>NC_041383.1:578413730-578459453 GCF_002162155.2 Triticum dicoccoides | reverse complement strand
TGGGCGCCAAATCACCTTCTCCCCGGGAAGCTCCCTCCTTCCGAGCCACGAAACCTCAGCCCCACCTCCATGGCGCCTCCCACTGCACCAATTTCACAGCCGCCCTCCTCCCTAATGCTGGAGAAGTTATCCAATTGCCGTCATGCACTGGGTCGTGTGCCTCTTACTCCGTGCTGCTGGTGCTGCCTCGACGACGGCCGCATGAACCGTACCGGAGCCGACTCACCCCCGCCGTTGTTCACGGCGCCGGAGCGGCTCCAACTTCGGATCGGTCCAGAGTCCTGGCGCTGCTTCCGCGTAGCCGTCGACCGTCGCGACATTGCTCTTTCCCTGCCGCCGGTCGCCACCGCAACCGCGCCGGCCTCACCGACTCGGTAGCTGGACCTGCCTACTTCACCATGCTGCCAGATAGGTCGCACCCTCATCTCAAATCACTTTATTTAGGCATCAGTTGTCTGAATTTTTATTCTGGGCCAATCGATTCCCAATGGGAAGCAGCACCCCTCGAGGCGGCGGAGCTCCTAGGCTACCGGTTGGCTGGTGTCTAACGTAAGGGTGCGGGGCCGCAAGTTCACCGCGGAAGCAGCGCTTAGATGGCTATCTTTTAGAGTTGCATGGGTTGAAGGTATTGCCGCCTCCGGATCTGGATGACGGGGAGTCTTTGTGGATTTGCCCGGGGGCGGCACAACCACGGCAGTGTGGTGGGGTGGGGAGCGGGGTTTTGGCTGGGGCCACAGACGGCGGTGGCAGGCTGCTCTGCCGTTGGTCGCTGGCTCTTCGGGAAGATTCCGAACAGTGTCAGCCAGGAGGCACAAGACGGCCATCAAGCCATCCGGCGTAGATCGGACAGTGCCAAAATAAAATAAAATCATGTTACCCCAATTTAGTCTTCAGTTAACAGACGTGTGACCACTCTCGTACCTTGCTGTTGATCTCTTAGTGTATTTCTTCAGATCAAAGAGATATGTCATTCTTAACATTATGCGTTATCTGCATCTTCAGACACACCGTCTTCTGACTCACCACAGCTGCTCCAACAAGGGAATCATACACCAGAAGGGAGCTACAGTCCCCACTCAACAGTTCCCTGCATCGAATGCGCGTGCCCGACATGGACAGCCACAACAACTGCAGGGCCATCGACAAGTTAGGACATGATGCTCACTCCTATGGATGGCAGCCAGATAAGTTGTACCCTCATCTTACTTGTGTGCAACATTTATGGCTTTGTTATTCATCTAAGCACGGAAAATAGATCATACATTTCACTGTATATTCATGCTGATCTCTTACGGGTCTCGTTCAGGAGTTCACGTTGTTCCATAGTTCAGCTAAGATACTTGTTCTTTAGGTAACGCTATTCCATAGTTATCATCCATCAGCCAATGCTATCCCACAGGCTGGTGATTATAGTATTATACCACTTCTAGTATTACTTATGTTGTTCTTTAATACTTTTGTGTGCCATCTAGTTAATCTCGAGTAGAAATGATACATATTCTGTAGCTTTCATCTGTGTTCTCCCTTTAGTTTATGAGACATGTTGCTGCTAGTTAACCCCAGTCCTACTATTTATGTCATCTCCTACAGGCACTCATTTACATAAATCTAACTACTAGTTGTCTTCCGTGCATGTCAGATATAATTGCACACACTGATATATCCACAAGAACCTCACGGAGCAATGTAAAGGCCAATAAACTTGATGTCAATGATACCCAATATGATGGAACATATAAAGGCAGTTCTTCAGAAGACTTGCAGAAAGATGATGAATCCTCTTCACCCCACAAGGTCCTTTCTCTACTTGGCCTGTGATATGGGTACAACATGCATATAATGTCCTGGAGTGTATCTACTCTGTTGCAATGCCATGTGCTTAGCATGCTGATCATGCATGTAAATATGTCATGCCTTCCTGTTTTTCAGTACCTATTCCATTCATGATAACATGTTTTCAAATTCAAGTACTGTCATTCTACTCTATCGCAATGCCATCTGCTTAATTTGGACATCATGCTTCTAAATATCTTATGCATTGTTATTCATCAGTATGTACTTCATCTGTCTGCCATACCATGTTTTTTTACATTGAAGTGTTGTTCTAGTGCTCTGTTGCAATGCCATCTTATTTTCCCAATCATACACGTGTATGTTGCCTTCGTTATTTCTGTACGTATTGCGCTAGCATATAGTTTTACATTCAACTAGTGTTTTTTGTTGTGTTGTCCTGTCGTATCCCTAGCTCTTACACCATACTCCCTCCGTCTGGATTACATGTTGCCGAAATGGATAAAAAAGGATGTATCTAGAACTGAAATACGCCTAGACCAATCCATTTTTTCCGGATGGAGGGAATACATGTCAATATGTCATGCCTTTCTATTCTTCAGTACATATTCCATCTCTCTGTTGTCGCATGTTTTATAATTAAAGCACCATTCTTCTATACAAGGCATGCAAGGGGAATACGACTATGTTAGAATCTGAAGGGTTACAAACAAGGCCTTTGCAAAAGATCCAAATGCCAGGAGATAATAAACCAACTCCAGTTTTTATAGATACTGCTCCAGCACAGAGAAACCCAACTCCTACTGATAATAAGCAGATTCCAGTGGCCAAAGAACTAGTCCGCTCTAGTCCAGCAAAAATATGTCAACTCAATTCTAAGAAGCGTGTGAGTATCCTTGCATCATGAAATTTTATAGCATGCTGGTCATATTTTCTACATGTGTCTTACCCATCTCTCTTTTAGAAAATAAGCTTAACAGATAGAAGAATTTCTGCAATGGTATCGTTTATGAGGAAAGATTTTTGCAGGAATTCTCTATGCTCCAATGTAGATGTAAGTACCTATTGTATATCACTTTATTTTTACATCAGCATGTATTTTGTTAATCGGCGTGAATCCAACCTTTATCTGATCTAAATTTAGTTGTAGAAAAATGTATGATTAAAGGCCACAATGTTGATTTTTGTAAGGAAAACTGCCTGGTAGTTTTGCATCCTGAGCTGCATGAGTGTACTATCTCATATCAGTGGGTTTGAATACTTTGGTTCTGTAGTGGGTTTTTCAGTGTTTTTTTACTGTGTTGTCCTGTCGTATCCCTAGCTCTTACATCATACTCCCTCCGTCCGGATTAAATGTCGCAGAAATGGATAAAATTGGATGTATCTAGAACTGAAATACGCCTAGACCCGTCCATTTATTTCCGGATGGAGGGAATACATGTCAATATGTCATGCCTTTCTATTCGTCAGTACCTATTCCATCTCTGTTGTAGCATGTTTTATAACTGAATCACCATTTTTCTATATAAGGCATGCAAGGGGAAGACGACTATGTTAGAATCTGAAGGGTTACAAACCAGGTCTTTGCAAAAGATCCAAACGCCAGGAGATAATAAACCAACTCCATTTTTCATAGATACTGCTCCAGCATAGAGAAACCCAACTCCCACTGATAATAAGCAGATTCCAGTGGCCAAAGAACTAGTCCGCTCCAGTCCAGCAAAATAATGTCGACTCCATTCTAAGAAGCGTGTGCGTATCCTCGCATCATGAAATTTTATAGCATTCTGATCATATTTTCTACATGTTTCTTACCCATCTCTCTTTTAGAAAATAAGGTTAAACGATAGAAGACTTCCTCCATTGGGATCGTATTCGAGGAAAATATCTTGCGGGAATTCTCTGTGCTCCATTTCATAGATACTTACCTGTTGTATATCACTATATTTTTACATCAATATGTATTTTGTTAGTCGGCGTGAATCTAACCTTTATCTGATCTAAAATTAGTTGTAGCAAAATGTTAAAGGCGCCAATGTTGATTTTTGTAAGGAAAACTGCCTGGTAGTTTTGCATACTGAGCTGCATGAATGTACTATCTCATATCACGCACATTACTGAATTGTAGTGCTTCTCTGGTTGCCCATTCATTCATTGTGTCAATGTTGCTTTCGTGCTACCTTACCTGGCTGATGATAGCTGTGCCATATTGTGTTAATTTGGTGTAGGCTAGTTGCCCAAACGTTTGTTGTGTCAATGTTGCTTTCCTATTATCTGACTTGGCCAATGATAGCAATGCTAGTCTATTAATTTTGTGCAGGTTGCTGAAGATAAGAAGACAAACTCTAAAAACAGCAAGGCAACCCCATTGTTTCTTTCCAGTAAATCTAGGCCAGGTAATATGGCAATAACTCATGATTAATCTGTTTGGCTCCCATCCTAATTTATGTTATGATGTAGTGGTCGAGACACTCTCCACTATCAATAATACAAACCTGCCAAAATCGCCATCTGAATATGTTCAGTATCCTCTGTCTCGAATGCAACGGAATAAATGTATGTTTGTGAACCAATTAATGGTTGAAGCAATGATGGAAATGGTGGATGAATCCAAGGTGCAAAGTTGTGCGACACAACAACTGATCAATGTTTTCAGAGACAGTGTAGCAAAGCAGAAAGAACTTGCCCACATGCTTATGGGCGTCATCTGTGTTGAGGTTGCAGATTGTGACGTTGTAGATGGTTAGGTTCTGCTCATTTATTTGCACTGACAACAATCTTTGATTGCCCAGTGGATGTAATTTCATGTAATATATGCTGGATGTGCAACGTTACTCCCTGTATGTCGTACCTTTGCTTGATCGGTTTTGGTCCTGTGCATAATTGCTCGTCGTAATGGGCTCAAATTATCTAATTTGGCCTAAAGACATGTACGAACTTTAGTGGGCCCATTAAGTTAATGGGCCGTTACTAGGCCAAAAGTTAATGGTCGGCCCTCTTACCTCCCGGGTCGTTAACAGGCCAACATCGAAGCGGGCAACAGGTGGCCCCAATTTATTTCATGGGTCATTAACAGGCCATTACTAAGTTTGGGCTACATATGGCCAAACTTTACTGTAGGCCTTTAGCAGGCCGAAAGAGACATCGGGCTTGTACTGGACCATGAAGACCATGGGCCGCTAAGAGGCCGAAAGTCAGGTCGTATTGTAAATGGCCCAACTATGTTGTGGGCCTTTAGCAGGACGAAAGGAAACCGGGTTGTTATTGGACCAGGAAGGGTATGGGCCGTTAAAAGGACAAAACTAAGGTCCGACTGTAAATGGCCCAACTCATTTATGGTCTGTTAACAGTCCGAAAGGCACACAGGGCAGGAATTGGCCCAACACTTAAATGGGTCGCTAAAAGGCCAAAACTCAGGTCCGACTACAAATGGCCCAACTGATTTATGGGCCGTCAACAGGCTAAAAGTGACACCCGTCCAGAAATTGGCCCAACACTTAGATGGGCCGCTAAAAGGACGAAACTCAGGTCCGACAACAAATGGCCCATCAGATTTATGGGCCGTCAACAGGCTGAAAGACACACCGGGCCGAAAATTAGCCCAACATTTAAATGGGTCGCTAAAAGGCCGAAAGATGTACATCCTGAAAATTGGCCATCCATTAAATGGGCCGTTAACAGGCCAAAATCTCATCTGGTCGATATTGAGCCCAAATATATAGCGGGCTGTTAACGGGCTCGAACTGACGATGGGCTGCAATGGTGTCAAATCTTTACGGGCCGAATTGGCACATCTCTTATGGGCCATGGGCTTAAATGGACCTGACACAAGTAGGCCTTATATGCGCTGGCCTGCTAATTTTTACTGGGCCGGCCTTTTCACAGGAATGGGCCTCTGTTGGGCCGTGCCACGTGTCGACGTATCATAGGCGCCTTCCGTCCAATGAGTGGATGACATCTATCCCAACGATGAGCTGACACGTGTTTCCTCCAGCCAATGATGATTTTACACGTGGAAAATCCCCATTGGTCGGGGCTGTTAACGGGTTATCGGATTCAAAACCCGACCCGATAGCTTAATGGCATTCCGTTACGGTGGATGCCACGTGTCGGTCACCCTTGACGAAAGCACTTCTGTGACGCGCGATTTATCGTCATGGAAGTGGACACTTCCGTGATGATAATTTTGGTAATGTCATGGAACACTTCTACGATAGCACAGGTATGACTATCTTGATTCTGTCATAAAATCGTCATGGATGTACATGCATGACAAAAAACGCGACCTACTGTGACAAACACGTATCATCACTGAAGTGTATTTTTTTGTAGTGGTATCAAATTCATCCTTAATGCCTGCCTTGACCAACTCTTCTGACGGCCATTCACAAGACGGCACCTCACCTTCCCTTGGTGGTTCATCCTCTTGCTCACGCATAGCATGCCTAGGTCCTCTCTTTGTTGAGGAACCACCTTGGTACATTTTCCTTGACATATTTCTTCCTCTGAAAAATTTCTAAAAATTTTAGTAACTTCAAAATAAAAGTGAATCAAACTAAACAAGATTGATAGCAACTACTCCCACAAGTTCCTAGAGCCTATATCATGCATTAGAATTACTTGGGACCTCATAAATTTGACATGCAAGCTCAAGAACAGGGTCACCTATGCAGCAAAAAATTGCAATGAATAAAGTGCTAGAACAAAAACTAATTGGACCAATGGAGGAGTCACATACCAAGCAACAATCTCCCAAAGCAGTTTTGCGAATGGAGCTTTGAGCAAGGAGATCGAAAATCGCAGCAAAATGAGCTAGAACTCGTGCTTGAGCTAGATGGGGATTTTTTAGGAGGAAGATAGAGTGTGTGGGTGCAGGAATAAGTCGAGGGGGCCACCATGGGCCCACGAGATAGGGGGCGCGCCCAGGGGGAGTGGTTGCGCCCTGGACCCTCGTGGCCTGGTGCTTGCCCCCTGCTGTGTTCTCAGTGCCTAAAATCCTCAAATATTCCATAAAAAATCATACTAAATTTGCAGGGCATTTGGAGCACTTTTATTTTTGGGATATTTTTTTATTGCATGGATAATTCAGAAAACAGACAGATAATACTATTTTTCCTTTATTTATTCTAAATAACAGAAAGTGAAAGAGGGTACAGAAGGTTGTGCCTGCTAATTTCATCCATCTCATGATCATCAAAATGAATCCACTAACAAGGTTGATCAAGTCTTGTTAACAAACTCATTCTGAATAACACAAAATCGGAGAAATTTCGAATAACACTAGGTTACCTCAACGGGGATATGAACATCCCCAACAATAAGAATATCATACTTTTTTTGATAGTACGAAGAGGAAATTCAAAACCTCCAATAATAATAGTTGGAATTTTTCCAATAGAATTGATGCTATGAACTTGAGGTTGTTTCCTCGGAAAGTGTACCGTATGCTCATTACCATTAACATGAAAAGTGACACTACCTTTGTTGCAATCAATAACAGCCCCTGCAGTATTCAAAAAGGGTCTACCAAGGATAATTTACATACTATCGTCCTCGGGGATATCAAGAATAATAAAGTCCGTTAAGATAGTGACATTTGCAACCACAACAGGCACATCCTCACAAATACCGACAGGTATAGCAGTTGATTTATTAGCCATTTGCAAAGATATTTCAGTAGGTGTCAACTTATTCAATTGAAGTCTACGATATAAAGAGAGAGGCATAACACTAACACTGGCTCCAAGATCACATAAAGCAGTTTTAACATAATTTCTTTTAATGGAGCATGGTATATTTGGTACCCCTGGATCTCCAAGTTTCTTTGGTATTCCACCTTTAAAAGTATAATTAGCAAGCATGGTGGAAATTTCAGCTTCCGGTATCTTTCTTTTATTTGTAATGATATCCTTCATATATTTAGCATAAGGATTTACTTTAAGCATATCAGTTAAGCACATACGTAAGAAGATAGGTCTAATCATTTCAGCAAAGCGCTCAAAATCCTCATCATCATTTGTCTTGGATGGTTTAGGAGGAAAGGGCATGGGTTTCTGAACCCATGGTTCTCTTTCTTTACCGTGCTTCCTAGCAACAAAATCTCTCTTATCATAACATTGATTCTTTGATTGTGGGTTATCAAGATCAACAGCAGGTTCAATCTCTACTTCATTATTATTGCTAGGTTGAGCATCAACATGAACATTATCATTAACATTATCACTAGGTTCATGTTCATCACCTGATTGTGTTTCAGCATCAGAAATAGAAATATCATTGGGATTCTCAGGTGTGTCTACAATAGGTTCACTAGAAGCATGCAAAGTCCTATCATTTTTCTTTTTCTTCTTTTTAGAAGGACTAGGTGCATCTACATTATTTTTCTGAGAATCTTGCTCGATTCTCTTAGGGTGGCCTTCAGGATACAAAGGTTCCTGAGTCATTCTACCAGTTCTAGTAGCCACTCTAACAGCAAAATCATGTTTATTATTTAATTCATCAAGCAAATCACTTTGAGCGTTAAGTACTTGTTCAGGTTGAGTGGTAACCATAGAAGCATATTTGCTAATGAGTTTAAGTTCACCTTTAACTCTAGCCATATAATCACTCAAGTGTCCTATCATTTAAGAATTACTCTTTAATTCTCTACCAACATAAGCATTAAAACTTTCTTGCCTAGCCATAAAGTCATCAAATTCATCTAAACATTGGCTATGAAATTTAGTAGACGGGATTTCAACCTTATCATATCCATAGAGAGAATTTACCTTTACTACCTATGTCGGGTTATCAAGACAATGTGTTTCTTCAACAGGTAGTATATTAAGACCATGTATTTCTTCAATAGGAGGTAAATTCTTAACATCTTCAGCTTTAATACCCTTTTCTTTCATTGATTTCTTTGCCTCTTGCATACCTTCAGGACTGAGAAATAGAACACCACTCCTCTTCGGAGTAGGTTTAGGAATAGGCTCAGGAGTTGGCTCAAGAAGAGTCCAATTATTTTCATTAGTCAACATATTATTCAATAACAATTCAGCTTGGTTGACTGTTCTTTCCCTGAAAACACAACCAGCACAACTATCCAAGTAGTCCTTGGAAGCATCGGTTAGTCCATTATAAAAGATATCAAGTATTTCATTTTTCTTAAAAGGGTGATCAGGCAAAGCATTAAGTAATCGGAGAAGCCTCCCCCAAGCTTGTGGGAGACTCTTCTTCGATTTGCACAAAATTATATATTTCCCGCAAGGCAGCTTGTTTCTTATGAGCAGGGAAATATTTAGCAGAGAAGTAATAAATCATATCCTGGGGACTACGCACACAACTAGGATCAAGAGAATTAAACCAAGTTTTAGCATCACCCTTTAATGAGAACGGAAATATCTGAAGGATATAATAATAGTGAGACTTCTCATCATTAGTAAACAGGGTGGCTATATCATTCAACTTGGTAAGATGTGCCACAACAGTTTCAGATTCATTGCCATAAAAAGGATCAGATTCAACCAAAGTAATTATCTCAGGATCAACAGAGAATTCATAATCCTTATCAGTAACAAAGATAGGTGAAGTAGCAAAAGCAGGGTCATATTTCATTCTAGAATTTAGAGTTTTCTATTTAACTTTAGCTAGTAACTTCTTAAGATCAGATGTACCATTGCAAGCAAAAAGATCTCTAGCAGTTTCTTCATCCATAACATAACCCTCAGGAACAACAGGCAATTCATACTTAGGGGGAGAACCTTCATCATCACTATCATCAATAATTTCATCTTCAATAATTTCATTCTCTCTAACCCTAGCAAGTTGTTCATCAAGATATTCACCTAATGGCACAGTAGTATCAAGCGTAGAAGTAGTTTCATCATAAGTATCATGCATAGCAGAAGTGGCATCATCAATAACATGTGACATATCAGAATTTATAGCAGTAGCAGGTTTAGGTGTCGCAAGCTTACTCATAACAGAAGGAGAATCTAGTGCAGAGCTAGATGGCAGTTCCTTACCTTCCCTCGTAGTTGAGGGAAAAATCTTAGTTCTTGCGTCTTTCAAGTTCTTCGTAGTGATCAGCAGATATAAATCCCAAGTGACTCAAGGTATAGAGCTATGCTCCCCGGCAACGGCGCCAGAAAATAGTCTTGATGACCCACAAGTATAGGGGGTCGCAACAGTTTTCGAGGGTAGAGTATTCAACCCAAATTTATTGATTCGACACAAGGGGAGCCAAAGAATATTCTCAAGTATTAGCAGTTGAGTTATCAATTCAACCACACCTGGATAACTTAGTATCTGCAGCAAAGTATTTAGTAAAGTATGATAGTAATGGTAATGGTGGCAAAAGTAACGATAGCAGTTTTGTAGTTATTGTAACAGTAGCAACGGAAAAGTAAATAAGCAAAGCACAATATGTGAAAAGCTCGTAGGCATTGGATCAGTGATGGATAATTATGTCGGATGCGATTCCTCATGTAATAGTTATAACAAAGGGTGACACAGTACTAGCTCCAGTTCATCAATGTAATGTAGGCATGTATTCCGAATATAGTCATACGTGATTATGGAAAAGAACTTGCATGACATCTTTTGTCCTACCCTCCCGTGGCAGCGGGGTCCTAGTGGAAACTAAGGGATATTAAGGCCTCCTTTTAATAGAGTACCGGACCAAAGCATTAGCACTTAGTGAATACATGAACTCCTCAAACTACGATCATCACCGAGAAGTATCCCGATTATTGTCACTTCGGGGTTGTCGGATCATAACACGTAATAGGTGACTATAGACTTGCAAGATAGGATCAAGAACTCACATATATTCATGAAAACATAATAGGTTCAGATCTGAAATCATGGCACTCGGGCCCTAGTGACAAGCATTAAGCATAGCAAAGTCGTAGCAACATCAATCTCAGAACATAGTGGATACTAGGGATCAAACCCTAACAAAACTAACTTGATTACATGGTAAATCTCATCCAACCCATCACCGTCCAGCAAGCCTATGATGGAATTACTCACGCACAACGGTGAGCATCATGAAATTGGTGATGGAGGATTGTTGGTGATGACGACAGCGATGAATCGCCCTCTCCAGAGCCCCGAACGGACTCCAAATCAGCCCTCCCAAGAGAGATTAGGGCTTGGCAGCAGCTCCATGTCGTAAAACGCGATGAAACTTTCTCTCTGATTTTTTTTCTCCTATATAGGGTTGGAGTTGACGTCGGTGTAGCATCAGGGGGCCCATGAGACAGGGGGGCGCGCCCAGGGAGAGGGGGCACGCCCCCTACCCTTGTGGACAGGGTGTGGGCCCCCTGGCCTTGATTCTTTCGCCAGTATTTTTTATATTTTCCAAAAGTTATCTTCGTGGATTTTCAAGTCATTCTGAGAACTTATGTTTTCTGCATAATAAACAACGCCATGGCAGTTCTGCTGAAAACAGCGTTAGTCCGGGTTAGTTTCATTCAAATCATGCAAGTTAGAGTCCAAAACAAGGGCAAAAGTGTTTGGAAAAGACATATTCATAGTGTGAATGCCAAAAGATGTAAGGTTGATAATGATAGTCCCACAAACTTGTGCCACTACCACCGTGGTCACATTGGTGTCAAACGCATGAAGAAACTCCATGCAGATGGACTTTCGGAGTCTCTTGATTATGAATCATTTGACACATGTGAACCATGCCTCATGGGCAAAATGACCAAGACTCCGTTCTCCGGAACAATGGAGCGAGCAACCAACTTATTGGAAATAATACATACTGATGTATGCGGTCCAATGAGCATTGAGGCTCGCTGTGGCTATCATTATGTTCTCACCTTCACTGATGACTTAAGTAGATATGGGTATGTCTACTTAATGAAACACAAGTCTGAGACCTTTGAAAAGTTCAAGGAGTTTCAGAGCAAGGTAGAGAATCAATATGACAGGAAAATAAAGTTCTTACGATCAGATCGTGGAGGAGAATATTTGAGTCATGAGTTTGGCACGCACTTAAGGAAATGTGGAATTGTTTCACAACTCATGCCGCCTGGAACACCTCAGTGTAATGGTGTGTCTGAACGTCGTAATCGCACTCTATTGGATATGGTGCGATCTATGATGTCTCCTACCGATCTACCGCTATCATTTTGGGGTTATGCTTTAGAGACTGCCGCATTCACTTTAAATAGGGCACCGTCTAAATCCGTTGAGATGACACCGTATGAATTATGGTTTGGGAAGAAACCTAAGTTGTCACTTTAAATAGTTCTTATCAAGTTTTGCCTCTCTTTTCAACCGGACTGTTGTCTGAAATCCTTCTTACCCCTTGTGCCATTCTTTCAATAGTTCCGGAGGCATTGTGTTGTTTTTTTTCATCAAGTATCATCCCATCTTCTCAAGTTCATGTTCAATTCCTTCCATTTACAGTCGGAGTGCTGCCAAAATTATATCATTCTTATCTCGTTTCAACCAGAGTGGTTTCAATTCCTTCGGGTTCATTGTGCTCGTCAATCACAGCTTTGCAACCTCCAACGTTAACATGGTGTTCCTTGTTTCTCTTTTCTACTGCAATGCTCTCAATTTTGTTCAACTCTATTGTGTTATTCTTTCAAGTTTTCAACCTCTCGAGGTTCTTTGGTTTCACTCGTTCGTCAAAGAAGCAACTTAGTTTTACCTCTTCTCTTCCTCTTCCGTTTCTCTCCGGTGCCATTCTAGATCTCGGGACGAGATCCTCTTGTAGTGGTGGAGTGTTGTGACACCCCGAGACCGACGCTCCAGAAGACTTCCAGCTATTCCGAGTTTCGTCGTGTGTTTCTTTTGTGCTTGCTCTTTTATTTTTGCATTGCATCATGTCATCATGCCAGCATGTCATTTAATTTTTAAAACCTCAACTAAATAAATTGCATAGATCTTTTGATCTATTTAAATCGAGGGAATTCACATGGTGACTTCTCTTTATAACATATCCTCCAATATTAGGGAGCTATTATAAAATATTCCATTAGTTTGGAATTAACCGCAACCCATTTGCAATTTAATTATCATGCCTTTTGCTTCAAGTTCGCTCTCCAAACTTTCTCCATAATTCTTTCTCCATTTATCGAGGCTCCTCCTAAATTCTCAACATTTTTGAACACTTCTAAATCCTAGTCCTAGTTCAAACCATTTGAATTAAATTCAAATGACTTTGAATTTAATTCTTGCAATCTTGCCCACTTCTATTTTCTTGGATCAAGCTCATTTTTGTGAGTCCGGGAAAATTATCCGCGTGTCCAACTTCTTCCCCTAACCTCTCTTTCTTTTCTTTCTTTTCTCTGTTTTGTTTTATTTTTCTTTAGAGGGAGAGAGAGCGCGCCCAGCCCAGCTACAACCTATGCCCAGGCCGGCCCAAAGCCCAGCCAGCTCCCTGTTTTAACCTAGCCTCCTGCCGATCCCCAGCTTTCTCCCTTCGTTCTCCTCCTGGTGCCCCCACTCACAGGGAGAGAGAGGAGCCGAGCCCTCGCGCCGCCCCTCCCCTATGCTTCTCCCGCTGCAAAGCTCCACCGCGCCGGTGACCCCTCCGACCGCCTTGCCGCCTTCCCCGCACCCCTTCTCCTCCCCGACTTCTCCTCGCCCGCCTCCTCGTCTACCCAGCGATGCCGCCTCGCCAGCTCCTCCGCCGGATCTTGCCTCCGTCAGAGCCGGCAGTAGCAACAACTGCACCCTCCCCGATGCCATCTCGTGCTCGCCTCCGACCCGATTCGCTGTCGTCGCCATCCTTCGCGCCTCCACGCGGTTCCCCTCGCCGCTGCCTCCCCGCCTCCGGCGACGGTCGTCGCCCGTCACGCCATCTTCTACGTCATCGCCTCGCCTTATCACCTCGCCCACGCCACCACTTCTCCACCTCTCCTAGAGCTCTGTCCGCCGGCCACCGGAGCCGCTGTTGGCTGCCGCCCCGCGCTCCTCGCTCCCCTTGCTAGCCAGGAGCTCGTCCCCGAGCTCGGCCAACTCCGGCAGCCCCGGCGCTCACGCCAAGCTGCCGTTAGGTCCCGCTTCGCCATCCAAGACCCCGCCGCTCCCCTCGGTCTCCTGCAGCAGCCTGTTTCGGGCCATCCCCATGGCTTGAGGAGCCCGAGCCTCTATCTGCTCCTCTCGCCCTGAGCCCCCTGCATCCGCCATCTCTAGTCACTCCCGCCTGCAACTCCTTCTCCATGCCTCGGTCACGAACCTCCAAGACCACCACAGCAACGGTGCATCGCGAGGTTGCTGCACTGGACGCCAAGTACCACGACCATCGCGTTCCGTTTCTTCACTGTCAAGGCCGAGAGGACGCTAAGTATCATGACGACAAGGACCGCCAAGTTCGTCTACCGCCGTCAAGTGAACGACTACCATCACCCCAAGACCCAAAAGACTACAGAGACATGAACATCTACGAATCGTGTACAACTATCGTCGCCAAGATCGCGAGTACCTCTACTGTTGCTGTGAACCACTACTTCCCACGACGACCCGTGAACATCTACTTCCACTACCGTTGTCGTGTACGACTACTTCCACTACATCGCGAGAACGTCTACTTCGTCGAACTCGACCCGCTCTGAAATGCACGCTTCGAAGGTATAAACCCCGAGACGACGCCCATGAACGAATGCTTGTGTGTTGTATGAGATGCTCATGTTGCACCGTGTCCGAATTGTCATTGCAAGTTCCTCCTCGTTTGCCATGCCTTCGACCCGTGGGAACCCGGTAATCCAGGATCACACCACCATCTTTTGCATGTTACGCACATCCGCACACTTTCTCTTTTGCACCAACCTCTCGATGAGTTGTCGGATCATCGAAATGTTGTCGTGGCACCATTTTCGTTGTCATTGCCGTGGCACCCCTTTCGTTTCCGCCATGGTGTCAAATGCTTCATAACATGCTCATGTCAACATTTTCATAAATCTGCATAAAACTTGTATATGTCATTCGCATCATGTTAACAACATTTAAATGGTTAAAATTGTTGTTGCATTAAATTGCTAATTGACACATGGGGATTTTCCGGAATTGTTGTTTGTTGTTTCCGGCCTCATTTAAACTTGCCTAAATAGTTAGATTACTTATGTTATGCCTCTTGCCACGTTTAACAACATTTAATATTGTTGTGTACCTAAACGAGAGCGAACTAAATAACTCGAATGTGGTGTTTCGGCAATATGCAACTCGTTGCATATTGAGCTCCACTTAACTTGTAGTATTGTTTGTTGCACTTTGCCATGCCATGCCTCATTAAACCGGACATGCATCATACTTGATTGTGCATCATGCCATGATTATGCTTGTGTGTTTTCTATGTTGTTTCCTCCTTTCCGGTTTGCTTCTCTCGTTAGCTTCGGTTTCATTCCGGAGTTGTGAGGATCTGTTCGACTACATCTGTTTGTCTTCTTCATGGACTCGTTCTTCTTCCTATCGGGATCTCAGGCAAGATGACCATTACCCTCGATATCACTTCTATCTTTGCTTGCTAGTTGCTTCGTTCTATCGCTATGCTGCGCTACCTATCACTTGTTTACCATGCCTCCCAAATTGCCATGCCAGCCTCTAACCTTTTTCACCCTTCCTAGCAAACCATTGCTTGGCTATGTTACCGCTTTGCTCAGCCCCTCTTATAGCATTGTTAGTTGCGGGTGAACTTGAAGATTGCTCCAGGATGGACAGGATTATGTTGGGATATCACAATATCTCTTATTTAATTAATGCATCTATATATTTGGTAAAGGGTGGAAGGCTCGGCCTTATGCCTGGTGTTTTGTTCCACTCTTGCCGCCCTAGTTTCCGTCATACCAGTGTTATGTTCCTTGATTTTGCGTTCCTTACACGGTTGGGTGATTTATGGGACCCCCTTGACAATTCGCTTTGAATAAAACTCCTCCAGCAAGGCCCAACATTGGTTTTAACATTTGCCACCTAAGCCTTTTTCCCTTGGGTTCTGCAGACTCAAGGGTCATCTTTATTTTATCCCCCGGGCCAGTGCTCCTCCGAGTGTTGGTCCAAACTAGAGCACCGTGCGGGACCATTCCTTGGCAACTTGGATTACGTCGGTACCTGTACGCTTCGCTTATCCGGTGTGCCCTGAGAACGAGATATGTGCAGCTCCTATTGGGATTTGTCGGCACAGTCGGGTGGTCTTGCTGGTCTTGTTTTACCATTGTCGAAATGTCTTGTAACCGAGATTCCGAGTCTGATCGGGTCTTCCTGGGAGAAGGAATATCCTTCGTTGACCGTGAGAGCTTGTGATGGGCTAAGTTGGGACACCCGTGCAGGGTATAAACTTTCGAAAGCCGTGCCCGCGGTTATGCGGCAGGTGGGAATTTGTTAATGTCCGATTGTAGATAACTTGACACTTGACTTAATTAAAATGCATCAACCGCGTGTGTAGCCGTGATGGTCTCTTTTCGGCGGAGTCCGGGAAGTGAACACAGTCTTTGTGTTATGATTGTGCGTAAGTAGTTTCAGGATCATTTCTCGATCACTTCTAGCTTCACGACCGTTCCGTTGCTTCTCTTCTCGCTCTTATTTGCATATGTTAGCCACCATATTGCTTAGTGCTTGCTGCAACTCCACCTCATTACCACTTCCTACCCTTAAGCTTAAATAGTCTTGATCTCACGGGTTTTCAGATTGCTGAGTCCTCGTGACTCACCAGATACTATCATAACAGTTGCAGGTGCCGATGATACCAGTGCAGATGATGCAACCGAGCTCAGATGGGAGCTCAGCGAAGATCTTAGTTTTTACTATGTTTTGTTTCTTGATGATCAGTAGTGGAGCCCAGTTGGGACGATCGGGGATCTAGCAGTTGGGTTATCTTCTTTTCTTTCGGCTTCGTCCGTTGTCGGACTATGTGTGTACCCTGAATGATGTATGATTTATTTAAGTACTTGTGTGAAGTGGAAATTGTAAGCCAACTCTTTATCCCATTCTTGTTCATTACATGGGATTGTGTGAAGATGACCCTTCTTGCAACAAAACCACCATGCGGTTATGCCTCTAAGTCGTGCTTCGACACGTGGGAGATATAGCCGCATCGTGGGTGTTACAATTATGTATGCCATGTTGTGTACCTGACCTGATGTGAACCTTGCCATAAGTTTGGTAGGGAGGTACCAAAGTGATCCCGGAATGGAACATTGGACAGCGGTCAAGAATATCCAGAAGTACCTGAGAAGGACTAAGGATATGTTTCTCGTTTATGGAGGTGTCGAAGAGCTCGTCGTAAAGGGTTACATCGATGCTAGCTTTTACACAGATCCAGATGACTCCAAGTCACAAACCGGATACGTGTATATTTTGAATGGTGGGGCAGTCAGCTAGGGCAGTTGCAAGCAAAGCGTCGTGGCGGGATCTACATGTGAAGTGGAGTACATAGCTGCTTCGGAAGCAGCACAAGAAGCAGTCTGGACGAAGGAGTTTATCATCGACCTAGGAGTGATTCCCAATGCGTCGGGCCCGATGACTTTCTTCTGTGACAACACTGGAGCTATTGCCCTTGCCAAGGAGCCCAGGTTTCACAAGAAGCCTAGGCACATCAACCGTCACTTCAAGTCCATTTGTTAATATATTCAAGATGGATACATAGATATTTGTAAAGTGCACACGGATCTGAATGTGGCAGATCGGTTGACTAAACCTCTTCCACGAGCAAAATATGTCAACACCAGAACTCTATGGGTATTCGATTCATCACAATGTAACTAGATTATTGACTTTAGTGCAAGTGGGAAACTGTTGGAAATACGCCCTAGAAGCAATAATAAAATAGTTATTATTATATTTCCTTGTTCATGATAATTGTCTATTGTTCAAGCTATAGTTGAATTAACCGGAAACCGTAATACATGTGTGAATGCATAGACTACAACATGTCCCTAGTGAGCCTCTAGTTGACTAGCTCGTTGATCAATAGATGGTTGTGGTTTCCTAACCATGGACATTTGATGTCGTTGATAAAGGGATCACATCATTAGGAGAATGATGTGATGGACAAGACCCAATCCTAAGCATAGCACAAGATGGAGTAGTTCGTTTGCTAGAGCTTTTCTAATGTCAAGTATCATTTCCTTAGACCATAAGATTGAGCAACTCCCAGATACCGTAGGAATGCTTTGGGTGTATCAAATGTCACAACATAACTGGGTGGCTATAAAGGTGCACTACGGGTATCTCCGAAGTTGTCTATTGGGTTGGCATGAATCGAGAATGGGATTTGTCACTCCGTATGACGGAGAGGTATATCTGGGCCCACTCGGTAATGCATCATCATAATGAGCTCAATGTGACTAATGAGTTAACCACAGGATCATGCATTACGAAACGAGTAAAGAGACTTGCCAGTAACGAGATTGAACAAGGTATAGGGATACCAATGATCGAATCTCGGGCAAGTAACATCCGATGGACAAAGGGAATTGTATACGGGATTGATTGAATCCCCAACATCATGGTTCATCTGATGAGATCATCGTGGAACATGTGGGAGCCAATATGGGTATCCAGATCCTGCTATTGGTTATTGGTCGGAGAGGCATCTCGGTCATGTCTGCATGGTTCCCGAACCCGTAGGGTCTACACACTTAAAGTTCGGTGATGTTCGAGTTGTAATGGGAATTGTATGTGGTTACTGAAAGTTATTCGGAGTCTCGGATGAGATCCCGGATGTCACGAGGAGCTACGGAATGGTCCGGAGGTAAAGATTTATATATGGTAAGTGTTATTTTGGCCACCGGAAAATGTTCGGGAATTTTCCGTATTGTATCGGGAAGGTTATAGAAGGTTCTGGAATGCGGCCCACCTGCATGGGGGGACCCAGATGAACGTGGGTAGTGGGGGCAAGGCCCCACACCCCTGGCCAAGGAGCACCAAGATCCCTCCTTAGAAGGAATAACATCATATCCCGAAGGGATAAGATCAAGATCCCTAAAAAGGGGGATAACAATTGGTGGGGAAGGGAAAGGATGGGATTTCTTTCCTCCCACCTTTGCCAATGCCCCAATGGACTTGGAGGGCAAGAAACCAGCCCCCTCCACCCCTATTTATAGTGGGGACGCACATGGGAGCTGCACCCCTTGCCCCTGGCGCAGCCCTCCCCCTCCAACTCCTCCTCCTCCTCTGTTGAGCGTAGCGAAGCTCTGCCGGAGAACCACGAGCTCCACCACCACACCGTCGTGTTGCCGGAGTTCTCCTTCAACTTCTCCTCTCCCCTTGCTGGATTAAGAAGGATGAGACATCCCCGGGCTGTACGTGTGTTGAACGCGGAGGCGCCGTCTGTTCGGCACTTGGATCAGATCTTCCACGATTTGAATCGTCATGAGTACGACTCTATCAACCGCGTTCTTGTAACGCTTCCGCTTAGCGATCTTCAAGGGTATGAACATGCACTCCCTCTCTCTCTCTCGTTGCTAGCATCTCCTAGATTGATCTTGGTGACATGTAGGAATTTTTTTTTAATTTATTACTACGTTCCCCAACAATTAGTACCATCAAAGTAAGGACCACTACGGTGGTAATTTCCCTCGCTAGACGTCATACTCTCCTAGGTTGTGAAACCAAGGCTATGATCACCAAAACTATGGAAATCAAGACAAATGGAGACCAAAGCTCTGATACCACTTGTAGGATCGAAAGTAGGTCTAGAGGGGGTGATTAGACTACTTGACCAAATAAAAATCTAACCTTTTCCCAATTTTAATTGATGGCAGATTTTCGCAAATTAGCACAAGTCAAACAATCAACCTACACATGAAATTCTAAGAGTGTAGCAGCGGAAAGTAAAACATCACATATAAGGTAAAGGGAAGGGTTTGGAGAAGGCAAATGCAATGTACACACGGAGATTTTGGGCGTGGTTCCGATAGGTGGTGCTATCGTATATCCATGTTGATGGAGACCTCAACCCACGAAGGGTAACGGTTGCGCGAGTCCACGGAGGGCTCCACCCACGAAGGGTCCACAAAGAAGCAACCTTTTCTATTCCACCATGGCCATCACCCACGAAGGACTTGCCTCACTCGGGTAGATCTTCACGAAGTAGGCGACCTCCTTGCCCTTACAAACTCCTTGATTCAACTCCACAATCTTGTCGGAGGCTCCCAAGTGACACCTAACCAATCTAGGAGACACCACTCTCCAAAAGGTAATAGATGGTGTGATGATGATGAACTCCTTTCTCTTGTGCTTCAAATGATAGTCTCCCCAATACTCGACTCTCTCACACATATTTGTCTATAGTGGAATGATGATTTGAGTAGAAAGCAACTTGGGGAAGGCTAGAGATCAAGATTCTTGTGGTTGGATTGGAATGTCTTGGTTTGAACACATGAGTAGGTTGTTCTCTCAGAAAATGAGTAGTGGAAGTGTAGGCATGTTCTGATGGATATCTCACAAATGGAGATGGGGGTGGAGGGGTATATATAGCCTCCACACAAAATCTAACTGTTACACACATTTGACCCAACTATGTCAGACCGAATAGAAGAACTCGATGAGACCGATTTAGTTCAAAATGTGAATGTTAGGAATCTTGGTGGGACCGAATGGATCAAATCAATGGGACCGATGTGCTAGGGCTAGGGCAAAACCTCATCTCGGTGGGACCGATTGCTTGAACTCGGTGAGGCCAATTTCAGCAAAGAGTAAACAGAGAGTTTGTCAAGCAAACTCAGTGGGACTAATTGCTCATTTCGGTGAGACCGCAATGTTAAGGGAAACAGAGAGTTTGCAAGGCCATCTCGGTGAGACCGAGATCCGTATCGGTGTGATCAAATTGTCTAGGGTTTTTGGTAGTGGCTATGTCAACTAAACTCGGTTGCGCCGGATAGATCAAATTGGTGGGACCAAGTTTGACTTTGGGTTTTTGATATATGTGGAAATGAGAAAGCGGCTGAGTGTTTAGGAGCAATATCACGAAGCACTTTGAGCAGGTAGACCATTAAGCAACACCTCATCCCCTTTTAATAGTATCGACTTTCCTATAGACTTAATGTGATCCTGGATCACTAAAATGAAAATGAAGAGTCTTGAGCTTTTGCTAATCTTTGTCCTTAGCATTTTGAGGGGTTCACATCTCAAGTCCATGTCATGCCAATCATTGAACTTCCTGAAATATTTAACTTGAATGGATATTGGTTCAATGAGTTATATGTTGTTATGAATTACCAAAACCACCCAAGGATTCGCGAGAGTCATTAGCCTTTTTCAAGGAGGCAAGTTCTTTAGCATGAACATCAATGTTTGCACCAATTTTCAAGCATAGTTCATCTCGTGCTTCCTCATATTGGACTTTCCGCTCAAGGATTTCATATTTTCCTTTGAGTTCTTTAATGGTGATGGCGTGCTTACTCACCATCTCCATAAACATATGAAACATAGTGAGCTTATTTCCTTTGAGGGAGCACATGAACTTATTTAGTTTAGCAAGCATAGGATCATCTATATCATCATCATCATAATTATCCTCCGCATCAAGATACTCATCACAAGGAGTAGAAGGGGTGAAAAGAGGAGGGTTTGATCATGGGGTTACCTTGACCTTGTTAGAAGAGTTTTGGTCCTCTCCATCTTCTACCATGGCCTTTGCCATTAGGCACTTGTGAGCGTTGCCCTTGTAGTCTTTCATATAGTTGTAGGTGACAACATCACCACTCTTGTTGACTAGCCTTAAGGTGTTTTGAGAATCTTGAGCAACTCTGGCAACACCACTAACATCATCTGGATCGGATTCTTCGTGAGCAACCATTGCTTTCCCATCTCTCTTTTTGAGTTTGGAGTTCAAAGGATTTGGCAAAGGAAAGGTCTTGGGAAACCTTGGATTAATTTATCCTCTCTCTTCTCATAAGGGCAATCGTTGGAGAAGTGGTTGGTATCTCCACAGTTGTAGCATTTCCTCACTTTCTTCTTCTAGAATCTTCCCTTGAATTTTCCCGCGCTAAACTTCTTGACAAAGAGGGCAATGTCTTCATATGAAGGGCTCTCATCGGAGTCAATCTCATCACCATCACCATCATCATCATCTTCTTATTCTTCTTCACTTTGCTCTTCTTCACATACATGCTTGGCCTTCAATGCAAGATTGATTTTTGATGTTGAGGTACCATGCATGGCAAGATGTTTTGTAGCATTTGCCTTTGACTCTTAAAATAGTTGGAAAGTGGATATGATGTCATCCAGAGTCATTTACTTGAATCCATGGTGTTTTCTTATGTCCCACACCATTTGGTGATGATATGGAGCAATTGCATGAAGCAATTTGTCCATGAGAAATCGCTTAGTCAAGTTGAATCCATCTTGTGTCTTATCACACTCACAAGACTTGATGTCAGCGATGA
The DNA here is from genome assembly GCF_002162155.2 of Triticum dicoccoides. Lineage (NCBI taxonomy): Eukaryota > Viridiplantae > Streptophyta > Magnoliopsida > Poales > Poaceae > Triticum > Triticum dicoccoides. The sequence goes on along the minus strand of NC_041383.1, from coordinate 578,437,335 downwards.
GAGTCATGAGACGCTCAAGGAGCTGCTTGTGAGATTCACCTTTCTCCATACAAAAGTTTTGCAATTGACCCTTGGCAATTTCATATTGAGCAAGCCGGAGAGTGGAGGTACCTGTCTTGGTCCTCACAATGCTATCCCATAATTCCTTGGCACTTGTGATGTGTATGTATGGTCTCCTTTGCTTGTCAGTCATACCTCTCCTTATGCACATGGTTGCTGTGTCATTGAGATTCTTGTCATATATCTCTCTTGGTGTAAGATTCTTTGGGTCAACATCTTGATAGCCATACTACAAGATCTCCAACATCTCATCATTTCCATATCGAAGATGATCCTGCATAGCAACTCTCCGCAAAGCAAAATCGGCAGTGTCATCAAGTAAAGGAGGTTTGCCTTGAGGGTTATACTTTGGTTTCTCTATTTGAGATCTTGCATAAAGCCAAGGAACACTAGAGTGTTCATTACTAGGAGGTTGTTGGCCAAGTGAAGGAGTAGGCACAGTTGGCCCCGAGGCCGCACCACCAGAAAGGGGTGCAAGCATCGTGGTTAATGTGGCTAGTCTCATTTGGACCAAGGCCTCAAGAGAAGCATCATTCTCCACCTTTTTCTTAGCAAGCGCCCGTTCCAGATCTTCAGAAGTGAAGAACTTGACTTCCATGGAAGCCGCGCCCTTATCATTCGGATCCGCAACAAGGGGAGTCCCATCGGAGTTCATCTCGCTCTAGGGCGGTTAAGCTACAAGAACAGAGCACGAGGCTCTAATACCAATTGAAAGGATGAGATGGACCTAGAGGGGGGTGAATAGGGTACAATTACAAATTTTAATTGTTTACTTAGCAATTTTAGGCAATAATGCGGAATATGAGAGTGAGCCTAACAATTGCAAGTATGATGCTAAGAGCTAAGCAAGGTAAATGAGTAACACAAATATGTGAGTAAGCAATCACAATATGATATAAATAAGGCCTAATAGACAAGTAGCCACAAGTAGGAAGTTAGGGTTAGGGATAACCGCAACTCCGAGAGGCGAGGATGTATGCCGATGTTCACTTCCTTGGAGGGAAGCTACGTCACCGTTAGAGAGGTGTATGTTACCATGAAGGCACACCAACACCACGAAGGCTCGCCCTATTCTCCCTTTGAGTCAACACCACGAAGGCGTTTCTCAACCACTAGTGGTAGACCTTGGGGTGGTCTCCAAACCCTCACAAACTTTCCGGGGGTAATCACAATGCTCGATTCCTCTTCAAAAGACTCCTACCGCCTAGGAGTATCCAACCTCCAAGAGTAACAAGAATGATGGGGAAAATGTCAAGACTTGCTCAAATCACGAATTCCTTTGGTGCAAAGAAGGGGAAGGAGTGGATCTATAACTTGGGTGGACAACTTTTCTCAAATGCTCTCAAATCCCTTAGGGATCTAAGATTTGGTGTATGAGTGTGTGAGATAGAGAGTGAAATGTGTTCTAGGGTTTGCTCAAAGTGAATGGTCAACCCTCTCCCGTGGGAGAAGAGGGCTATATATAGCGTAGGTGCAAATATGGCCGATGTAGTGTAAATGACAGGGTAGGCCAAACATCCGGGACAGGGGCCGGACATCCGGCCTAGCTTAGTACACGTGAAGTGAAGCAGAAGGCAGAGGACAAAACAGAGGGGCCGGACATCCGGCGAGACTAGAAGACCCGGACATCCAGCAAGATTGGCCGGACATCCGGCAAGTTTATAGAACTTAATACGAACAATGGATAGCTCAAGCCGGACATCCATCTAGGACAACATGGACATCCGGGAGCATGGAGAGCCCGGACATCCGGCATGGAGCGCTGGACATCCATAAGTAAAACTCAACACAAGGTGCTTTCTGGATAGCAGGGTCCCGGATATCTGGCATGAGGACCGGATATCCGGCAAGCGGCCTGGACATCCGGCAGGAAGCCCGGACATCTTGCATGGCCAGAGGCAGAACATAAGAATATGAATATTTTGAGAGGCCCTAAGATTTTAAGTAAGGAATTTAGTGGCATGAGCAAGTCCTTCACTAACCCTACCGATCCCCTCTTAATAGTGCGGGATCCTATACTCAAGAAATCAAATTGTCCAATCTTTTTTATACTTCTTCATTGAGTATTCCTTGGGTAAAATCAATTTTGTATGTTCATGATCTGCACACTTTTGATGATCTGGGGATTAACACCTGAGATTCACTTGACGAACGTAGTTAGTCCCCTACATGTATATTGTCATCAACATCAAAACTTGATGTAAGGGCATGATTGCAATTTTACTTACCAAATGCCACTTACCAAAGGCGCTTCACTCCCTGACAACGGCGTCAGAAAAGAGTCTTGATGACCCACAAGTATAAATGATCAAGCATAGTCTTTTGGATAAGTAAGAGTGTCGAACCCAACGAGGAGCAGAAGGAAATGACAAGCGGTTTTCAGCAAGGTATTCTCTGTAAGTGCTGCAAGTAGTGATAACATATATTTTTGTAGACAGGTGATCCGTAACAAGTAACAATAGTAACAAGAGTGCAACAAGGTGACCCAATCCTTTATATAGCAAAGGACAAGCCGGAAGTACTTCTTATAATGAGCAAAGCATTCTCGAGGACACATGGGACTTCTCGTCTAGTCACGTTCATTATGTTTAGTTGATTCGCATTCACTACTTTGATAATTTGATCTGTGGGTGGACCGGTCCTGGGGTGTTGTTCTTACTTGAACAGGCAACCCTCTTATGATTACCCTCTCCCGCAAGCATCTGCAACTATGAAAAAAGAATAAAGATAAATCTAACCATAGTATGAAACATATGGATCCAAATCAGCCCCTTACGGAATAACACATAAACTAGGGTTTGAGCTTCTGTCACTCTCGCAGCCAATCATCTACTTATTACTCCCTAATGCCTTCTCTTAGGCCCAAGTATGGCGAAGTTTCATGTAGTCGACATTCACATAACACAACTAAAGGAAGAACAACATACATATCATCAAATATTGAATGAATACTAACTTGACATGATTACTTGTAACAATACTTCTCCCATGTCCTCAAGAACAAAAGTAAGTACTCACAAATCTTATTCATATTCAAGATCAGAGGAGTATTGAATATGCTTAAGGGTCTGGAAATATAATCTCCCACCAAATAAGCCAACTAGCATCAACTACAAGGTGTAATCAACACTACTAGCAACCCATAGGTACCAATCTGAGGTTTTGGGACAAAGATTGAATACAAAATATGAACTAGGGTTTGAGAGGAGATGGTGTTGGTGAACATGATGAAGATTGGTCCTCCCCACAATGAGATGATCATTAGTGATGTCGATGGCTTCGATTTCCCCCTCTCGGAGGGAAGTATCCCCGGCGGAATTGCTCCGCCAGAGAGCAAAAGTGCTCCTGCCCAGGTTCTGTCTCGAGACAGAGGCACTTCGTCCCAAAAGTCTTCTCTTAGTAGTTTTCTAGGGGAAAATGCCTCATATATGAGAAGGAGGGCACTGGAGGTCTGTAGTGGGCCCTAGAAGGCATCAGGCGCACCCTGGGGAATAGACCCCCTCTGGTGGTTCTTCATTCCAGTATTTTTTTATATATTCAATAAAAAATCTCCATGAAGTTTCAAGTCATTTGGAGCTGCGTAGAACAACTATCTTTGTTGTATCTCTTTTAGGTCCAGAATTTCAGCTGCCAGTGATTTTCCTTTTCGTGTAAACCTTGCAAATTAAAAGAGAAAAGGCATTATAATTGCATCATAAAGTGAAATAATGGCCAAAAACATTATAAATAACATCAGGATAACATGATTCAAAATGGACATATCAGTTATATGGCTAGTTATATTGAATTTAAACGACGTTGTTTCCTTGCCGAGACATCCTTCCATGTGCATATAAATGTTGCACACTTAGCCCCCCATGTCGCTACTCTCGGGGCAGCTTCGGCGGACCCAGATCCCGCCGCCACCGAGCCCAAGTCCTCGCACGACTCCCCTTGCCACCGCACGCCGCTGCAAGGTCCCGGAGGGCAAAGCCCGCATTGTGGTACATTCCCTTAGGCCTTGTTCGGTTGCCGTGGTTAGATTCCATGAGTGGTTTCTAACCTCCTACGGATTGGGTGATCCCATACTTGTCATCCAGCCCCTGCCATTCCTCATCTGCATGAATCCTTGCGACCATAACCTGTTCGGTTACTCTCTTTCTAATCCATGTATATGAATCGTTGCCCCTGGTAAACATCAGGTCGGAATTAGGAGGAGATGGGAAAGAAGAGGAGAAGAGGCTTGCCATATGGTATAGAAGGGGAGAGGTGGGGAAGTATGCCGACATTGTTGCCTCAGGATGGCTGCGCCGCCACCGTCGAATCGCTAGAGAGAGAGAGAGAGAGAGAGCTCAGGGAATCAGGGAGAGAGGGCTCATTTTTCTTCTTCTTGCATATCATTTCGTCCATAGGGAGGGAAGTTTCATGTGATTTGAGCGGGATTGGGCGGGGTGATAACCCACAAGTATAGAGGATCGCAACAGCTTTCGAGGGTAGAGTATTCAACCCAAATTTATTAATTCGACACAAGGGGAGCCAAAGAATATTCTTGAGTATTAGCAGTTGAGTTGTCAATTCAACCACACCTGGATAACTTAGTATCTGCAGAAAAGTATTTACTAGCAAAAGTGGTATGATAGTAATGGTAATAGTAGCAACAGTAAAGATAAATGTTTTTGGGTTTTTGTAGTAGTTGTAACAATAGCAACGGAAAAGTAAATAAGCGAAGAACAATATATAAAAAGCTCGTTGGCAATGGATCAGTGATGGATAATTATGCCGGATGTGATTCCTCATGCAATAGTTATAACATAGGGTGATATAGAACTAGCTCCAGTTCATCAATGTAATGTAGGCATGTATTCCATAAATAGTCATGCGTGCTTATGGAAAAGAACTTGCATGACATCTTTTGTCCTACCCTCCCATGGCAGCGGGGTCCTAGCGGAAACTAAGGGATATTAAGGCCTCCTTTTAATAGAGAACCGAACCAAAGCATTAACACATAGTGAATACATGAACTCCTCAAACTACGGTCATCACCGAGAAGTATCCCGATTATTGTCACTTCGGGGTTGTCGGATCATAACACATAATACGTGACTATAGACTTGCAAGATAGGAGCAAGAACACACATATATTCATGAAAACATAATAGGTTCAGATCTGAAATCATGGCACTCGGGCCCTAGTGACAAGCATTAAGCATAGCAAAGTCATAGGAACATCAATCTCAGAACATAGTGGATACTAGGGATCAAACCCTAACAAAACTAACTTGACTACATGGTAAATCTCATCCAACCCATCACGTCCAGCAAGCCTACGATGGAATTACTCACTCACGGCGGTGAGCATCATGAAATTGGTGATGGAGGATGGTTGATGATGACGACGGCGACAAATCCCCCTCTCCGGAGCCCCGAACGGATTCCAGATCAGCCCTCCCGAGAGAGATTAGGGCTTGGCGGCGGCTCCGTGTCGTAAAACATGATGAAACTTTCTCTATGATTTTTTTCTCCGCGAGACGGAAGATATAGAGTTGGAGTTGAGGTCGGTGGAGGTCCAGGGGGCCCACGAGATAGGGGGCGCGCCCTAGGGGGCGCGCCCCCCTGTCTCGTGGACAGCCCACGGGCCCCCCTGGCCTTGATTCTTTTGCCAAAAATTCTTATTAATTCTGAAAAGTGCCTCCGTGGATTTCCAGGACATTCCGAGAACTTTTCTTTTCTACACATAAAACAACATCATGGCAGTTCTGCTGAAAACAGCGTCAGTCCGGGTTAGTTTCATTCAAATCATGCAAGTTAGAGTCCAAAACAAGGGCCAAAGTGTTTGGAAAAGTAGATATGTTGGAGACGTATCAACTCCCCCAAGCTTAAACCTTTGCTTGTCCTCAAGCAATTCAGTTGATAAACTGAAAGTGATAAAGAAAAACTTTTACAAACTCTGTTTGCTCTTGTTGTTGTAAACATGAAAAGCCATCATTCAAGTTTCAGCAAATATTACGAACTAACGATACTCACAATAACACATAGGTCTCACAATTACTCACATCAATAGCATAATCAGCTAGCAAGCCATAATAATAAAACTCGGATGACAACACTTTCTCAAAACAATCATAACATGATATAACAAAATGGTATCTCGCTAGCCCTTTCTGAGATCGCAAAACATAAATGCAGAGCACCTTTAAAGATCAAGGACTGACTAAACATTGTAATTCATGGTAAAAGAGATCCAGTCAAGGCATACACAATATAAATCAATAATAATGAATGCAAATGACAGTGTGCTCTCCAGCTGGTGCTTTTAATAAGAAGGGTGATGACTCAACATAAAAGTAAATAGATAGGCCCTTCGCAGAGGGAAGCGGGGATTTGTAGAGGTGCTAGAGCTCAATTTTAAAAATAGAGATTGAATAACATTTTGAGCGGCATACTTTCGTTGTCAATGCAACACCTATGAGATGACTGTATCTTCCATACTACATGCATTATAGGCACTTCCCAAACAGAATGGTAAAGGTTTATACTCCCCCAACCACCAACAAGCATCAATCCATGGCTTGCTCGAAACAACGAGTGCCTCCAACATACAACAGCCCTGGGGGAGTTCTGTTTAATTATTTTGATTTGCTTTGATCTTTTTGGATCATGGGACTGGGCATCCCGGTTACCGGCCCTTTCTCGTGAATGAGGAGCGGAGTCCACTCCTCTGAGAATAACCCACCTAGCATGGAAGATATAGGCAGCCCTAGTTGTTACATGAGCTGCTCGAGCATACAAAACAGAATTTCATTTGAAGGTTTCGAGTTTGGCACATACAAATTTACTTGGAACGGCAGGTAAATACCGCATATAGGTAGGTATAGTGGACTCATATGGAACAACTTTGGGGTTTGAGGAGTTTGGATGCACAAGCAGTATTCCCGCTTAGTATAGGTGAAGGCTAGCAAAAGACTGGGAAGCGACCAACTGAGAGAGCGACAACAGTCGTAAGCATGCATTAAAATTAATTCACACCGAGTACAAACATGAGTAGGATATAATCCACCATGAACATAAATATCGTGAAGGCTATGTTGATTTGATTCAACTACATGCGTGAACATGTGCCAAGTCGAGTCACTCAATTCATTCAAAGGAGGATACCATCCCATCATACCACATCATAATCATTCTAATAGCATGTTAGCACGCAAGGTAAACCATTATAACTCATAGCTAATCAAGCATGGCACAAGTAACTATAATCTCTAAATGTCATTGCAAATATGTTTATTTCATAATAGCTGGCTCAGGAACGATGAACTCATCATATTTACAAAAACAAGAGAGGTCGAGTTCATACCAGCTTTTCTCATCCCAATAAGTCCATCATATATCATCATTATTGCCTTTCACTTGCACAACCGAACGATGTGTATAATAATAAGAGTGCACGTGCATTGGACTAAGCTGGAATCTGCAAGCATTCAACTCACGAGAGAAGACAAGTAATATGGGCTCTAAATTGAATAAACAATCATGCATATAAGAGTCACTAAGCATTTTCATATGGTCTTCTCGACCCCCAAAGGAAAGAAAAGAAAATAAAACTATTTACATGGGAAAGCTCCCAACAAGTAAAAAGAAGAACGAGAAATCTTTTTGGGTTTTCATTTTAATTCTACCACAAGCATGAAAATTAAACTAACTAATTTTTTTGGTTTTTCTTAAGGTTTATCAAACACACAAGAAGAAAACTAGAAAAAGGAATTTAAACTAGCATGGATAATACAATGAAAGAGTATGAGCACCGACGACTAGTGTGTGAGCATGAATGTAAAGTCGGTGAGAAATACGTACTCCCCCAAGCTTAGGCTTTTGGCCTAAGTTGGTTTAATATGAAGGACCGCCGCTACTCTCTCCGGTGTAAGGAGAGGTATAATCAGGATAATACTGGCTGGTCATCTCCAGATCCCACTGGACAGATGATGCACGATAAGGGTCCAGTCCAGGTTCTGGTTCAGGTTCAGGTTCTGGAGTAAAAGCCTGAGCTCGATGATTGTTCACCGCCTCCGGTGTAACGAGAATTTTTTCTGCAAGCAAATCAAACAACAGAGGTGCAGGCAAAATAATAATCTCAAAGTGTTTCTTATTGAATCTAAGTTTATACAAGAGCATCCTATCTTCGTTGTCAACAATAAACTTATGTGCTACCATGCTCTTGTAATCTAAGATGTGAGGAGGCAATATTGTCTCCTTTTCCTCATGGTGCCTAATGGGTATCTGAAAATGTCTAGCAAGACGTGCAGCATAGATACCTCCAAAAATAGGGCCTTTTTTACGATTAAGGGCTAGCCGTTTAGCAACGATGGCACCCATATTAAAACTATTGTCTCCAAGCAAAGCATGTTGAAGCATGATAATATCAGGAACACTCAAGTTTCCACTATTCCCACGACCAATTAAGAATCTACTAGCAAATATGGCAAAGTAGCGTAAAACAGGAAAGTGTATGCTAGAGACTTTTGCTTCGGAACCCTTCTTTGGCTCTTCTACAGCAATAATATTAACAAAGCCAGCCACATCTTCACGATGGGGTTCCTCTAGTTCTCCCTCATAAGGTATCCTACATACCGCGCAAAAATGACGTAAAGACATTTCTTTGAACTCGTCATATAAATAAAATGATACTTCAGGCGGTGACTTCTTAGGATAGAAATAAAAGTTTTGCACGAAAGTATTGGTGAGTAAGAGATACTGATCGATTCGGTCGTTCATGAAACCGGTGAGGCCTGCTGTCTCGATTAAAGCATAAAAGTCTTCATGAATTCCAGCCTCTCTCAAGAAATCATCACATGGCCATTCACAAGGTCGTACTTCCTCCAAGCGAGGAAGGTTATACTTGGCTTTTTCCTTCTCTTTAGCTTGTTTTTCCTGGGAGCTTTGGCTAGAAGAGCCCCTCAAAAGTTTCCTCGACATTTTTTGAAATTGTCTGAAATTTTAGTAACTTCAAAATAAAAGTGCATAAAACTAGACAAGATTGATAGCAACTACTCCTACAAGTGCCTAGAGCCCATATCATGCATTAGAATTACTTGGAACCTCAAAAATTTAACATGCAAGCTCAAGAACAGGTTCACCAAGACAACAAGGATTTGCAATGAATAAAGCACTAGAACAAAAACTAATTTGACCAATGGAGGAGTCACATACCAAGCAACAATCTCCCAAAGCAGTTTTGTGAATGGAGCTTTGAGCTAAGAGATTGAAAATCACAGCAAAACGAGCTAGAACTCGTGCTTGAGCTGGATGGGGATTTTTTTGGGTAGAAGATGAAGTGTGTGGGTGCTGGCATAAGTGGAGGGGAGCCACCAGGGGCCCACGAGATAGGGGGGCACACCCTACAGGGGGGTGCGCCCTCCTCTCTCGTGGCCTGGTGCTTGCCCCTCCTGCAATGTTTTCAGTGCCTAAAATCCTCAAATATTCCAGAAAAAAATCATACTAAATTTGCAGGACATTTGGAGCACTTTTATTTTCGGACTATTTTTTAATGCACGGATAAATCAGAAAACAGACAAACAATACTATTTTTGCTTCATTTAATTTAATTAACAGAAAGTAAAAAGAGGGTACAGAAGGTTGTGCCTTCTAGTTTCATCCATCTCGTGATCATCAAAATGAATCCACTAACAAGGTTGATCAAGTCTTGTTAACAAACTCATTCCGAATAACACGGAACCGGAGAAATTTCGAATGACACTAAGTTACCTCAATGGGGATATGAAAATCCCCAACAATAAGAATATCATACTTTTTCTTGACAGTAGGGAGAGGAAATTCAAAACCTCCAAAAATGATAGTTGGAACTTTTTCAATAGAATTGATGCTATGAACTTGAGATTGTTTCCTCGGAAAGTGTACCGTATGCTCATTGCCATTAACATGAAAAGTGATATTGCCTTTGTTGCAATCAATAACAGCCCCTGCAGTATTAAGAAAAGGTCTACCAAGGATAATAGACGTACTATCGTCCTCGGGAATATCAAGAATAACAAAGTCCGTTAAGATAGTGACATTTGCAACCACAACAGGCACATCTTCACAAATACCGACAGGTATAGCAGTTGATTTATTAGCCATTTACAAAGATATTTCAGTAGGTGTCAACTTATTCAATTCAAGTCTACGATATAAAGAGAGAGGCATAACACTAACACCGGCTCCAAGATCACATAAAGCAGTTCTAACATAATTTCTTTTAATGGAGCATGGTATATTTTATTTGGTATGCCTCTCTCTTCAATGCTCGATGGAGTGGCTACTAGAATACCAAAGAAACTTGGAAATACAAAGGTTGGAATATTAATTTTAATGGAGCATGGTATATTTTAAGGGTGGAATACCAAAGGTTCCTGAGTCATTCTAACATAAGATCATACAAAGGTTCCTGAGTCATTCTACCAGTTCTAGTAGCCACTCTAACGGCAAAGTCATTTTTATTATTCAATTCATCAAGCAAATCATTTTGAGCTTTGAGTACTTGCTCAGCTTGAGTAGCAACCATAGAAGCATATTTGCTAACGCGGTGAAGTTCATCTTTAACTCTAGCCAGATTATCACCTACGCGTCCTATCTCGAAAGCATTATTCTTTAACTCTCTACCAATATAGGCATTAATACTTTCTTGTCTAGCCATAAAGTCATCAAATTCATCTAAGCATGGGCTATGAAATTTAGTAGAGGGTATTTCAACTTTATCGTATCTATAGAGAGAATTTACCTTTACTACCTGTGTCGGGTTATCAAGACAAGTGATTCTTCAGGCGGTAAATTAAGACCATGTATTTCTTCAATAGGTGGTAAATTCTTACCATCTTTAGCTTTAATACCTTTTTCTTTCATTGATTTCTTTGCCTCTTGCATATCTTCAGGACTGAGAAATAAAACACCTCTCTTCTTCAGAGTGGGTTTAGGAATAGGCTCAGGAGTTGGCTCAATTGGTTCAGGAATTACTTCAGGAACTGGCTCAGGAAGAGTCCAATTATTTTCATTAGTCAACATATTATTCAATAATATTTCAGCTTCGTCGATTGTTCTTTCCCTGAAAACACAACCAGCACAACTATCCAAGTGGTCCTTGGAAGCATCGGTTAGTCCATTATAAAAGATATCAAGTATTTCATTTTTCTTAAGAGGATGATCAGGAAAAGCATTAAGTAATCGGAGAAGCCTCCCCCAAGCTTGTGGGAGACTCTCTTCTTTGATTTGCACAAAATTATATATTTACAGCAAGGCAGCTTGTTTCTTATGAGCAGGGAAATATTTAGCAGAGAAGTAATAAATCATATCCTGGGGACTACGCACACAACCAGGAGCAAAAGAATTATACCAAGTCTTAGCATCACCCTTTAATGAGAACGGGAATATCTTAAGGATATATAAATAGCGAGACTTCTCATCATGAGTAAACAGGGTGGCTATATCATTCAACTTGGTAAGGTGTGCCACAACAGTTTCAGATTCAAGGCCATAAAAAGGATCAGATTCAACTAAAGTAATAATATCAGGATCAACAGAGAATTCATAATCCTTATCAGTAACACAGATAGGTGAAGTAGCAAAAGTAGGATCGGGTTTCATTCTAGCATTAAGAGACTGCTGCTTCCATTTAGCTAATAATTTCTTAAGATCATTTCTATCATTGCAAGCAAGAATAGCTTCAGCAGCTTCTTTGTTCATAACATAACCCTTACGAACAACAGGTAATACATAATCATTGGGGGAACGTTCATCATCACTATCATCAATAATAGGTTCTTCAATATTTTCATTCCCCCTAACTCTAGCAAGTTATTCATCTAGAAATTCACCTAATGGCAAAGTAGTATTACGCACATAAGTAGTTTCATCATAAGTATCATGCAAAGCAGAAGTGGCATCATCCATAACATGCGACATATCAGAATTCATAGCAGTAACAGGTTTAGGTGTCGCAAGCCTACTAATAACGGAAGGAGAATCTAGTGCAGAGCTAGATGGCAGTTCCTTACCTCCCCTCGTAGTTGAGGGAAAAATCTTGGTCTTAGCATCTTTCAAGTTCTTCATAGTGATCAACAGATATAAATCCCAAGTGACTCAGAGAATAGAGCTATGCTCCCCGGCAACGGTGCCAGAAATTAGTCTTGATAACCCACAATTATAGGGGATCGCAATAGCTTTCGAGGGTAGAGTATTCAACCCAAATTTATTGATTCGACACAAGGGGAGCCAAAGAATATTCTTGAGTATTAGCAGTTGAGTTGTCAATTCAACCACACCTAGATAACTTAGTATCTGCAGCAAAGTATTTAGTAGCAAAAGTGGTATGATAGTAATGGTAACAGTAGCAACAGTAAAGATAAATGTTTTTGGGTTTTTGTAGTAGTTGTAACAATAGCAACGGAAAAGTAAATAAGCGAAGAACAATATATGAAAAGCTCGTAGGCATTGGATCAGTGATGGATAATTATGCCAGATGTGATTCCTTATGCAATAGTTATAACATAGGGTGACACAGACTAGCTCCAGTTCATCAATATAATGTAGGCATGTATTCTGAATATAGTCATACGTGCTTATGGAAAAGAACTTGCATGACATCTTTTGTCCTACCCTCCCATGGCAGCGGGGTCCTAGCGAAAACTAAGGGATATTAAGGCCTCCTTTTAATAGAGAACCGGACCAAAACGTTAACACATAGTGAATACATGAACTCCTCAAACTATGGTCATCATCGAGAAGTATCCCGATTATTGTCACTTCGGGGTTGTCGGATCATAACACATAATAGGTGACTATAGACTTGCAAGATAGGATCAAGAACACACATATATTCATGAAAACATAATAGGTTCAGATCTGAAATCATGGCACTCGGGCCCTAGTGACAAGCATTAAGCATAGCAAAGTCATAGCAACATCAATTTCAGAACATAGTGGATACTAGGGATCAGACTACATGGTAAATCTCATCCAACCCATCACCGTCCAGCAAGCCTACGATGGAATTACTCACTCACGGCGGTGAGCATCATGAAATTGGTGATGGAGGATGGTTGATGATGACGACGGCGACGAATCCCCCTCTCCGGAGCCCCGAACGAACTCCAGATCAGCCCTCCCGAGAGAGATTAGGGCTTGGCAGCGGCTCCGTGTCATAAAACGCGATGAAACTTTCTCTCTGATTTTTTTCTCCGCGAGACGGAAGATATAGAGTTGGAGTTGAGGTCGGTGGAGGTCCAGGGGGCCCACGACATAGGGGGGGGCGCCCTAGGGGGGCCCATGTCTCGTGGACAGCCCGTGGGCCCCCTGGCCTTGATTCTTTCGCCAAAAATTCTTATTAATTCTGAAAAGTGCCTCCGTGGATTTCCAGGACATTCCGAGAACTTTTCTTTTCTACACATAAAACAACATCATGGCAGTTCTGCTGAAAACAGCGTCAGTCCGGGTTAGTTTCATTCAAATCATGCAAGTTAGAGTCCAAAACAAGGGCAAAAGTGTTTGGAAAAGTAGATACGTTGGAGACGTATCACGGGGGTCTAGCCCTGCCCGGGTTTAATCGAATATGCTTATAAGGAAGGCTGGGGTCGAATCCCGTCGGGCCGAAACCACGAGGTTTGGCAAGGATTGGGCGCCAATCCCGAGTGGGGAGGGGCTAATCGAACAAGGCCTTACTGGGCCTCCAATGGTGGCGGACACGGCAACTAAGACAGGGTCTGCCTTCGTCCTTTTGAAAATTGTTATTGCTACTGCGGCGGCCAATGTGGCTAGTGGGTGTGGTTTCGGGGGGCCTGGCCCAGATTTTTCCGGCATGGGAGCTAGGGCAGTGGTCCTTCGTCCTCTATCTATAATGGCGGCTAGTGTGGCCAGCACACGTTATTAGTTCTGGGCCCTTGTCCAGATCTGGCTGTAGCATGTGGAGGTGGCCCCGAGCCATAGTGGCTTCATTTTGAGGAGGTCGTTAATGTTGTGAGTGTCGGGAGTATTGGTGCTTCCCTAACTTGGTGTTGACGACAATTGTGGATAGTTGTGTCCGACGACTGGAGTGCGTTTGACGGTAGGAGTCTACGTGGTTCCCGGATTTGAGGGCGGTCGTCTGACGACTGCTCTCCATGTGTGGAAGTATGAGATGGCCATTTGCTATTGGTTGTGAGGCCAGCAGTGCGGGCCTTCTCTCCAACGAGGGGTTGGCATCAACGGTGGTTGTAGTGGGTCAACCGGATTGAGGTTTGGATGGTGAGACTACCAATGAAAGCCGATGATGACTGCACATGCGAGCATCGTTACCTTCAAAGGTGTCAAAGATGCAATTCTCTCTTTCCGGCTCTAGTGGCTCCAGGGGAAACCCTATGTCCAGTTACCTAAGACTAGAAAATGACATCTCCTGTTCCGTGTACCCCGTTGGGGGCAATGTTTGGGAGGTTTGTGTTGCAGTTGCCACTTCCATGCCTCTTTGGTGTCATGATTTGGTTGGCTGAGGCCCGGACATGGTGCGTGGCGGAGAGAAGTGGCAATCCTTCGTTGCGGCCTCACATCGTGGAGATGGTGTGTGGCGACATTGACGATGTTGTTGGCCGACTGTGTGAATTATCGGGCCATGTTTGTTTGATGGTGCTGGTAGCAGCTTGCTGCGATAGTGACAACTCGTGATGTATTGTGTAGGGCCATGGCCACATTTACCACCGACATACACTTGCATCAGGGGCATGAGATCGTCATGGTGTCTCCAATGTGTGATTTCGGCGGTGTCGTCGTATTTCACCACCTGTGATTTGCATCATACATGTGTCAATCGATATTCTTCATTTCTGCAGCCGACTCTTCATGACTACCTGCTTGTCTAGTGTGTGCACAATTTTCAATTGGCATGGGCAAAATCAGGATCTATGCGCTTGCATCATCAACTTCTTCACAAGGATAAATGTTGCTATCTTTTCTTTTTCTTTTACTTTCTTCTTTGCCTAGGCATATTTTTGATCTTGTAAGGCTCTATTCATTAACAGCGTGATCATTTCATGCATATACAAGGATGTTGTTTGCGTACATCCGAGCCATGCAGAAGACGTATATGTGTTCGTTGTGTTTGTATCTCGTCCATGGTTCATCATGAGATAATAAAACATTGCCATTTTTCTATTAAAAACAATGCTGCATACCTGATTGCTGCGGGTTGGTCGAATAATGGACCGTCCATTCGATCCGTTTGTTTGTTTCTCCATGGAAGCGAATTCCCGCTTTGTTTTGTAACAAATCAACCTGAGATGCCAGCGCAGTTGTTGAAAACTCGGAACACAGCAAATAATTCGGCCTGAATAGGACTCGAGAGCCGCCCAGCTCATCCCATCCATTCCCCTTCAAAAATCATATATGCGTCAGTGTCACCGCTGGATTGGTCGGTCCTTCTTGTTCTTCCGCGCATGGTGCACGCACTGGCTAACCACCACCATGAGCCCCGCATGGGCGTCGCGCGCTTCATCAGGATGGAAAAAGGAGCCCGTCCACCGTCCCGTCCCGTGAATGGAAATCTCGAGAAGACGGGGGAGGCGATGGATCATTGATGAGAGGCCTCCTCACTTTCGGTTCCGTGCTGTTGCGGCCCGCCCGCCGTCATGGATGGATGGAAAGCGAGGTGAGCCGGAAGCCATACTCGTGCACGGAACAACGGGCACGCTGGAAAAGAGCGCCGCGCGCCCATCGTGCCGACGGTTCCAGTCTCCCGGCATGCAAATCCGGGAGGGATATCGGGTCGCGATCCGGTCGAACCCTCGCGCATCTTCTGGAATCTGGACCAGACGCGTACAGCTTGTTTGTTACATACAGGTACAGCCGATGCTGGCGCATCATGCATCATTTTGCTAGGATTAATCAAGGTTTCGGATAGAAACTTTGATTAGAGGCTGGCTCCTGTGACGTGCCTGCGCATGATTAGCAACCAATAAGCAGTTGTTCAATAGTGGAGAGCCCAGACAAATGTCAACAATACAAAATTTGCCGCCAAATGCGTAGCAAACCAGTGACTGCTGACCTGGTGCCTACATTTCGATTGCTTTTACCAGGTTACTAGTGCTTCACACAGCACGCTCAGCAGGCAATTAAGCTGACGACGTATCTGCCATCACCTCAAATCATGGATTCTGTACGTGCATTCACCCGTCGCCAGACGAAACTGGGCCACTAATTAAAACTACAAAGTAAGCTCCACCGTATTAGGCGCAGCCAGCAGTGAGCCATCTGCTCTGGAGTGATGCAATGATGAGGGCCGTGGGCGGCAAAGTTTATAACCTAGAAACAAGACACCAACGGGAACGCCCTTATCTTCCACTAATAAACCCAGCCACTAAACAAACAGACTAAATTCGCAAAGGGAGCGCCCTGCGCCGGCCTTTCGCCGAGAGCCAGTAGCCGCCCCGCGCCTCGCCGCCATAAATACCACGCCCGTGTCCTCGTCGTCTCACACCACCACCACAGAGCTTCAGCGCACTCGCACCTTGGGCACCACCACACACACACACACCCTAGCTTGTCGATCGGCTGAGGAGGCGACGATGGCCAAGGACATCGAGGCGGCGCCACCCGGCGGGGGGTACGCGGCCAAGGACTACTCTGACCCGCCGCCGGCGCCGCTCTTCGACGCCGAGGAGCTGACCAAGTGGTCCCTGTACCGCGCGGTCATCGCCGAGTTCGTGGCCACGCTGCTCTTCCTCTACATCACCGTGGCCACCGTCATCGGGTACAAGCACCAGGCAGACCCCGCCGGCCCCAACGCCGCCGACGCGGCCTGCAGCGGCGTGGGAATCCTCGGCATCGCCTGGGCGTTCGGCGGCATGATCTTCGTGCTCGTCTACTGCACCGCCGGTGTGTCCGGGGGACACATCAACCCGGCGGTGACCTTCGGGCTGTTCCTGGCGCGCAAGGTGTCCCTGGTGCGCGCGCTGCTCTACATCATCGCGCAGTGCCTGGGCGCCATCTGCGGCGTGGGGCTCGTCAAGGGGTTCCAGAGCGCCTTCTACGTGCGCTACGGCGGCGGCGCCAACGAGCTCAGCTCCGGCTACTCCACGGGCACCGGCCTCGCCGCCGAGATCATCGGCACCTTCGTGCTTGTCTACACCGTCTTCTCCGCCACCGACCCCAAGCGCAGCGCCCGTGACTCCCACGTCCCAGTAAGTTATCACCCTCCTCTCAGCATGCTCACCGACTGATTTCATATTCTTTGGTCCACGAACAAGTGATGCTGCATGGAAATGGCTAGGCATGATAAAGCAGGTCTCCGGATATTCTCTACCGGTACTGATGTAGTTCATCAGCACCCACTAGTACCACTCACTAGTCCAGTCCCTAGCTAGAGCTAGTTAATTTGATTCATTATATGCAGCAACTGTGAGGTGGCAAACCGCTCGTGATTAGCATTAGACAAGCACTTCCGATTCTAGATAGGGACATGGTGCGAAAGTCCAACATGAATTTTCGATGATATGATTGTTTAGATTTGGTGAACCGTCCTTTTCAAGGCGGCATATCAGCATATGAAACATTCATGTCTTCTTCCTTGCCAGCTCTCCATTTTGCTGCATATATGGTTTTGAAATACAAAGGCGGCTCTTATTTTGAGTTTGTTTATGGTGATGAATTAAGCTAGTAGAGTAATCTGCAAACAATTACGCTAGAGTTAATTGGAAATAACATGGATGTTTTGATGAATTGTTTAGGTGCTGGCTCCTCTGCCAATCGGCTTCGCGGTGTTCATGGTGCACCTGGCCACTATCCCGATCACCGGCACCGGCATCAACCCGGCAAGGAGCTTGGGAGCTGCTGTGATCTACAACAACGAGAAGGCCTGGGATGACCACGTATGTGCCCCCGTTGCCCCCCATGCATCTCTCTGCTAATTACTAATATTGTTCTCATAGTTACTAGTATTTCAGTAAGCAGTGGTCACAATCACCTCGAAGACTATTAAATAAAAATAAAAGAAAACTAAGAGAACTTGTGTGGTGTTCCTCATCCATAAGAACAGATAGAATATACTGTATATCTTATCGAACGGCACAAGATAGGTAGGATAACTTTATTAAACCCATACTGTACTATGTCATTCCAAATGACTGGTTCTAGATCACTTGCAGACTCAAGCTTAAAAGAACTAGACATAAAACTTTTTTTTTTGCGGAAACTAGACATAAAACTTTTGTGGTATTCCTCGTCCATAAGTTCAAAAGTAGCAATCAGAACGCTGAGCAGGTCGATTATTTTGACGAAGGACCCGGGATAAGGATCGCTTATAATAAACTCAAGCGATGTCACACTCACACCCCACTGATTAGCCTTGAAGTTTCTTTTTGTATAGTCTTGTAGCTTATGTATGATATATCTGCAAAAAATACTATATTTGGAGCAATACACGCTGCCTACTCTCGTCCCACTCCCACCTGCTCCACCATCCAACTACCCTAGAAACTCTTATATAGCTCTAATGTACCTAACTACTTAGTGCCATCTTGTATGCCCATAGTTTTGTAGAGACTGCAATTAGGAGGAAATTAATTCAAATTCCTCTGAGACATCTTATGCTTACATTTGTGGCCATTGTTGTTGCAGTGGATCTTCTGGGTGGGGCCATTCATCGGCGCCGCCATCGCCGCCTTGTACCACCAGTACGTGCTGAGGGCCAGCGCCACCAAGTTCGGCTCGTCCGCCTCCTTCGGCAGCCGCTAGATCGGCCGGCCGCCGTCTCGGTGATGGTCGGAGGCACTGAACTGTAGATATATCAGAGGACAGAGGGCCTCCAGTGTGTGCTGCTGTTCGGGTCCTGGATTCTGCTGGTCTTTGCACGCGTCTCTGTTTTCCGCAGCTCGCCGCCGCGTTTGCTGCTTGTTTTCTCTACCGATCGAGTGTGTCTTCGTTAGTGTTTGCTTCCATTCCATGTACTATCTGTGAACGATGAGGATGATGTACTGTCATGTATGCATCCAAGGTAATTTGGGGGGAAATTTGAAATGCAATGTGTACGTACGATTCGGGTTGTGAGCTGCTTGCATGTTTCGTACTCGTCCCTATGCCAGCAAATCTGATCAAATCTGTACGGTCCACGGGGGAGCTCCTATCTGCTGCTCTCTGCGGCAGGTTGCCGAACGCACGCACAAGGCAGTCTACGACTGGGCCAGCCCATGAAGGTAGCGACAGGCTACGATTTATAGCTCGAAACAAATTGCGCCCTCAAGGTGTATCAAGCCCATATCTCGTCCGATGAGTCAAGGCAATACAAACCAGCTGAGCTAACGAGCTTTGCTGATCGTAAGACAACAAAAACTCTTAAGAACCACACCCCAATGCAGATTCGAAATATTTCTGAAATATCGAATGCATTTTTTTCTAAGGCAGCACAAATCATTAAAAACTGTACATTTTCTGAAAACCGTGAACAATTTTTGAAACAGGAACATTTTTTGTTCCACAACGCAAGGCGGACATTTTTTTTAAGCTCCAAAGAAAATTTGAAACATGAACATTTTTTAAAAACTTTGAAAAAATTTCGAAACCCCTACAAAATGAAAACATGAACATTTTTTAACATTATTGAAAACAGCAACATTTTTTTTAAGTTCTGAATATTTTTTTAGTAACCTTACAAACAATTTTATAAACACACTAACATGTTTTGAAATTTGTGAACAATTTTTGAAACGCTGACAATTATTCATACTCTTAAAAAATGGAAACATGAACATTTTCAAAAATATTGAACTATTTTTGAAAGCATTTCAAAGAAAAATTTTCTGAACAAAATTTAATAAAAACAAACATTGTTTGAAATTTGCAAACATTTTTTGTAACATGAACATTTTTTGAACTCCTAAAAAAATGGCAGTTGCGGACAATTTTTGAAATATGGTTTTTCTACAATTGAACGTTTCCTGATAGTGGAAACATTTTTTGAAAAGTTGTGAACATTCTGAACCGAAACGTTCTGAACATTTATTGAAAAATACAAACACTTTTGTAAAATCATGAACATTTTTTGGATTTATGAAATTGAACATGTTTTTAAGAAACAAAAATTAAATTGAAAATAAACATTAAAATGGAAGTAAAGGAAAGAGAAAAGGAAATAGAAAAAAGAAAATAAATGTTCATGTTTTGAAAATAAATTGAACATGTTTATGAAATTGAATATTTTTTTAGTAACCTTACAAACAATTTTATAAACACACGAACATGTTTTGAAATTTGTGAACAATTTTTGAAAAGCTAAAATTTTTCATACTCTTGAAAAATGGAAACATGAACATTTTCAAAAAAATTGAACTATTTTTTAAATTTGTGAGCATTTCAAAGAAAAACATTCTGAACTAAATTTGAAAACCACAAACATTGCTTAAAATTTGCAAACATTTTTTGTAACATGAACATTTTTTGAACTCCTGAAAAATTGGACAGTTGCGAACAATTTTTAAATATGGTCTTTCTACAATTGAACATTTTTTATAAGGGCACCATTCTTTGAAAAGTTGTGAACATTCTGAACCGAAACATTCCGAACGTTTATTGAAAAATACAAACATTTTTGTAAAATCATGAACATTTTTTGGATTTATGAACAAACGATGATTTAAAAAAAACATGTTTTTAAGAAACAAAAATTAAATTGAAAATGAAACATTAAAATGAAAGTAAAGGAAAGAGAAAAGGAAATAGAAAATAGAAAAAACAGAAAAGGGAACAAAAGAGAGACAAGAAAAAAAGAAAAGGGAAAAAGGAAAGCGAAAAAAAAGAACAAGAAAAAACAGGTTTGGAAACTTCTAGAAATTTCCTGGAAAAAAAACCGGTTGGGAACCTCTAGAAGGTTCCCAACACTGGGGACGTCGAAACGCTTAAACGGGCCGGCCTAACTTGAACATCGCTCTATCTCCATGTGCAAAACAGCCTCAGTTTGACGCAGGATGCGTCAAATAGGAATGTCCGTCCACAGGTGCCTCCATTTGCATTCGGAATGGATGGCATGGGCCGATGGCCCGACGGGTGCAACGTGTGTTGGACTGCGAGTCGAGCTTTATGGTCGTTTTTCTTTCGTTTTTGTTTTTTTATCTATTATCTAATAATCACCTCAATTTCATCATTTTAAATACCCAAATGCTAAGTGCCTCACGTGTGCCACGAAGCAACATAGTCCAAATGCCTCATTACCATCCATCTTGCCACATCAAACAGATGAAATCAGCAGAATCTTTTTGGTTTTTCGGACTCAAAATGTTTTATCTCTTAAATAAAAATTCAATTAAAAATCTGCTTCATCATTAAACCCGTCTCGACGAGATCATCAAAACTAGATCTCATATTGATATGTTTCGACGACCTTTTTTGGGCCAAAAGTTGCCATGATATTTACATTGAAGTTGCTATAGTGTTTACACTAAAGTTGCCATGATATGTTCCTCTAGTATTTTCTTCTACATTTAAAGCTACCATTTTATTTCAACTACTTTTCACGGTAAATTTTATTAATTGACCATGAAGATTTTTAGTAATTAACCACGGCAAAATTAATTCATGGATCATGGAAATTTTTAGTAATTCATTATGGCAAATTTAGTTTATAGATCATGACAATTTTAGTTTATAGATCATGGCAATTTTAGTATTTTGACTATGGCAATTCTAGTATTTTGACCATGAAAAATATTTTTTGTACGAACCATGGCACATTTTAGTGCATGTATCATGAAAAATTTAAGTAATTCACTGTGGCAATTTTAGTTTATGGTTCATGACAAATTTGAATCATTAATCATGCATTTTTAAAGTAATTGATGATGGATTTATATTTTACTATGAACCATGTCAAAATTATTTCATGGATCATGGCAATTTTTTGTAATTCACCATGGCAAGTTTAGTTTCTTAATTCTCTTTTTTATAACATGTCAAAATTTACTTTAACTGTAGAACAAAAAGTAGTTGAAACATATCGTGACAACTTCATTGTAAACATCATGTCAATTTATGTGCAATAGACATGACAAATTTTAACCAAAAAAATCATCAAAATATATCGATATGTGATCCTAAAATGGTCTTAGTGGAGCCCCTAAAAATCATCTTTTGAGGGAGCACTCCTTTGACAATTCCTAGTAATTTAGCGCATATACTGCATTATCTTCCATTTATCTCCTCTTCATGCATATGAACTTCATCTAACTCCAATTTTACATCTAAAAGTTCAAACTTGTATGTTTCTACAACGCATAATTGAAAAACTTTTCAAATTCATAATTTTGAGATTTTGAAATTCAAATATACCATGAGCTCCAAAATGTACTAGATAATCTAAATAAAAATGATGAAATGTCACAAAACTGTTGTGCATGTTACTGTCACATATGTATATATGCTCAACAAGGTCGTCGTGGAGATACTCATCTAATGAGACGTCTTCTATCCTTCAGTGGATCTCAATTGTTCCCACAAAACCTTGCATTATGGACTCTATTATTACCTTGAGGGTTTGATATTGTTTCGAAAAAGTTTGATCAAGCGAAATAAATGGCATCTTGATGCAGTATCCCACATTATAGACTTATAGTTATGACCATCGACTTTGAAGTTGCATGGTGGAGTTTCCACCGCAACCACCCTTGCAAAATCGATGATATATTTACAATGCATTGATCTAGTTGCTTGAGCTAGGCATCCCAAAGGAGAAAGTCCAAATTGATATATCTTTGGATGAAACCGCTTTGAGTATGATCGTTGGATCATGTCAATGACTGATGAATTGCTCATGTTCTGCCGCGGGTAACTCTCCCATTTCCAGTGCATATACCCGATGGATCAAAGCACCCCAGAAAACCCTCTTGCTTCACTCATCGTCGACGTCTCTCAAGTACTCACATCTGGACCCTTGAATCACAATATTATGTTTTCTCCCATTCTTGCGCTTAATTCTTTACAACATTCAGCAATCACAAAACCGAGGCTGCGAATATCACTAATTGAAACTTCACTAGAATATTTATAAAAAATAAAAAAAACATTATATCCTCATCATGAGCTGATGTCCTAGCCGTCCAACGTCCTCCCGTCACAGTCCCACCAAACTTGGCCATATGGGTCGGCACACCCAAAGGCCTGGCCATGGGATTGGCCTGGCACGCCAAATAAAAAACCAGCCGTACATGACATAGTTGCAAGTTGGCCATTGTTGCGTTCCGGTCTAAAAATCTAAGGAAAATACAAAAAATCTAAAAATTTAAGAAAAATACAAAAAATATAAAAGGATCGTGTTGTGCTGGACCTTAAGGCCTGGCTTCAAGGATCGGCCTTGTTCCATGGCCGGTCGAAGGTCGGCCGGTCTGACCCTCTTACTCGCATGATATGCCCAACCAATGTCAGGCCAAAAATCTGTGCTCACGGGTCGGCCCGGGAGGCATGGCCCATATGGCCAGGTATGTGTTCCACTATGTCGGCGCATTTTCTAGTGACGAGTGTAGGTTCTGCCAAATCCTATTCGACGCCTTATGCGCTCGTTATCGGTTATTTGGTA
>NC_041383.1:578405890-578413509 GCF_002162155.2 Triticum dicoccoides | reverse complement strand
ACCCATCTTAATGCACGAGAGGAATCTCCCCTCCTTGATTTTGGGAAACTCCCATAAGCTTCCTAGGCCGGTTTTGGGAAGCTTCCTGGTTTTTCTTTTTTCGTTATTTGGTTTCTGGACCCGTTTTCTTCCATTTTGCTTTTGCTTTTTCTTTTATTTTTATGTTTCTCTTCTCTATTTCAACCGTGTGAATTTTTTTTTCAAATTCATGAATTTTTTTACAAAACATATGGGCTTTTTTCAAATCCAGGAATTTTTTTTTGAATCCACAAATTATTTTCGATTTTTATGAAATTTTTTTCAAAATCCGCAAACTTTTCTCAAATTCATGAATTTTGTTTTTCAATATCGATGGACTTCTCAAATTCATGATTTGTTTTCCAAATTTGATGATTTTTTGTTCAAAACCAATGAACTTTTTTCAAATTCGTGAACTTTAAAAAAATGATGAACTTTTCCAAAATCAAGGATCTTTTTTCAAGTTACAATTTTTTCAAAAAAAAATCTGTGAACTTTTTCCAAATTTCATAAGGAACTTGCTACGCGTCGCCCAGTGGATCTTTTTACAAGATCTGTCACCTGACGAACCATCGAATCTGATCAATCTTGCGACTAACCACCTTCTGCTTTGTAACAAAGGTCCTGTTGCGGAAACATTTTGCAACACTGGTTGTGTTGCGGAATTTTGTTGCAACATAAGTTGTGTTGTGGGATTATTATTTTTGCAACATAGGTTGTGTTGCGGGATTATTTTTTGCAACATTGGTTGTGCTGTGGGATTTTTTTTCTGTCTTCACTTTCTTTCTGCAACAAGGGTAGTGTTGTGGAAGAACTTTTACAACTTAGTTAATGTCGCAGAAAACATAGAGACGAAAGACGGAGAGAGGAACACGATGTTTTCTAGATGAAGAGGTACGTCTCGTGTTTCTTTTAGCGGGCCTTGAGGGCACGTGGCACTTAAAGGAGGTGGTGGACGCGTCAATTGTTTTCAGCCGGTTGATGCTGAGCGTTTCCATTTCATAAACTTTTATTGCAAATCTATGATTCTTTAAAAGAAATATTTTCCCCCGAATTTTCAGATTTATTTTTTACAAAAGTCAAAACAGTTGACTGGTCAGGTAACCGGTTAACGCTGACCGATCAACCATCGACCCGAGCCGAGAGCGAGAGACGCGAGGGACCATCGGCCTTTGTTGGGCCAGGCAGGCACAGGCGAGCAGCGCGTGAGCGCGAAGAGGAGGTCTCGCTCTCGCAGATTCCACCACCGCGCAACGACCCAGACCGGCGCATGCTTGCCATCGGCGTGCCGTGCCGTGTCGTCCCGTCATCCAATCCCAAATCCGCAACCCGCACCGTCCCAATCAAGGCGAAGCCAAAATCTGACGCTTCTCCTCCGTCTTCCTCCGCGCCGACCCCCGTGATCCCTAAGATCAAGACAATCCCCGGCCCGGCCAGCCCCCGCCACCGCCCCCTGCACGCCCGGCGAAGATGCACCTGTGGCCGTCGCTCCGGATCCGGGACTCGTTCAAGCACGCCTACCTGGAGAAGCTGGAGTTCAACCTCGCCCACAAGAAGCGCGCGCAGGGGCAGGGGCAGGGGCGGCAGGGCCAGGACGGGGACGAACAGCAGGTGCCGCTGCTCGAGGGCCGCTCGTCGTCGATGGTGGCCACCGCGTTCGAGCTCGCCTGCGACGCCGCCATGCTCCTCTCGTGCTGCTGCTGCTGCTTCTGCTGCGGCGGTACGTCCTGCTGATGCCATTTATTAACCATAATGCGTTACAGTTCAGCATTTCATTGCCAAATTATGCATGTTGTTGCCCTCGCAACCAAATTTTTAAAAACAAATAAGAAGTACAAGAAAACTCACATGTGGATGTGGCTGATGATGAAATCGCTTAGGATTGAGATGGTACTGGAATGTGCAATCTGATGCCTTGATACCATGATTTGGTATCGCCGGGGTTCACTTTCTGGTCAATTTGAATTGGTTCTGCACTTCTGCCTCGTTAGCTTATTAGGGCGTCGGATTATGCTTTTGCTTATATTAATCAGGTATAAGAAAGCATATCCTGGAAGTGCACTCAACTTTTTGGATAGGTTTAATACCAATCGAATAAGATAATCCGGTAGACACATGGAACGCTAGATTTAATCTTTAGCTCCCATCATGGTCACTGTTTTGTTCGTCAAATAATTAAAGTTGTTGCAACTTATGTCGTGTTTGTTAATTTCTAAGAAGAGTTGTGACGGGATATGTTAGTATTACTCCTAATATCCTTGTGGAGACCATCTTTATTGGAGGCAGGCAGAGTATTTTAGCCATGATCATAGTCAGCTTTTCTAGCTAGTAGCTACATTTAGTTGATACTGAAACCGTGGAACTAGGCTGTTAGAGCCCCTTGATTTTGTGCTCTTGGTTTTTTGGAAGTAGGGGATACAAACTTTTTGGATTGGATGTGTGATTTGATTATTTCATTGTTCACTCACCAGCTTGACGGTCCTTCCTTTTTCCTTAGGATTATTTTTCCGGGGGGTCCTCCCTGGTATATAAAGATATCTCATGTATCAAGTTCAGGTGTGGTGTGTAGAGATATCTCATGTGTTGCCTGTATGAATAATGCTTATGTATTGCCTCTTCTTCTTGTTGTAGAAGAATACTGATGTGTTATTGTGAACCAGTCCATTTTCAGGATACAAGTAGTGAACTTGTTTAGTTTCTAGTTTAACATAGTGAATTAATATGTTGAAGATAAAATAATCATTTGAAATCATCATGTGGTCAAGTGTGAATGACTCAGGTTATTCTGATTATCCATTTTTTGTTGAAATCCTCGTAGCCAGATTACATCCTAGACTAAACAATGGATGACTATACTTTGAGTTTGAATGTCACCATGTCCTTCTGAAACCTGAATACCTCTCATGAAGAATCTGAATACTTCTGATACGAGATGGATATTGGTAGGAGCTGGGACCCTACCGGGTCTAGGGCGTAGGTTGTAGGGGAAGGAGGGGCTGGACGTGGCGAAGCTCGCGGTCGCCGGCGGCAAGGCGCCGTCGTGCGCGAGAGGGAGAGGCGGCGGCGGCGCAAGAGGCGGCTATGGTTAGGTCTCCCGGCTCCCTAAGGGAAGCCGAGCAAATAATGATTGCTTCTTTGCTTGATTAGATTGATACATCTCCTCTCCTTATATAGAGAGGTTTACTTGACTCGTAAGCAAACGATCCTAATAACGATAAGATAATTGGGCTAAGCCCCTAATAACAATAAGATAACTTGGGCCACAGCCCACTGGGCTAAGCCCCTAATATGCCGGTCATAACAGATATCCATGACCCATCCAGGGTTTTCCCTTTACCAAGCACACCCTTAGCACCTCCTGATTCTGGCCAGTAGCATTGGAGATGTATCTAGCTTCCCCCCATGCCTGTTGAAATTGTACATAGACTGGATTAAAGGGTAATTTTTGGAGGACAGAGGATACTCTTGGTGGCTTGGTAGGAAAATCATAAGTTGCTGCAGGTCATAGGCTTGCCTTGTTCATCTTGAAATGCTTACAATGAAGAGTTTCAACAACTCGATTTCAGATCCTAGCCAGGCACGAGTGGTGGCATAGACCCTGCAAATAGCTTTGAAAAATGCATATAGAAAATGGACACTCATCCAGTAAAAACTACTCCGTATGTGCATAACATCAATTGAACACTTGGCATCTGGTTCCATGATGAGTTGATTGTCAGAAACAGCTAAGGTCCAGAATTTTGGTGTTCATAACGTGTCGTCCAGGTGACACCTACGTGGCTTAGTGGTATCGTACGGGATCTTGGTGGTCAAGTCCACACTTTCTAAGTCCAAGATAGGCAGTTCGTCCTGCCTATTCTCGTTTCAAAATTAGTATGATGTCCTATGAAAGTTGTTTTGTGGAGTAATAAACTTCTAAGCAAAAGATGCGGAAAGAATTACCACACCCTGGATATGTAAATTGGAAGGGCAGTCTTGGTGTACTGTTATGAGCTTTAGGTCAAACACACCCCTTTATCTGTAGAAGAGTTACGGCTGGTTGGTCGGCCGTAGAAAAACAAGCAGGAGGAACACCTAAGTTATCGTGAATATCAAGGAGATTTGGACAGGTGGAAGATAGTCATTAGGAGATGAGATGTTTAGGAACTGAAGAGTTGTATCCTTGTATGATGGGATAATAGCAGGTCTATATATCTAGATAGACAGACAGGTTGGAGATACAGAAGAGTTTGAATTGTTTTAGGTAAGACATAGTTTGAGTCGGTTGGTTTTACTCCATAGGCATCCAGTGAGCTAGAACCCAGTTTGGCTGTTCACGTAGTTTAGTTTGGGTCAAGGCTATGCTGTATAAACAAGCTGGCATTTTAACCTTTTTTCATGCAATCAATGAACAAAAGTTTGAATAAGCCTCAGAGTTTCTCTTCTGCATTAGGGATGAGCCTGCCGCCGGATTGAAGAGGGAGCTTGCCAAATACCCTGTCCTATGACCATTTTCCTATCCCAACTAGTCCATCACATATACATGAATAGTGTAATCTAGTGACCGAACCTTTGGTTTGTCTCTGTCTGTTATTTCAAAATTTATGTTATCTTCTTCTTTTCATTTTTTACGTTATCTTCTTTTGCACAAAATACGAGCTATAGCTAATTGCAGTCCTGTCTTCAAATTATGTAGTAATTTGTTTTTGTTACAAATAAGCTGGAGCTGCAGCTGATGTTCCTTGCCCCTTTCCACATATCTTCAGCACTTTAGGAGATTGCAAATTTACAACCTCTGTGTTGTTCCATGTCATCGCCATGTTCCTTTTTACCTAAAAAAGCTGCCACGTTTGCTCTGATTCATGATCTTTATACTGTCTAGAGATTTGTCTAACTTCATCCTAATCAATCTGTATGATGTATCAGCTTGTGGTGGTGAGGAGGACGATCCTCTAACAGCTCGCTGATGGTTGACGCTGAGAGCCACCTCCAGAAGCCAGAGAACTCAATAGATCAGGAAAAGCATATAATGCATGCATCTGTAACGGGTCGTACTCAAATTAATTGTACATATGGAGTTTCGATCTTCTGCTGTTGTGGCCCGGATTAAAATGCCACTGACAAGTAGTCTTACTGGCGCATTTCCTATTTCGCAGTAGGAAATTTCTGCAGTGTGGGCTTTATAGTTTATCTGTATGCTCCATAGCCGCATGTACATTCAGTTTCAGGATATGTGCAACTGCCATTTCTCACCGCTGTATTGTCTCGTGCTTCCCACATTGATCTTTAATCCAGACTCCGGAGGCAGCTGATTGCGCGTCATTGCATTGGTAGTTTGCCTATCCATCTCTTAAGAGAACTGAGAATTTGAACCAGGATGTTTCGGTTCGGGTGGGCCTTGTCTACCGGATTATACTCTTCCTATGCAAGCAGATGTGCATGTAGCATATGAGATACTTTGTCAGGAAGAACAAAGGCTGAATGCTCATGAACAAGGATGATCACGACTTCACGAGCCATGAATTTGTTGGAGCACACATGTCCAGTTGCCCTGATTCACCCACCATATATTGGAAAATGCATCAAGAGCATACAGATGTCCCCTAGCAAAATCATTGGAGGTCAGATACTCTCGTAATAGGCTTTCATCCCGCTTCATAATAAAGTCATCAACACGTCCATACAAAAGGTTCAAGTACAGTACTAGTCAAAAATAGACTGCTGGGACATTAGCGCAAACACGTCCAATAAAAACATAAAAGAAAGAGAGAGAAAAATACCACAATGTTGGAATAGAAAAATAGTGGGATTAGAATTTCATATCTATTCATGATCCTACAAGGTTTTGGTTTGTATGATTACATCGCAAGGAAAATAAAAGATTTATTTGCAAGGGAATACTTAGGAATAATTTCTACATAATTCAAATGACATATATGAAAAATTCATAAGATTGTAATCCTACATTCCTTTAAATGTCCTTTTTGAATCAATTCATGTTTAGCTCTCCACACACACACACACACAAGGGGATCTCCTACTACCATGTCAATTTTGTGAGAGAGTGATTGAGTGTTGAGGAGATTATCTTTTGAAGCACAAGAGCAAGGAGTTCATCATCAACAACATCATCTATTACCTTTTAGAGAGTGGTGTCTCCTAGATTGATCAGGTGTCTCTTCAGAGCCTCAAAATCATGTGGAGTTGAACTATTAAGGAGTTTGTAAGGGCAATAAGATCCCCTACTTCGTGAAGATCTACCCGGAGTGAGGCTAGTCTTTCGTGGACGGAAGCCATGATGGCATAAACAAGGTTGCTTCTTCATGAACCCTTCGTGTATGGAGCCCTCCATGGACTCGCCTAGCTGTTACCCTCCCGCGGGTTGAAGTCACCATCAATATGGACGTACGATAGCACCACCTATGGAAACCACGCCAAAAAATCACAGTGCCTTTAGTGCGTTTGATTTCTCTGATCCCTCATTACGTTCATATGCAAAGTCTTTACTTTCCGCTCCATACTCTTTAGACTTGCATGTCTAAGATGTTGCTTAACTTGTGAGAATTGCTAAAATTTGCCTCCAACTAAATTAAGAAATTGTTAAGTTATTATTTGGTCAAGTAGTCTAATCACTTCCTTATAGACCTACTTGTGATCCTATAGTCTTCGGTCTCACTGCTTTGCAGAAAATCGATCGACAAAAGAACAATTTTAGGCACTGTAGAATTGTGAAAACCGCAAATTTAAAGAATAATCAAGAGGAACTAAATTGCGCAGGTCATCAGCTATCACAAACTCAATATTTAGTATCAAGATCAACAACACGTAGGAAGGCAAAACAACGTTATATTTAGATGGATGTTTTTAACACGGTATAGATGCATACGACACACATATGCTCACCTCTATAAACACATGCACGTACACCCTACCTCTATGAGCATCTTTGAAAGACTGAATTTGCACATCATTTTGAGATTGATAAAGTCATCATAGACATCTTTGTAGTCAACGGGAATGTCTCCTTCCATTGAACGTCCTCTCGGAAGGCCTAAAATAAATACAGAAAAATATGAGCAGCCGAGCACCAATGTAAGTGTATGACTTTTTTGAGAAAGTATCGACATAATACAAAGTTTTTAATCTGAACAAGCACATCCTAACACACGCATAAAAAACCAAAATAACAAAGAGCACCCTAAAACAACCAGCAAAACACGAAGCCCTTCAAAGCTCTGTGTCATCATTCCTGAACCTTGTGAGGAGACCCCTGTACCACAATAATCTGTATCCAGACCCAAGTAGGTCCTCATCTTCAACCACGACATAAACACTGCCATGTTACTCCCCCACTCCTACGCTCTGTCGTCAAAAAGATAAGGACACACATGTGCATCCAACACGCCTGCACCAGCCTTCACCATCTGTGGCTTTGAGTATCGCTATATGAGCGCCTTCCAGATAGAAGAGAACTAGGATCCGATTTCGACACCGCGGCCGGGCCAACCGCCTGAGCAAAGCAGGACATCTCTCCAGCGACAACACAAAGAAGGAGGAAGAACAAAAACAGAAAATCATACTGACAAGAAAGAAGAATCTTCGTCTCCACACAACCACCACCC
>NC_041383.1:578401463-578405639 GCF_002162155.2 Triticum dicoccoides | reverse complement strand
ACCGAACCGGCCAGTGCCGGCCAACCTCCAGATACCATAGGCCGCACCTCAACGAGACCCGGGGATCCCCCACCCCGCTGGCTCCTAGACGAAGGTAGGAGCCCCGTCTCACCATGAACGAAGCCCAGAAAAACTTATTCAGATGCGTCGGTGCTACGACGGCCTCGGTAGTGACTCCCTCAATCCTAACCCTACTGAGAACACATAGGACACACGGATACGAGGTTCCCCCTCCCTACCCCGCTGGAGCAGCTGACGTAGGGAGAGGGAACCAGCGGCGGCGCCGACGGCGCACAAAGGGACTCATTGCTCGCCTTGAGATCGTCTGGCTAACCACCCCCGCTCGAAGCGTTATTGTCTACAACAGAACTATGTGTAAGTATATGATTTGCATTCTGATAGGCGAAGGATACCAGTGTCCTTCTAACTATCCAACCATAGATTGGTTCAAATTTTAAGGGACAAGAAGGAACGTTTTGATTTGCTAGCACACGTTTCATTTGTTACTATATTTGTGTACACGTAAGCACCACGTAACTGATCATTATGTCGACCCTTCTGGAAGTTTTATCCCCGCCGCTACGACGCCAAACCTGGCCAGCGCGACGATTCTTTCCTCCATCTGTTCGCATCGGCCGGGCCGCCGCCGCCGTCACGACTCGCCACACCTCGCTGGGCCAGCCATGGAGCTCGATCTCCCGCCGCCGCGACAGGCACCGCCGCTGACCGACCTGGCCACCGCCATCCGCCTGGCCGCCGAGGCCGCGGCCGCGCTCTCCGCGCCATCATCCTCCTCGGCCGCAGCCGCCGCGGCTGCCACCCTCCGCGACGCTCACGCCGCCATCGGCAGCTTCCTCTCCCGCCTCGACGCGCCCGCCGCTGTCCCGTCAGACAACGATCAGCCCATGGCGGATGGCGGCGAGGCGGCGGAGCCGATGATCGGGGAGGTGGAGGACGGGCTCCGGGAGTGCGCCCTGCAGGGGAACAAGCGCCGGAAGCGGCCCGTCCCGCCTTCGTGGCCCCTCGGGCCGCGTTCGAGTGGCGCTTGCGTGGGACCGGAGGCCACCGCCGAGCCGGTGCTGGACGTGCAACGGCGGCGGGGCGCCGCCATGGATCTCTTGCTGCAGTTCCATGCGTAGGATGAAGGTGACTCTTGCTGCTTTGACGTGCTGATTGGAATTCAATTGATTTACTACTAGGCTACTTTGGATTAGCCATGGATGCAGAAACCATGCGAATAATTGCGTGCTTGGGCTGTGTCGATGAGAGGGGAATGGCCGAATGAGCACGGTGACAGAATGATTGCATTACTGTTGTACCCGCTGATGTTGTGCCCCCAGATAAACCAAATTTTCTCTCTATAAAATTATGACGCAATCAAACATGGATGACTAAGATACTGAAATTACTCTAGTAGTCTATACTCGGTTTTATTACTGATTTTTGTACTTGATGTTTTATTTCCTAGTTGCTTCAGTTCAGAAGAAAAAAAAGGTAGCATTATGAATTCTCTTATCCCGTTTGGAGGGTACTGGCCATATTGTTTATCTCTCTAGCATGATGACTTGATAAAATGTGAAGGGAAGGGGAAATGTCGGGTTGGATGTGTGCACCGGATAAGTTGATAACAGTGAAAATGCTTGACTTCTTTGCCACTATGGCGGTGACTAGGAATATAAAACTTTTTTCTGTGTATTGCTTCTTGTTGATAACTATGCATAGTCAACCACATTGGAATATAGGAGATTGAACGCTGAAATCTGGGAATTGCAGCATTGCAAATTCGCAACATTAATAAGTTGGCATCAGTTTGTCCAAAGTTTAGTAGAAAAAAAGTACTACGACAGAGAAATGTTGCAAAAAAAGAAAGGGCTTGTTAGTCGATTTGTAAGTGTCTCAGTTTCTGCTTGTCAGTTGAGACATGATTTGTCAATTAGCATGGAACAACATCAAATGCATCAGTTTGTGCAAATAAATAAATAATTGAAACGGCTTATGTTGGAAGTCCTCTTAGTTGCTGATGGGGAAGATCTTGAAGTTTTTTTTAGAAAGAAAAATTTAAGTTTAAAAGAGAACTTAGTTATCAACCTATTTCTCCAGAAATTCATTTGTGCTAGCAACTTAATGCGCTATGTATAGGCTGCAGCATGCTATGTTACATAGATATCTTCTGAAAGGTGAAAGCTAGTACATTAGATGAGTCCATCTGTATTGGTAGTACCGTACCATCGCGAGCTCATCTGATGCATGGTCATTAGCTTGATCCAAGTTCCTCTAGCATGAATACTGCAAAGTCTCGTACATGTACCATATCTGACAGCAGACAATCAGACTGCACAGCCCCATGTACCATATCTGACAGCAGACAATCAGACTGCACAGCCCCATCCAGGGTTGATATTTCCACAGTAATAAGCTTGCAGATATACTAATGTGCAAATAATGCTTAACTTCTCTTTCCCATTGAATGAAACCTTCAACGCCTTCGTTAATTTGTTTCACTCATTTTCTGCTGCAGGGTTCATGAATCATGAGTAGCATAGGAACAAAATGAGGAGCACCAGCCGCGGCACCTTTGGTCATCTTGTTCTTCAAACAGATTGCACAGCCAGAGCAAACAACATTCCACACCGAGGCAGCTAGGATGAACACAGTGGTAGTTGAGCAAAAATATATGAATACAACGAGAATCTGAGACACTTAGAGATCCGAGTGGCATGTCGGTAGAATGCTTCGGGCCTTCGGTAGTTTTGTTTCTGAACAAACGGGCTAGATCCTCCTGTACTTCGTTTCCTTCTATCATTTGACATCAGAATGATAAACAGACAGACTGGTGCTTGCTCAACTTGTCCTGATGTCCAGCTTATTACTCCCTCTGTCCTGAATTACTTGTCTCGGCTTTGTCTTGACGGATGTATGTAGACATGGTTTAGTGTCAGATACATCCGTATCTGAAAAAATGTACTCCCTCTGTCCCACAATATAAGAGCCTTTTTGACACTACACTAAGTGTTAGGGACGCTCTTATATTATGGGACGAAAATGCTCTTATATTATGGGACGGAGGGAGTAAAAGACAAGTAATTTGGGAAGGTATAATACCTTTTTACCTTTGTTCTTTGCTCTAAGTCCGTATTATAAAGTCAGTACTGGCGTTATTTGCGAGTGCTTTTCACTTTCAGATATGAAGTGTAGTTGTTCATTCAGCTCACTCACAGCTGTACATGGTTTTGAACGTTTCTCCTGCAAAAATATAAAAAAAGGTCTCTTTGTCCGTTCTACAGGCTGTTCCTTCTCTTGCTCTTGGGGGATTCATTCCTGTTAATTTTAGAGTCTGTTGTAGCATTCGCGCCCCGTCAACGAAAGCATCCCCCACCTTTCACTTGACCATGGCCGCTCCGCTCCTCTGCCTCCTCCTGCTCCTCTCCACCGCGTCGGCGGAGTACGCACAGGAGCTGCTTCGGCGCGCCGAGGGGGAGCGAGACTGGATTGTCGGCGTGCGGCGGCGCATCCACGCCCACCCGGAGCTCGCGTTCCAGGAGCACCGCACCAGCGCACTCGTCCGCGAGGAGCTCGAGGGGCTAGGGATCACCGCCTGCGCCGTTGCCGGCACAGGCGTCGTCGCCGACGTCGGCTCGGGCCTGCCCCCGATCGTCGCCCTCCGCGCCGACATGGATGCCCTGCCCATCCAGGTCCGTTCCCCTCTTCTCTTCCCGTCCGATGCTACACTGCGGGCTGGCGCAGGGTGCCCTTTCCCTCCGATGCTACTCCGGTAGTCTGGCGCGGTGTGTGTGACCGGTGTGGTTGGTGCTGAACGGCAGAATTGTATCTTCTCGGTACTGTACTACTACTGATCGTGCCTGCTTGATTCATGTGATCTCAATCTCGTGACTGTCTCTTGCTCTCGGATAGTATGCCATTGTTTACTGGAGGGATCACATTTTGTTGGTTGTGCGCACTTGGGATGGCAGGAATTGGTAGAGTGGGAGCATAAGAGCAGAGTTGATGGCGTAATGCACGCGTGTGGGCATGATGCGCACACAGCGATGCTCCTGGGAGCGGCAAAGCTGCTGCATCAGCGCAAGGATCAGCTTAAGGTGAGTTCTTGTTTATGGTTCTGCTTTAAGTTTGACAGAATTTAGTAGTAGTACTTCAGCTGTGTTAACACTTACCCCC
>NC_041383.1:578382914-578401168 GCF_002162155.2 Triticum dicoccoides | reverse complement strand
TGTCAGTTCTTCAGTTTCATGTTAACACATGGCTTTTACCAATTCTGTTGTTGTTTATCCAAATGAGTAGTCAGATGTCATGGCTTAACTCAGCAAAGTAGGATGACCATTCCCTCAAAAAGTAGACTGGCCATTAAATCGGAATTTTTGTGTCGATTTCATATTTAAATTGCTGGTTTGCTGTCAGTTTTGCGAATAAACTCTTTTCAGAAGTCACAAAGATTAACGTATATACGCTTTATGTAACATTCGTCTTGTATGATGAAGGGAACGGTGAGACTCCTTTTTCAACCTGCTGAGGAGGGCGGTGCTGGTGCATCTCATATGGTAAAAGAAGGTGTTCTGAATGGTGTTGAAGCTATTTTTGCCATGCACGTCAATTGTCAGAAGCCGACGGGTTCAATAGCTGCTCACGCAGGACCGACACATGCAGCCGTATGTTTCTATGTAGTGAAAATAGAAGGTAAACCTGGGAAGGCTGAAACACCACACTTGAATGTGGACCCTATTGTTGCTGCGGCATTTACCATCCTCTCCCTGCAACAGCTCACCTCAAGAGAAGATGATCCTCTTCACAGCCAAGTACGACCTTGCCCTATAGTGATACTACTTTGCTTAGCTGATTTTCTTCAAGCATGTCATCTAGAAAGAAAACGTAGCGGATCATGCCAACAAACGGAAGTCTTTTTCATTTCGCAAAAAGAAAAAAAACGGAAGTCTTTTTCTCACAATAAATTTGGGCATATGGGACATATTGAAGTGGCACCTGAAATGCTACTCCAGTGATGATTTCATATGGGGAAATAACATCTTCGCTAAAATGTGATACTCGGGTTGATCTGTCTATTTATTGTGTTCAGGTGCTCTCTGTTACCTATATTAAAGCTGGGAATTCTACTGATACCACACCTCCAGTTGTTGAATTCGGAGGTACTTTGAGGAGCCTCACTACTGAAGGACTTTATCGACTAGAGAAAAGGCTTAAGGAGGTTAGCATTATGATGGCACAAATTAATTCACTAAGAGATAGTAGCATTTGATGATAATATTGGTATGCTGCAATCAGCACTTCACCAGTACCTTCGTAATTTATTTTTCTGTGAGCAAAGAGCTTTATATCACTGAGAGCACCTTCTATGCATTCTCTCAAAAGTTGAATGTGCTTTCAGTTTTCAACCACACAACTTGCAATTGTAACACGTTTATGCCATGATCTATTGGCCCTGTTTCCATGGTTAGCAATTCATGTTTCTATTCCTTTTGTACAGCAAACAGCACGGAGTTAACAATGTCTGTATGTATATGGCTAATTCTTTGTGTTCCAATGATAACTTCAAACTACTCCCTCCGTTCCCAAATATTTGTCTTTCTAGGCATTTCAAATGGACACAACATACGGATGTATGTAGACTTATTTTAGAGTGTAGATTCACTTATTTTGCTCCGTATATAGTCACTTATTGAAATCTCTAGAAAGACAAATATTTGGGAACGGAGGGAGTATTAAATAGCTTTACCCTGGGTGTAATAATGCAAATTGAAGGGTCCTGAATAAATGTTCTTGAATTTTCCAGGTAGTAGAAGCGCAGGCAGCTGTACATCGATGCAAGGGAGTTGCGGAGATATTGGGGGCTCCCTCCTACCCAATGTATCCCGCAGTCGTGAATGATGAGAGGCTGCATCGCCATGTGGAGAATGTGGGCAGAAGTTTGCTTGGTCCAGACAATGTGAAGCCCGGGGAGAAGATCATGGCAGGGGAAGACTTTGCTTTCTACCAACAGTTAGTTCCTGGCGTCATCTTTGGTATTGGTATTAGAAACGAGAAAGTTGGTTCGGTGCATTGTTATCACAACCCGCATTTCTTCGTTGACGAGGATGTCCTTCCAATTGGAGCTGCATTGCATACTGCTATTACAGAAATGTATCTCTCTGGATGTTCCACTCAAAATGAAGTTGGAAGGGTGTATTCACAGTAAGAGTAACTCTAGCAGATTCCATAAGAAGAGAGTCTGCAAAACAATCTTAAAAGGGGCCTTTTTTTTAAGGCTCCAGAGCAACTGTGCAGTGTCAGATTCCATAAACTGTAGCCTTCATAAATTTTCATTCAATTTCTCCTATGTGTGTGTGTGTGTGCACATATTTGAACTTTAGTTTGGCATAGATATTAAACAAAAAAAAAACCAGGTTCAACATCACACACCTCAACACAACAACAACAACAAAGCCTTTAGTCCCAAACAAGTTGGGGTAGAACACCACACACTTCAACAACATTGCAAATTTGGAATTTGAAATTTAAACATAGTTTACATATAGACAAGATCTGTCTATAGACAAGGTTGAATTAGACGAGAAACTTAAGCATACTTACTAACTAATGTTGAAAGGCAACATGGGGCTGCTAGATTGGTGTTGATGACGGCAGTGCCAACGTCCCGCTCCCACTACTGCCTTTTACCACTGCTCGGGAGGGTCTCAATTCTGACAATCAATAACCCAACTTCTCCCTGTCATCTGTATTGGTTCCTTGATCTCGGTGGGGTTGGGTTCTTCGATCCTATTTTGGCTCGATCATTGGGCGGGTAAGCACTTCTTCGTGGCTCGATTTCCGGAGTTAGTCTCCATTAGCGTTGTGCCCTATATTTCGTTGAGGCTACCATTATTGATCTTGGGCGCCCCGCCTTTTTGTCAGGCTTTCGTGCTCCCTGAGCAAGCCTCCTGGGAAGAGCTTTTAGAACGTGTGGCTCTACAGACCCTAGCCTGGAGTCGGACCGGGGGTCCTGACTCCTTGAACACAGCGACCAGTTCTCCTCTAGGACGCTCTACCAGGCCGTTGCTCCTTTGCCTGAGCCGGCCCCTCACTCTGCATTCGTCAATTAGGCTTTCCCCCTGAAGATTATGATCTTCTTATGGCTATGAATCCGGGGTAGGGTACTTTCTGTTGGGGAACGTAGCAATAATTCAAAATTTTCCTACGTGTCACTAAGATCAATCTAGGAGATTCTAGCAACGAGAGAGAGAGGGCGTGCATCTTCATACCTTTGAAGATCGCTTAGCGGAAGCGTTACAAGAACGCGGTTGATGGAGTCGTACTCGCGGCGATTCAAATCGTGGAAGATCCGATCTAGCGCCGAACGGACAACACCTCCGCGTTCAACACACGTACAGCCCGGGGTCGTCTCCTCCTTCTTGATCCAGCAAGGGGAGAGGAGAAGTTGAGGGAGAACTCCGACAGCACGACGGCATGGTGGTGGTGGAGCTCCTGGTTCTCCAGCAGGGCTTTGCCAAGCACTACGGAGGAGGAGGAGTTGGAGGAGGGAGGGGCTGCGCCAAAAGTAAGGGTGCTGCAGCCCTTCCACCCCCCCTTCTATTTATAGGGTGAAGGGGAGAGGGGGCCGGCCCCTCTAGATCCCATCTAGAGGGGGGGAGGGGGGGCGGCCAGGAGGGGGAGACTTGCCCCCCAAGCAAGGTGGAGGCGCCCCCTCCGCTAGGGTTTCTAAACCCTAGGCGCCTTGGGCCCTTGGTGGGGGGTGGCGCACCAGCCCACTAGGGGGCTGGTTCCCTCCCATGTTCAGCCCATTAAGTTCCCCGGGGCAGGTGGCCCCACCCGATGGACCCCCGGACACCTTTCGGTGGTCCCGGTACAATACCGATAACCCCCGAAACCATTCCCGCGACTGAAACTGGACTTCCCATATATAAATCTTCACCTTCGGACCATTACGAAACTCCTCGTGACGTCCGGGATCTCATCCGGGACTCCGAACAACCTTCGGTAACCACATACAATTTCCCATAACAACTCTAGTGTCACCGAACCTTAAGTGTGTAGACCCTACGGGTTCGGGAATCATGCAGACATGACCGAGACATCTCTCTGGCAATAACCAACAGCGGGATCTGGATACCCATGTTGGCTCCCACATGTTCCACGATGATCTCATCAGATGAACCACGATGTCAGGGATTCAATCAATCCCGTATACAATTCCCTTTGTCAATCGGTATGTTACTTGCCCGAGATTCGATCGTCGGTATCCCAATACCTCGTTCAATCTTGTTACCGGCAAGTCTCTTTACTCGTTCCGTAATGCATGATCCCGTGACTAACTTCTTAGTCACTTTGAGCTCATTATGATGATGCATTACCGAGTGGGCCCTAAGATACCTCTCCGTCATACGGAGTGACAAATCCTAGTCTCGATTCGTGCCAACCCAACAAACACTTCCGGAGATACCTTTAGTGTATCTTTATAGCCACCTAGTTACGTTGTGACGTTTGGTACACCCAAAGCATTCCTACGGTATCCGGGAGTTGCACAATCTCATGGTCTAAGGAAATGATACTTGACATTAGAAAAGCTCTTAGCAAACGAACTACATGATCTTGTGCTATGCTTAGGATTTGGTCTTGTCCATCACATCATTCTCCTAATGATGTGATCCCGTTATCAATGACATCCAACGTCCATGGTCAGGGAACCATAACCATCTATTGATCAACGAGCTAGTCAACTAGAGGCTCACTAGGGACATGTTGTGGTCTATGTATTCACACATGTATCACGGTTTCCAGTTAATACAATTATAACATGAATAATAGACAATTATCATGAACAAAGAAATACAATAATAACCATTTTATTATTGCCTCTAGGGCATATTTCCAACACTTTCAGGGGTGGAGGAAATTATAACGTCCTAGCCCCGGGGATGACATTTGCCCCCATTTACTTTTCCTGTGTAACAGCTCAACTCCTTTGGAGTTGCTTCAGGGAAGTGGTTGGCAGTGGGTGGTGCCACACGAACTTTCGTGACCTCTTTGAGGAACCGCAGGCGTGCGCTATGGGATTCCGTCATAATAGATTAATAGGTGGCTGGGAATTGGGGTTCTCGTGTGGACACTGTGGACGATCCGTAACAAGGTAGTTATTGAACGATCTTCCCTATGACGACGTACTAATGCTATTAACAAACTATGCAGTTCTTCTGCAGCTGTGAAAGCCGCTTAGCTGTGGCCATGCCGTGGCTCCATTGATGATCTCATTATCGAATTCAGGACTTTGGCTCTCTGCTTGGCTCCACCCTTCCCCGCCGCTGTCGGAACAAGACTAGCTCTATGGTGATTGTTTTATTTATAAAGCGGGTCGCTGCTAGAACAAGACTAGCTCTATGGTGATTATTTTATTTATATAAAGCGGGGCGAAAACTGTTTTCGGTATAAATGTTGGTATTTTCTTTTGAAACCTCGGCATTACTACAGGTTAGGCTCTGTTTGGATGCAATTGCTTTTTAAAAACCTTAGGCTCCATTTGGTTGCAAAGTATTTTTGAAGTATTCCAATAATACCACAGAATCTTAGGAAACTGTAGTGTCAAATACTATGAGGTGTTTGGCGCTAGTTAAAACTGTGGTATTATAAACCATGGTATCCACAAAATCATGGTATTTTTGTAGTATTAAAAAAAGAGGTCTGGGCCTCTTTTTTTAAAACTGAGAAAGAGAAAAGAAGGACACAACCAAATACTACCCCTTAATACTTTGATTGTCAAACACATCACTGTTTTCACAATACTGTAAAAGACTGATGTTTTCATAAACCATGGTATTTGCAACCAAATACTACCCCTTAATACTTTGATTGTCAAACACATCACTGGTTGTGTCCTTCTTTTCTCTTTCTCACTTTTAAAAAAAGAGGCCCAGACCTCTTTTTTCAATACTGCAAATATACCATGATTTTGTGGATACCATGGTTTATAATACCACAGTTTTAACTAGCGCCAAACACCTCATAGTATTTGAAACTACAGTTTCCTAAGATTTCGTGGTATTATTGGAAGGGCGATGCTAGGCACCGGTGCACCGGCCGGACGCTTCGGCCGGTCCAACCCTAGCCGTCGGATCTGTTGGAAATATGCCCTAGAGGCAATAATAAATTAGTTATTATTATTATATTTCCTTGTTCATGATAATCTTTTATTATCCATGCTATAATTGTATTGATAGGAAACTCAGATACATGTGTGGGCACATAGACAACACCATGTCCCTAGTAAGCCTCTAGTTAACTAGCTCGTTGATCAACAGATGGTCACGGTTTCCTGACCATGGACATTGGATGTCGTTGATAACGGGATCAGATCATTAGGAGAATGATGTGATGGACAAGACCCAATCCTAAGCCTAGCACAAAGATCGTAGTTTGTATGCTAAAGCTTTTCTAATGTCAAGTATCATTTCCTTAGACCATGAGATTGTGCAACTCCCGGATACCGTAGGAATGCTTTGGGTGTACCAAACGTCACAACGTAACTGGGTGGCTATAAAGGTGCACTACAGGTATCTCCGAAAGTGTCTGTTGGGTTGGCACGAATCGAGACTGGGATTTGTCACTCCGGTTGACGAAGAGGTATCTCTGGGCCCACTCGGTAGGACATCATCATAATGTGCACAATGTGACCAAGGGGTTGATCACGGGATGATGTGTTACGGAACGAGTAAAGAGACTTACCGGTAACGAGATTGAACAAGGTATCGGCATACCGACGATCGAATCTCGGGCAAGTACAATACCGCTAGACAAAGGGAATTGTATACGGGATCGATTGAGTCCTTGACATCGTGGTTCATCCGATGAGATCATCGTGGAACATGTGGGAGCCAACATGGGTATCCAGATCCCGCTGTTGGTTATTGACCGGAGAACGTCTCGGTCATGTCTGCATGATTCCCGAACCCGTAGGGTCTACACACTTAAGGTTCGATGACGCTAGGGTTATAAAGGAAGTTTGTATGTGGTTACCGAATGTTTTTCGGAGTCCCGGATGAGATCCTGGACATCACGAGGAGTTCCGGAATGGTCCGGAGGTAAAGATTTATATATGGGAAGTCCTGTTTTGGTCACCGGAAAAGTTCCGGGTGCTACCGGTAATGTACCGGGACCACCGGGAGGGTCCCGGGGGTCCACCAAGTGGGGCCACCGGCCCCAGAGGGCTGCATGGGCCAAGTGTGGGAGGGGACCAGCCCCAGGTGGGCTGGTGCGCCCCCCCACCAAGGCCCAAGGCGCCTAGGGCTTGGGGGAAACCCTAAAGGGGGGCGCCCCCCTTGCCTTGGGCGGCAAGGCAACCCCCCTGGCCGCCGCCCCTCCTCAGATTGGATCTGAGGGGGCCGGCCCCCCTCTCCCTTTCCCCTATATACATGTGGGGGGTGGGAGGGCAGCCACACCCAAGTTCTGGCGCAGCCCTCCCCCTCTCCCAAGTACTCCTCCTCTCCCGCGGTGCTTGGCGAAACCCTGCAGGATTGCCACGCTCCTCCATCACCACCACGCCGTTGTTCTGCTGCTGGACGGAGTCTTCCCCAACCTCTCCCTATCTCCTTGCTGGATCAAGGCGTGGGAGACGTCACCGGTCTGTACGTGTGTTGAACGTGGAGGTGCCGTCCGTTCGGCACTAGGATCTCCGGTGATTTGGATCACGACGAGTATGACTCCTTCAACGCCGTTCTCTTGAACGCTCCCGCTTAGCGATCTACAAGGGTATGTAAATGCACTATCCTTCCCCTCGTTGCTGGTTTCTCCATAGATAGATCTTGGTGACACGTAGGAAAATTTTGAATTTCTGCTACGTTCCCCAACAGTGGTATCAGAGCTAGGTTTATTGCGTAGATTCTTTGCATGAGTAGAACACAAAGTATTTGTGGGCGTTGATTTTGTTCAATATGCTTACCGTTACTAGTCCAATATTGTTTCAATGGTATTGTGGGATGAAGCGGCCCGGACCGACCTTACACGTACACTTACGTGAGACAGGTTCCACCGACTGACATGCACTTGGTGCATAAGGTGGCTAGCGGGTGCCAGTCTCTCCCACTTTAGTCGGAACGGATTCGATGAAAAGGGTCCTTATGAAGGGTAAATAGCAATTGGCATATAACGTTGTGGTTTTTGCGTAGGTAAGAAACGTTCTTGCTAGAAATCATAGCAGCCACGTAAAACATGCAAACAACAATTAGAGGACGTCTAACTTGTTTTTGCAGGGTATGCTATGTGATGTGATATGGCCAAGAAGAATGTGATGAATGATATGTGATGTATGAGATTGATCATGTTCTTGTAATAGGAATCACGACTTGCATGTCGATGAGTATGACAACCGGTAGGAGCCATAGGAGTTGTCTTTATTTATTGTATGACCTGCGTGTCATTAAACAACGCCATGT
The DNA here is from genome assembly GCF_002162155.2 of Triticum dicoccoides. Taxonomy (NCBI): domain Eukaryota; kingdom Viridiplantae; phylum Streptophyta; class Magnoliopsida; order Poales; family Poaceae; genus Triticum; species Triticum dicoccoides. The sequence continues at coordinate 578,392,948 of NC_041383.1, read as the reverse complement.
AATTACTTTACTTTATTGCTAACCGGTAGCCATAGTAGTAGAAGTAATAGTTGGCAAGACAACTTCATGAAGACACGATGATGGAGATCATGATGATGGAGATCATGGTGTCATGTCAGTGATGATGATGATCATGGAGCCCCGAAGATGGAGATCAAAAGGAGCAAAATGATATTGGCCATATCATGTCACTATTTTATTTCATGTGATGTTTATCATGTTTATGCATCTTATTTGCTTAGAACGACGGTAGTAAATAAGATGATCCCTCATTAAAATTTCAAGAAAGTGTTCCCCCTAACTGTGCATCGTTGCGAAAGTTCGTCGTTTCGAAGCACCACGTGATGATCGGGTGTGATAGATTCTTACGTTCACATACAACGGGTGTAAGCCAGATTTACACACGCGAAACACTTAGGTTAACTTGATGAGCCTAGCATGTACAGACATGGACTCGCAACACAAGAGACCGAAAGGTCGAGCATGAGTCGTATGGTGGATACGATCAACATGAAGATGTTCACCGATGATGACTAGTCCGTCTCACGTGATGATCGGACACGGCCTAGTTGACTCGGATCATGTAATCACTTAGATGACTAGAGGGATGTCTATCTGAGTGGGAGTTCATTAGATGAACTTAATTATCATGAACATAGTCAAAAGCCCTTTGCAAATTATGTCATAGCTCGCGCTTTAGTTCTACTGTTTTAGATATGTTCCTAGAGAAAATATAGTTGAAAGTTGATAGTAGCAATTATGCGATCAGTAGAAAGCTTATGTCCTTAATGCACCGCTCAGTGTGCAGAACCCCAAACGTCGTCTGTGGATGTTGCGAACATCGGACATACACGTTTTGATAACTACGTGATAGTTCAGTTAAATGGTTTAGAGTTGAGGCACCAAAGACGTTTTTCGAAACATCGCGGAACATATAAGATGTTTCGAGGGCTGAAATTGGGATTTCAGGCTCGTGCCCGCGTCAAGAGGTATAAGACCTCCGACGATTTTCTTAGCCTGCAAACTAAGGGAGAAAAGCTCAATCGTTGAGCTTGTGCTCAGATTGTCTGAGTGCAACAATCACTTGAATCGAGTGGGAGTTGATCTTCCAGATGAGATAGTGATGTTTCTCCAAAGTCATTGCCACCAAGCTGCTAGAGCTTCATGATGAACTATAACGTATCAGGGATAGATATGATGATCCTTGAGGTATTCACGATGTTTGACACCACGAAAGTAGAAATCAAGAAGGAGCATCAATTGTTGATGGTTGGTGAAACCACTAGTTTCAAGAAGGGCAAGGGCAAGAAGGGATACTTCATGAAACGGCAAATCACATGTTGCTCTAGTGAAGAAACCCAAGGTTGAACCCAAACCCAAGACTAAGTGCTTCTGTAATAAGGGGAACATCCACTGGAGCAGGATTACCCTAGATACTTGGTAGATGAGAAGGCTAGCAAGGTCGATAGAAGTATATTGGATATACATTATGTTAATGTGTACTTTACTAGTACTCCTAGTAGCACCAGGGTATTGGATACCGGTTCGGTTGCTAAGTGTTAGTAACTCGAAATAAAAGCTACGGAATAAACGGAGACTAGCTAAAGGTGAGCTGACGATATGTGTTGGAAGTGTCTCCAAGGTTGATGTGATCAAGCATCGCACGCTCCCTCTACCATCGAGATTGGTGTTAAACCTAAATAATTGTTATTTGGTGTTTGCATTGAGCATAGACATGATTGGATTATGTCTATCGCAATACGGTTATTCATTTAAGGAGAATAATGGTTACTCTGTTTATTTGAATGATATCTTTAATGGTCTTGCACCTAAAAGAATGGTTTATTGAATCTCAATCATAGTGATACACATTTTCATGCCAAAAGATATAATATAGTAATGATAGTACCACTTACTTGTGGCACTGCCATGTAAGTCATATTGGTATAAAACGCATGAAGAAGCTCCATGTTGATGGATCTTTGGACTCACTCATTTTTGAAATGTTTGAGACATGCGAACCATGTCTATTGGTGTATATGCATGAAGAAACTCCATGCAAATGGGCAGTTTGGACTCACTTGATTTTGAATCACTTGAGACATGCAAATCATACCACATGGGCAAGATGACTGAAAGCCTCGTTTTTAGTAAAATGGAACAAGAAAGCAACTTGTTGGAAGTAATACATTTTGATGTGTGCAGTCCAATGAGTGTTGATGCATGCAGTGAATATCGTTATGTTCTTACTTCACATATGATTTGAGTAGATGTTGTATATTTACTTGATGATACACAAGTCTGAATTATTGAATGGTTCAAGTAATTTCAGAGTGGAGTTGGAGATCATCGTGACAAGAGGATAAAATGTCTATGATATGATCATAGAGATGAGTATCTGAGTTACGAGCTTTGGCACGCAATTAAGACATTGTGGAAATTGTTTCACAATTAATACCGCCTGGAACACCATAGTGTGATGGTGTGTCCGAACATCCTAGTTGCACCCTATTGGATATGGTGTGTACCATGATGTCTCTTATCGAATTACCACTATCGTTCATGGGTTAGGCATTAGATACAACCGCACTCACTTTGATAGGGCACCACGTAATTCCGTTGAGACGACACCGTTTGAACTATGGTTTGGAGAAACCTAAGTTGTCGTTTCTTAAAAGTTTGGGGCTGCGACGCTTATGTGAAAAAGTTTCAGGTTGATAAGCTCGAACCCAAAGCGGATAAAATGCATCTTCATAGGACACCCAAAAAGGCTGGGTATACCTCCTAATTCAGATCCGAAAGCAATAGGGATTGTTTCTTGAATCGGTTCCTTTCTCGAGGAAAAGTTTCTCTCGAAAGAATTGAGTGGGAGGATGGTGGAGACTTGATGAGGTTATTGAACCATCACTTCAACCAGTGTGTAGCAGGGCACATGAAGTTGTTCAAGTGGCACCTACACCAATTGAAGCGGAAGCTGATGATAGTGATCATGATGCTTCAGATCAAGTCACTATCGAACCTCGTAGGTCGACAAGGACGCGTACTACTTCAGAGTGGTACGCAATCTTGTCTTAGAGGTCATGTTGCTAGACAACAATGAACCTACGAGCTATGGAGAAGCGATGGTGGGCCCGGATTCTGACGAATGGCTTGAGGCTATAAAACCCGAGAGAGGATCCATGACTTTGGAAGAAATACTTGATGGTCGTAAGGCCATTGGGTAAAGATGGATTTTAAAAGGAAGACAGACAATGATGGTAAATATCACCATTAAGAAAGCTCGACCTGTCGTTAAAGATGTTTTCCGACAAGTTCAAGGAGTTGACTACGGTGAGGCTTTCTCACTCGTAGCGATGCTAAGAGTCTATTGGAATTGGATTAGCAGTTACTGCATTATTTATGAAATCTTGCACATAGGATGTCAAAACATTGTTTCCTTGACAGTTTTCTTGAGGAAAGGTTGTATGTGAAACAACCAGAAGGTTTTGACAATCCTGAAGAACGCTAACAAATATGCAAAACTTCAGCAATCCTTCTAAGGACTGGAGTAAGCATCTCGGAGTTGGAATGTACGCTTTGATGAGATGATCAAAGATTTTGGGTTTATACAAAAGTTTATGAGAAACTTGTATTTCCAAAGAAGTGAGTGGGAGCACTATAGAATTTCTGATAAGTATATGTTGTTGACATATTTATTGATCAGAAATGATGTAGAATTTCTAAAAAACATAAAGGTTTATTTGAAAAGTGTCTTTCAATGGAAAACCTGGATTAGGCTACTTGAACAATAAGCATCAAGATCTATAAGATAGATCAAAATGCTTAATAATACATTCAAATGAGCACATACCTTGACATGATCTTGAAGGTGTTCAAGATGGATCAGTCAAAGAAGGAGTTCTTGCCTGAGTTGTAAGGTATGAAGTTAAGAGTTAAAGCTCGACCACGGCAGAAGAGAGAGAAAGGACGAAGGTCGTCCCCTATGCTTCAGACGTATGCTCTGTAGTATGCTATGCTGTGTACCGCAGTGCCTTGCCATGAGTCAGTCAAGGGGTACAAGAATGATCCAGGAATGGATCATTGGACAACGGTCAAAATTGTCCTTGGAGTAAATAAAGGACATGTTTCTCGATTATAGAGGTGATAAAGAGTTCGGCGTAAAGGGTTACGTCGATGCAAGCTTTAACACCTATCCGAATGACTCTGAGTAGCAAACCGGATACGTATAGTGGAGCAACCATTTGGAATAGTTTCAAGTGGAGCATGGAAGCAACATTTACAATATGACATAGAGATTTGCGAAGTACATACGGATCTGAATGTTGCAGACCCGTTGACTAAAACTTATCTCACAAGCAAAACATGATAAAACCCCAGAACTCATTGAGTCTTAATCACATGGTGATGTGAACTAGTTTAGTGACACTAGTAAACTCTTTGGATGTTGGTCACATGGCGATGTGACCTATCAGTGTTAATCACATGGCAATGTGAACTAGATTATTGACTCTAGTGCAAGTGGGAGACTGTTGGAAATATGCCCTAGAGGCAATAATAAATTAGTTATTATTATTATATTTCCTTGTTCATGATAATCGTTTATTATCCATGCTATAATTGTATTGATGGGAAACTCAGATACATGTGTGGGTACATAGACAACACCATGTCCCTAGTAAGCCTCTAGTTAACTAGCTCGTTGATCAACAGATGGTCACGATTTCCTGACCATGGACATTGGATGTCGTTGATAACGGGATCACATCATTAGGAGAATGATGTGATGGACAAGACCCAATCCTAAGCCTAGCACAAAGATCGTAGTTCGTATGCTAAAGCTTTTCTAATGTCAAGTATCATTTACTTAGACCATGAGATTGTGCAACTCCCGGATACCGTAGGAATGCTTTGGGTGTACCAAACGTCACAACCTAACTGGGTGGCTATAAAGGTGCACTACAAGTATCTCCGAAAGTGTCTGTTGGGTTGGCACGAATCGAGACTGGGATTTGTCACTCCGGTTGACAGAGAGGTATCTCTGGGCCCACTCGGTAGGACATCATCATAATGTGCACAATGTGACCAAGGGGTTGATCACGGGATGATGTGTTACGGAACGAGTAAAGAGACTTACCGGTAACGAGATTGAACAAGGTATCGGCATACCGACGATCGAATCTCGGGCAAGTACAATACCGCTAGACAAAGGGAATTGTATACGGGATCGATTGAGTCCTTGACATCATGGTTCATCTGATGAGATCATCATGGAACATGTGGGAGCCAACATGGGTATCCAGATCCCGCTGTTGGTTATTGACCGGAGAACGTCTCGGTCATGTCTGCATGATTCCCGAACTCGTAGGGTCTACACACTTAAGGTTCGATGACGCTAGGGTTATAAAGGAAGTTTGTATGTGGTTACCGAATGTTGTTCGGAGTCCCGGATGAGATCCCGGACATCATGAGGAGTTCCGGAATGGTCCGGAGGTAAAGATTTATATATGGGAAGTCCTGTTTTGGTCACCGAAAAAGTTCCGGGTGCTATCGGTAATGTACCGGGACCACCGGAGGGTCCCGGGGGTCCACCAAGTGGGGCCACCGGCCCCAAAAGGCTGCATGGGCCAAGTGTGGGAGCGGACCAACCCCAGGTGGGCTGGTGCACCCCCCCACCAAGGCCCAAGGCGCCTAGGGCTTGGGGGAAACCCTAAAGGGGGCGCCCCCCTTGCCTTGGGGGGCAAGGCAACCCCCCTGGCCGCCGCCCCTCCTCAGATTGGATCTGAGGGGGCCGGCCCCCCTCTCCCTTGCCCCTATATATATGTGGGGGGTGGAGGGCAGCCGCACCTAAGTTCTGGCGCAGCCCTCCCCCTCTCCCAAGTACTCCTCTCCCGCGGTGCTTGGCGAAGCCCTGCAGGATTGCCACGCTCCTCCATTACCACCACGCCGTTGTGCTGCTGCTGGAGGGAGTCTTCCCCAACCTCTCCCTTGCTGTCACGCCCAATATGCGACCCTATCCAAAAGGAACTCGAAAGTCCCACCAAGGATAGACCCGCATATTGAAACGCTTTTGCAAGGTGGATATCATTACATCAACATTACATAATAGATGGGGATACATACAAGAGACATACAATGCCACATGAATACAACATCACAATACATAAGATCATCATCTGACTACAAATGAAGCACAAACAGAAACTCAAACGCAAGAAGAAGAAGCAGAAGAAGAACTCAACGCAAGCAAGCATCGCTCTCGCGTGATGATCATCGCATAACCTGTACCTGCAACTGTTGTTGTAGTAATCTGTGAGCCACGAGGACTCAGCAATCCCATTACCATAGGTATCAAGACTAGCAAAGCTTAAAGGGAAGGAAGGGGTAAAGTGGTGAGGTTGCAGCAGCAACTAAGCATATATGGTGGCTAACATACGCAAATAAGAGCGAGAAGAGAGCAAAAGGAATGGTCGTGAAACTAGCAATGATCAAGAAGTGATCCTGAACTCCTACTTACGCTAAACATAACCCAGAAACGTGTTCACTTCCCGGACTCCGCCGAGAAGAGACCATCACGGCTACACACACGGTTGATGCGTTTTAATTCGTATCTGGTGTCAAGTTATCTACAACCGTACATTAACAAATTCCTATCTGCCTATAACCGCAGGCACGACTTTCGAAAGATTATACCCCGCAGGGGTGTCCCAACTTAGCCCATGACAAGCTCTCGCGATCAACGAAGGAATAGACCTTCTCCCAGGAAGACCCGATCAGACTCGGAATCCCGGTTTACAAGACATTTCGACAATGGTAAAACAAGACCAGCAAGACCGCCCGATGCGCCGACATCCTGATAGGAGCTGCACATATCTCATTCTCAGGGCAACACCGGATGAACACTACGTACAACTAAAACCAGCCCTCGAGTTTCCCCGAGGTGGCGCTGCACGTGACTCTGATTTGGACCAACACTTAGACAAGCACTGGCCCGGGGGGGCTAAAATAAAGACGACCCTCGGGTTGGCCGACCCAAGGGAAAGGGATAGGTGGTGGTGAGGCAAATGGTAAAACCAAGGTTGGGCCTTGCTGGAGGAGTTTTATTCAAAGCGAACTGTCAAGGGGGTCCCATAAATCACCCGACCGCGTAAGGAATGCAAAATCCGGGAACATAACACTGGTATGACGGAAACTAGGGCGGCAAGAGTGGAACAAAACACCAGGCAAAAGGCCGAGTCTTCCACCCTTTACCAAGTATATAGATGCATTAATAATATAAGAGATATTGTGATATCCCAACCAAAATCCTGTCCACCATGGAGCAATCTTCAACTTCACCTGCAACTAGCAACGCTATAAGAGGGCTGAGCAAAGCGGTAACATAGCCAAGCAACGGTTTGCATAGGAAAGGTGTCAAAGGTTAGAGGTTCATGGCAATATAGGATGGCTTGATGAGCAAAAGATAGGTAACGCAGCATAGCGATAGAATGAAGCAACTAGCATCGCAATGATAGTAGTGAGATCCAGGGTAGCGGTCATCTTGCCTGAAATCCTGCTAGGAAGAAGAACGAGTCCATGAAGAAGACGAACGGATGAAGCCGAACCAAGCGTAGACGAACGAATCCTCACGATCGCAACGAAACAGGAACTATCGAAAAGAAGCACACAACATGGTAAACACACCACACATGAACAAGGCATGATGCACAACAAGCATGATGCATGACACGGCTACATGAAGCTACTCATGGCAAGAGATGATGCAAACAAGAGCAACACATCAAGGCAAGTTTAAATGAGGCCGGGAACAACATATAACAATTCCGGTAAGTCCTCAAATGCATATTTCGGAATTGGTCCAGATATGAATAAACCTTATGTTTAAGTTGTTAAACAGCAAGTTAAGATTCACCAAGATGATCTACATGAGATTCTAGTCAAGTTACATATAAAGATCATTTAGTTCGGAGCTACGGCCTAGAAGATATGAGCAAACATGGCATTGATGCAAAATGAACCCAAACATCAAGCAAACACCTCAAAACAAGGATGCAACATGATAATGTGAAACTACATGCAAAATCAAGCAAGTTTCATATAGAGCACACTCAAAACGGAGCAACGGTTCAAACACATACACTCCATACAAGTTTAAAGGACAAGCTGTCCAAAACAGCAACTAGGCATATTGCAAGCATCAAAACAACATGCTACAACATCTCAACATGAAAACAAAAGACATGGGCATGATGTACAGGTAAAGCATTACAAAACATGAACACTGAGCTAACTCCAGAAATCACTAGAACATGCTCAAACACACATGGTAAGATTGCAAGTTATAACAATCTCAGACTTTGCAGAAAATAACATCACGATGCAATGTTTAGAGCTATCAAACAACATGTTACAGGAACTTATCATGGCAAACAAAGGCATGGCATGATTGTACTCAAAGCATAGATCAAAAGTCCCTTACTGACCATAAGCCAAAAAGGATCAGAAAATATGATGGCACCCACGTAAACATAGCAAGTTATATTACAGATTCAAACATGGCAGGAACATAATTATGGAGGCATGTAGATGAGCTTGTGCAACTCACTACAGAGCATAACATGGCATGTCAAGGCACCCAACAGTAAGAAGACATATTTGTGAAGCTAAGCATGGCAATAGCAAGGTCATAGGGTGCATGGATCACTAGGAAAACACATGGTAACAACCGAACTTAATATTAACAGGCCGACAACAACATTATGAGGCAACTTTGGAGCAAGATATGAACAAGCTACAGCAAGCTATAAATGCAACCAGGGGCATGGATGGATAGAGGATGACATGTAGATTAAAACATGTTTATAGAACATCTCCATATTATGCATAGAATGATTAGTAGCAACATGTTTATATAGCATCACGAAATAACAGATTCAGCCTAGCAAAACAGCAACATCATGAACACTACTTAACAAGCTCGATACACTCACCATAAGTCATTGCATGACAAGATGAGCATAACATCATCAAGAAGACATGTTTGTGTAACAAACCAAGGCAAGAACAAGTCCATAGCATGCAAGGATCAACTATAGCAAGCTTGGCCAAATTGAATAACAAGTAAACAATCTGCCAGGAAACATTTTGAAGCAAAAGTAGAGCACGAAAAAGGCATGCTAGACTACTCCATAATTACAACAAAGGGCATGAATGGATAGACAATAACCACATGTTCAAAACACCCTTACTGAAGTATCTCAAAATATGCATGGATCTCTCTGTAGCATCAAGTTTACATGGCATCAAAATAACAGCAGAACAGGGACTAAAATCAGCAACATCACGATGCCTAGTTTGCATGCTTGTGCTAGTCACCACATTTATCACAAAAATGCATAGCATACACCACTGTAAATAAGACATGACATAGATCAAAACACATGTAGACATCAACCTCATAGGATGCACACATCAATCATGGCAAAAATGACAAAAGAGCTCGTTCTGATAACAGACAGCAGAAAACATTATGAAGCACTCTTACAACGATGATTCAGGCATAAAGATGACCTTAAATGAATATGATGCAATGTAATGAAATGATGTACTCGTCGAGGCGAACAATTTGACATATTACACGCACGAAACGGAGCTACGGATGCAGAGATACGGCATGACGAACATGGCATGAAAGTGACAGAAATCTGGACGGTGGAATTTCGGGGAGGAGAAAGTCAACCTTCGGCACGGAAAACGATGATGGCCGGGGATCTCGCCGGAGCAGGGGAAGAAGACGGCCTAGAGGCTCGGGGACGCTGGATCCGAGGCTCCCTTAGCCGGATCCGGGCGCGGCCGACGAGGGACGACCCTCCGGCGACGAGAGGAGGCGGCGCCGGCCTCCTCCGGTAGCCGGTCCGACGAGGGCACCGGTGGCCGGAGCTTGCAGGGTCGGCGGAGGGCGAGCAGGGCCGAGGCGGCGGCGGGGCGGGACGCCGGGTGAGCGCGGGCGGCGGAGGAGCCAGGGACGGCGAGGCCTC
>NC_041383.1:578198816-578382453 GCF_002162155.2 Triticum dicoccoides | reverse complement strand
GCCGTGGGCCCACAGGGCCGCAGCGGCGCGGGGAGGAGAGAGAAGGCGGGTGCGGGCTGACGTGGCGGCGACGGGTTGGCTGGGAGCGGCGGCGGGGTGACGTGGCCTCCTCCGATTGGTCGGAGTGAGGTGGCTGGGGCGGCGGACATGTCCGGGCGCGGCGGAGAGATGCGTCCGGCGGCGGAGAGGGGAAATTGCTAGGGTTTAGACTGCGATTTTGAAAGGGGGGAGGCATATATATAGGTAGAGGGAGCTAGGAGAGTCCAAATGAGGAGCGGTTTTCGCCCACACGATCGTGATCGAACGACCGAGAGCATGGAGGGGAGTTAGATAGGTTTTGGGCCAGTTTGGAAGGGTGTTTGGGGCTTTACGGTTACCCGGTTAACCATTGGAGTACCAAACGACCTTCAAATGGCACGAAACTTGACAGGCGGTCTACCGGTGCTATACCAAGGCCGCTTGGCAAACCTCGGGCCATTCCGAGAAAGTCTAACACCCACTCACAACAAAAGACAAAAGGGGAACGCCGGAGGGCATAGGAGTCCCGGATTGCAAAACGGACAACGGGGAAAAGGCTCGGACGCAAGAGACGAACACGTATGCAAAATGAAATGCACATGATGACATGATAAGATGCAACACGCAAGCAAATGACATGGAAACAACGGGGAATAACTGGCAGACACCTGGCGCATCGAATCCGGGGCGTTACACTCGCTCCTTGCTGGATCAAGGCGTGGGAGAAGTCACCGGGCTGTACGTGTGTTGAACGCGGAGGTGCCATCCGTTCGGCACTAGGATCTCCGGTGATTTGGATCACGACGAGTACGACTCCTTTAACCCCGTTCTCTTGAACGCTTCCGCTTAGCGATCTACAAGGGTATGTAGATGCACTCTCCTTCCCCTCGTTGCTGGTTTCTCCATAGATAGATCTTGGTGACACGTAGGAAAATTTTGAATTTCTGCTACTTTTCCCAACAGGATCGGCCTGTTCCGATCCGTTGGATCCTTATCCAACCAGGGCATTCGTCTTCCTCTCGCGCGCGCGGATGGGGAAAGGAACCCCGTCTTGTCGTCCGTCTTCGCCGGCCCCCCCACGCTCCGACACTCAGCTCGCCCCGCCCGCTCGCCGCCTCGGCCGCCGGTTGGAGCTGACCGCTCGCCGCCTCGGCCGCCCGTCGGAGCGCCATTGATGCAGCTCCGTGACTCAACTCGTCCAAGTACGCTCGCCGCCCCGGCCGCCCGTCGAGTCCGCCCCGCGCTCCGGGACTCAGCTCGCCCCGACCGCTTGCTGCCCCTGCTGCTCGTCAGAGTGCCATGGATGCAGCTCCGCCTCGCCGATGATTGGTTCCAGCAAAAAACAGAGATGCCCCATGGTAGCATTTTCCCGTGTCAGTCGTAGCAAATGAAGACAACAGTTGCAGCAAAAAAAGTCCATCGGCGTCGCCAATATAGCAAACATGTTAATCAGATGTAGCGAAACACATCGCCAATGGTAGCAAAAAACGAGGTTGTTGCAACAAAAAATGTTCCTCGTCGTCGCCGGTCACACCTCAGTCGCAAAAAAGTACCATGGCCGCATGTATGGATGTAGCAAAAACACACAGATGGTAGTAGCAAAAAATTGACACGGTTGTAGCTTTTCCCCTCTATGGTGGAAGCTTTTCTGTAAACAATTGAAACTTTTTTCGTTTTGAGCAGCGCCTGGGTGAAAAATTTATCTCTTGTTCGGTTGAAGCTTTTTTCATCGAAGGTTGTAGCATTTTCTGTAGATGGTTGTAGCTTTCCTCGATGGCACTGAACGCTTGCAACTTTCTGTATATCCGATGTAGCAAAACTCGGTGCCGGTTGTAGCTGAGTGGTGTGCCGGTTGTAGCAAAATGTGATACAGGTTGTAGCATGTAACAAAAAAGCGCAATGTCTAGTGTTTGCTCGCGATGACGATGACGCCGTTTTGCTGCAACAGTAGTAGATTTTTGCTACCACCGGCGATTGAATTTGCTACGACCGGTTCTAACAAAAAGTCACCGTGGGGTGTTGAAAGTGCTAGTTATCGACTAGAGGGGGGGTGAATAGGTGATTTTTATCAAAGTCTTCAAAACATGGAAGTTTCGAAGACAAACAATAGAAATGACCTAATTGATATGCATCGGAAGATAAACTACAACAAGCAAACCATAGTCAAGTATGCAATAATGTGAAAGTACAAAGACTAATAGCAGCTTGGTAGTAAGGATCAGGATGGAAGATAGTATGAAGCCAACCAACGATAGTAGTCAAGCAATGAAGTCAAACATGTACGACAAATAGGCAATGACTTCACGAAGACAAACTCAAAGTAAAGGGAGGGAGAGGATAGAACCAGTCACTTGTTGAAGACACATGATTTGTTGGACCAGTTCCAGTTGCTGTGACAACTGTACGTCTGGTTAGGGAGGCTGAGTTTCAACTCAGAAGACCCCGTCTTCACCTTATTCCCCTTGAGCTAAGGACACACAGTCCTCGCCCAATCACTCTGGTAAGTCTTCAAGGTAGACTTCCGAACCTTCACAGACTTCGTTCACCGGCAATCCACAATGACTCTTGGATGCTCAGAACATGACGCCTAACCGGCTGGAGGATACACAGTCCTCAAGTGTAATAAGTCTTCAAGTCACTCAGACAGAAAGACTTCAGTGATGCCTAACACTCTTTGGCTCTGGGTGTTTGGGCTTTGTCCTCGCAAGGATTTCTCTCTCACAAAGGCTTCGAGGTGGGTTGCTCTCAAACGACAAAAGCCGTGAACTAACTTTGAGCCGCCACCAATTTATGGTGTAGGGGGTGGGCTATTTATAGCCACAAGGCAACCCGACCTGATATGTCCGAAATGACCCTGGGTCACTAAGGAACTGACACGTGTTCCAACAGTCAGATTTCAAACACACACGGCAACTTTGCTTGGGCTACAAGAAAAGCTGACTCATCCAGCTCTAGATAAGATTTGCTCTCATTGTCTTCGCTCGAAGACATAGGATTTGGGTCGAGCATCACTTCAGTCAATCTGACTTTGTTCACTTGGACCCCACTTAACAGTACGGTGGTTCCTATGACTAAACAAAGAAGAAAAGGAAACAACGAAACAACACAGTCTTCGTGCTCCATAGTCTTCACTCAATGTCTTCTCATGTCATAGTCTTCAATATGAATATCTTCACATACCACCATTGTCGTCAATGTCTTCATACATTTTTAGGGGTCATCTCCGGTTGGTAAACCGAATCAATGAGGGACACTACCTGCGTTATCTTTCAGTTCTCACAAATGCATTAGTCCCTCAACCAACTTTGTCGTCAATACTCCAAAACCAACTAGGGGTGGCACTAGATGCACTTACAATCTCCCCCTGTTTGGTGATTGATGACAAACTGGTTGAAGTTTTCAATGGGGATAAAGTATGTGAAATTGTAAAGGATAGGATATTATCTTCATAAGTGGCAAAGGCTCCCCCTGAAGATGTGCATATAAGTAATTTGCTTTTGGAATGCAAATGCACATGGCAGGTTGTACTTGTGGAGATCCTCTTCAACTTATGAAGATAATTCATCATGCATGAAATGATATAACTAAGAGAGTGACATGCATAATGAAAAATGGACGTCTGCAGAATAATCTAAGTGCGGAAGTTATCATCGCACACGAAAAAGCAAATAAGTAGCAGATGACCATCGAGTTGAAGTGTTACAACTCAAAGAACGAAATGTATCAAAAGCAAGAGTTGTAATCACTAGGCAAAATATAAAGCAACCGCCCATATGAACCCACTTGAAGACTATCAAACTCATATGCTTCTCCCCTTTTTGTCAGTAATGACCAAAAAGGTTTGAAGACATAGAGCATCTACTCGTCCCCATGAGGAGTAGGTGAAGCAGCTGGGTTGTCGTTGTTGTTTGGCGGCGCAGACGAACTTGGTGCAGTGTCGATGCATGCAGAAGTAGGGGGAGGTGAAGTAGCGTCGTCTTCATCATCGATCACTTTGGCATTCATAGTTGCCGCGGAGGAAGAATAGTCAGAGTCTTCAAGGGATGGAGTTCGACGTAGGACAACATTCCGTGGAGGAGTGGAGTCAAACTTGAATCTTTCAGTGAAGCCATCGTCTTGAAGATCTGCTTCAGCACTGAGCAGTGTCAAACTCTTCCATGATTGCCGACAGGTCTCGTGAGTGACAAAGGCATTCTTGGTGGCAAGATTTCGAATGCGATTGACGTCCACCAAGAGGCTTTGCATCTGTCGCTTGAGCCAAAAGTGATGCTTGTCTTGTTTCTGATGCAGTGCCACAAGAAGTTCTCGGTCATTTAGGACGCGAGAGCGCTTCTTAGGCCTTTGGGAAATTGTGCTCTTAGTAGCTTCAGTTGGCGCACGATGAGGCAGACGAGTGTTCCCAGCCATTGGATAGACACGAGTTACTGCTTGGACTCCTTCCATGGGCTGAGTGAAGCTTTGGTGTTCAGCATTTTGAAGACAAAGAGGCTTCTTGGCAGGCTCAGGGTATATGGCTTCAACTGACATATCAACCTCTGGTAGAAAGATCAGATGATTGCGAGCAGAGGGCTGATAGTTGATAGCAGAGTGTAGCTTGATGAGGCGCATGACCCATGGAGCATAGAATTTTAGGCCAAAAAGGTCAGATCCAGACGCAGCCAGTTGCCGGAGGAAGAATTCTTGTGTATTGAAGCTGATGCCATTGAGGATGTAAAAGACCAATGTCTTCATGGCTCCTTCAAGTTTTGCAGCTGATGAATGCCCTTTGATAGGCCATAGAGTCCGCCTGATGATGTGATATATTGTGCGAGGCAGATACTCAAGGTCATCAACAAAGAACTCCTTTGGGTATTCAGCGTCACGTGGCAGAGGCTTCATCATGCTCAACATCTGGCTCATGTTGGGTTCTGTCTTATGGAAGATGCTCTCCAGTGCATTGCGGTGGAGTTGACAATCAGGTTCGAACAGCTCTCCGGGAGTGGGTAGGCCTGTAAGCTCAATGATGTCAAGAGCTTTCGCTTCATGATGAACATTTCCTGTCATCCACTCGAGAACCCATGTCTTTGTATCCCTATTGTAGCCGCAAATGTGGAGGGTAGCATAGAATTGAAGCAAAAGTTCCTCATTCCAATGTTCTTTGTCTGTCACAAAGCTGAGTAGACCTGCATCACGAAAGCAGTCAAGTGCTTCTTCTAAGCATGGCAGTCCAGCAATGGCTTCAGTGTCGAGGCGCATATGAGGGAAAATGCGCCCTTGATCATACAGAACGCAAGAGTAATAGCTTCCCTGCTGATGGCTCCAGAAACGATCAGATGATATTCTTGGCCTTGAGTAGGGGTTCTTTGCGTTGTCAAAGAAGGTGTTGTGGCTTTTAAAGCCATTTGCATTGAAGGACCCTGTAGATGTGGCAGTACCTGGGAACCTTGGCAGTCTTGGCTTTGGTTTCTGGACCTGAGGCCTATGCTCAATATGATAATCAAACTGAGGACCAGAGACATTAGGCGGAGGGACCAGAACGGGCCATTTGACAGTGATTAGTTGGCCATGGTTGTATGCTTGCTCAATTGTATGGGGCCTTGGTGGCGAAACAGGAGCAGTGGCAACAACAGAGGCTTCAGGCTGCACAACAGAAGCTTCAGGAGCAGTTGCAGCATTGGCTTCTGGCATATTGGTTGGTGCAGGCTCCACACTTGCTTCAGCCATGACTATGTCATTGGCTTCATTTGTGTTGGTGGTGGCAGCCTCAAGATTTTCAACCTCCACTTGATGAGCTAGAGGGTCTGGCACTGGCACGTTTTGTTGGAAATATGCCCTAGAGGCAATAATAAAAGTATTATTATTATATTTCCTTGTTCATGATAATTGTCTTTTATTCATGCTATAACTGTATTATCCGGAAATCGTAATACACGTGTGAATACATAGACCACAATATGTCCCTAGTGAGCCTCTAGTTGATTAGCTCATTGTGATCAACAGATAGTCATGGTTTCCTGGCTATGGACATTGGATGTCGTTGATAACGGGATCACATCATTAGGAGAATGATGTGATGGACAAGACCCAATCCTAAGCCTAGCACAAAGATCGTGTAGTTCGTTTGCTAGAGCTTTGCCAATGTCAAGTATCTCTTCCTTTGACCATGAGAGCGTGTAACTCCTGGATACCGTAGGAGTGCTTTGGGTGTATCAAACATCACAACGTAACTGGGTGACTATAAAGGTGCACTACAGGTATCTCCAAAAGTATCTATTGTTTTATGCGGATCGAGACTGGGATTTGTCACTCCGTGTAAACGGAGAGGTATCTCTGGGCCCACTCGGTAGGACATCATCATATGCGCAATGTGACCAAGGAGTTGATCACGGGATGATGTGTTACGGAACGAGTAAAGTGACTTGCCGGTAACGAGATTGAACAAGGTATTGGATACCGACGATCGAATCTCGGGCAAGTAACATACCGATAGACAAAGGGAATTGAACACGGGATTGATTAAGTCCTTGACATCGTGGTTCATCCGATGAGATCATCATGGAACATGTGGGAGCCAACATGGGTATCCAGATCCTGCTGTTGGTTATTGACCGGAGAACGTCTCAGTCATGTCTGCATGTCTCCCGAACCCGTAGGGTCTACACACTTAAGGTTCGATGACGCTAGGGTTATAAGGGAAGTTTGTATGTGGTTACCGAATGTTGTTCGGAGTCCCGGATGAGATCCCGGACGTCACGAGGAGTTCCGGAATGGTCCGGAGGTAAAGATTTATATATGGGAAGTCCTGTTTTGGTCACCGGAAAAGTTTCGGGCGATATCGGTATTGTACCGGGACCACCGGGAGGGTCCCGGGGGTCCACCAAGTGGGGCCACCTGCCCCAGCAGGTTGCGTGGGCCAAGTGTGGGAGGGGACCAGCCCCTAGGAGGGCTGGTGCGCCCCCCACAAGGGTGCAAGGCGCAAGGGAGAGTGGGAGGGGGCAAACCCTAGTCCAGATGGGCCTTAAGGCCCATATTGGTGCGCCTCCCTCTCCTCAACCCTCTTGGCCGCCACCCCCTTTGCCATCTAGGGCTGGCCGCACCCCTTGGGGGTGGGAAACCCTAAAGGGGGCGCAGCCCCCCCTTCCCCCTATATATAGTTGAGGTTTGGGGCTGCCATACACATGAGTTCTCTCCCTCTTAGTGCAGCCCTGCCTCTCTCCCTCCTCCTCCTATCCCATGGTGCTTGGCGAAGCCCTGCTGGATTGCCACGCTCCTCCACCATCACCACGCCGTTGTGCTGCTGCTGGACGGAGTCTTCCTCAACCTCTCCCTCTCTCCTTGCTGGATCAAGGCGTGGGAGACGTCACCGGGCTGTACGTGTGTTGAACGCGGAGGTGCCGTGCGTTCGGCACTTGATCATCGGTGATTTGAATCACGACGAGAACGACTCCTTCAACCCCGTTCACTTGAACGCTTCCGCTTAGCGATCTACAAGGGTATGTAGATGCACTCTCCTTCTACTCGTAGCTGGTTTCTCCATAGATAGATCTTGGTGACACATAAGAAAATTTTGAATTTCTGCTACGTTCCCCAACAGTGGCATCATGAGCTAGGTCTATTGCGTAGATTCTTTGCACGAGTAGAACACAAAGTAGTTGTGGGCGTTGATGTTGTTCAATATGCTTACCATTACAAGTCCAATCTTGTTTCGACGGTATTGTGGGATGAAGCGGCCCGGACCGACCTTACACGTACTCTTACGTGAGACAGGTTCCACCGATTGACATGCACTTGGTGCATAAGGTGGCTAGCGGGTGCCAGTCTCTCCTACTTTAGTCGAAACGGATTCGATGAAAAGGGTCCTTATGAAGGGTAAATAGAAATTGGCATATCACGTTGTGGTCTTGCGTAGGTAAGAAACGTTCTTGCTAGAAACCCATAGCAGCCACGTAAAACATGCAACAACAATTAGAGGACGTCTAACTTGTTTTTGCAGGGTATGCTATGTGATGTGATATGGCCAAGAAGAATGTGATGAATGATATGTGATGTATGAGATTGATCATGTTCTTGTAATAGGATTCACGACTTGCATGTCGATGAGTATGACAACCGGCAGGAGCCATAGGAGTTGTCTTTATTTATTGTATGACCTGCGTGTCATTGAAGAACACCATGTAACTTACTTTACTTTATTGCTAAACGCGTTAGCCATAGAAGTAGAAGTAGTCGTTGGCGTGACAACTTCATGAAGACACGATGATGGAGATCATGATGATGGAGATCATGGTGTCATGCCGGTGACAAGATGATCATGGAGCCCCGAAGATGGAGATCAATGGAGCTATATGATATTGGCCATATCATGTCACAACTATATAATTGCATGTGATGTTTATTATGTTTATGCATCTTGTTTGCTTAGGACGACGGTAGTAAATAAGATGATCCCTTACAAAATTTCAAGAAGTGTTCTCCCCTAACTGTGCACCGTTGCTACAGTTCGTCGCTTCTAAGCACCACGTGATGATCGGGTGTGATGGATTCTTACGTTCACATACAACGGGTGTAAGACAGTTTTACACAGCGAAAACACTTAGGGTTAACTTGACGAGCCTAGCATGTGCAGACATGGCCTCGGAACACGGAGACCGAAAGGTCGAGCATGAGTCGTATGGTAGATACGATCAACATGAAGATGTTGACCGATGATGACTAGTCCGTCTCACGTGATGATCGGACACGGCCTAGTTGACTCGGATCATGTGATCACTTAGATGACCAGAGGGATGTCTATCTGAGTGGGAGTTCATAAGATGAACTTAATTATCCTGAACATAGTCAAAAGACCTTTTGCAAATTATGTCGTAGCTCGCGCTATAGTTCTACTGTTTAGATATGTTCCTAGAGAAAATTATAGTTGAAAGTTGAAAGTAGCAATTATGCGGACAGTAGAAAGCTTATGTCCTTAATGCACTGCTCAGTGTGCTGAACCCCAAACGTCGTTTGTGGATGTTGCGAACATCGGACATACACGTTTTGATAACTACGTGATAGTTCAGTTAAACGGTTTAGAGTTGAGGCACTAAAGACGTTTTCGAAACATCGCGGAACATATGAGATGTTTCAAGGGCTGAAATTGGGATTTCAGGCTCGTGCCCACGTCAAGAGGTATAAGACCTCCGACGATTTTCTTAGCCTGCAAACTAAGGGAGAAAAGCTCAATCATTGAGCTTGTGCTCAGATTGTCTGAGTGCAACAATCACTTGATAGTGATGTTTCTCCAGAGTCATTGCCACCAAGCTGCTAGAGCTTCGTGATGAACTATAACATATCAGGGATAGATATGATGATCCTTGAGGTATTCGCGATGTTTGACACCGCAAAAGTAGAAATCAAGAAGGAGCATCAATTGTTGATGGTTGGTGAAACCACTAGTTTCAAGAAGGGCAAGGGAACAAAGGGATACTTCATGAAACGACAATTCAGCTGCTTCTCAAGTGAAGAAACCCAAAGGTTGAACCCAAACCCGAGACTAAGTGCTTCTGTAATAAGGGGAACAACCACTGGAGCAGCATTACCCTAGATACTTGGTAGATGAGAAGGCTGGCAAGGTCGATAGAAGTATATTGGATATACATTATGTTAATGTGTACTTTACTAGTACTCCTAGTAGCACCAGGGTATTGGATACCGGTTCGGTTGCTAAGTGTTAGTAACTCGAAATAAAAGCTATGGAATAAACGGAGACTAGCTAAAGGTGAGCTGACGATATATGTTGGAAGCGTTTCCAAGGTTGATATGATCAAGCATCGCACGCTCCCTCTACCACCAAGATTGGTGTTTGCGTTGAGCATAGACATGATTGGATTATGTCTATCGCAATACGGTTATTCATTTAAGGAGAATAATGGTTACTCTAATTTTTGAATAATACCTTCAATGGTCTTGCACCTAAAGGGTTTATTGAATCTCGGTCGTAGTGATACACATTTTCATGCCAAAAGATATAAGATAGTAATGATAGTACCACTTACTTGTGGCACTGCCATGTAAGTCATAATGGTATAAAACGCATGAAGAAGCTCCATGTTGATGGATCTTTGGACTCACTCGTTTTTGAAAAGTTTGAGACATGCGAACCATGTCTATTGGTGTATACGCATGAAGAAACTCCATGCAAATGGACCATTTGGATTCACTTGATTTTGAATCACTTGAGATATGCAAATCATACCACATGGGCAAGATGACTGAAAAGCCTCGTTTTCAATAAGATGGAACAAGATAGCAACTTGTTGGAAGTAACACATTTTGATGTGTGCAGTCCAATAAATGCTGAGGCATGCAGTGAATATCATTATGTTCTTACTTCACAGATGATTCGAGTAGATGTTGAGAATATTTACTTGATGAAACACAACTCTGAATTATTGAATGGTTCAAGTAATTTCAGAGTGAAGTAGAAGATCATTGTGACAAGAGGATAAAATGTCTATGATACGATCATAAAGATGAATATCTGAGTTACGAGTTTTGGCACACAATTAAGACATTGTGGAAATTGTTTCATAATTAATACCGCCTGGAACACCATAGTGTGATGGTGTGTCCGAACATCATAGTTGCACCCTATTGGATATGGTGCGTACCATGATGTCTCTTATCGAATTACCACTATCGTTCATGGGTTAGGCATTAGACAACCACATTCACTTTAAATAGGGCACCATGTAATTCCGATGAGATGACACTGTATGAATTATGGTTTAGAGAAACCTAAGTTGTCGTTTCTTAAAGGTTTGGGGCTGCGACGCTTATGTGAAAAAGTTTCAGGATTAAGCTCGAACCCAAAGCGGATAAAATGCATCTTCATAAGACACCCAAAACAGTTGGGTATACCTCCTAATTCAGATCCGAAAGCAATATGGATTGTTTCTTGAATCGGGTCCTTTCTCGAGGAAAGGTTTCTCTCGAAAGAGTTGAGTGGGAGGATGGTGGAGACTTGATGAGGTTATTGAACCGTCTCTTCAACTAGTGTGTGGCAGGGCACAGGAAGTTGTTCCTGTGGCACCTACACCAATTGAAGTGGAAGCTTATGATATTGATCATGAAACTTCGGATCAAGTCACTGCCAAACCTCGTGGGATGACAAGGATGCGTACTACTTCAGAGTGATACGTAATCCTGTCTTGAAAGTCATGTTGCTGGACAACAATGAACCTACGAGCTATGGAGAAGCGATGGTGGGCCCGGATTCCGATAAATGGCTCGAGGCCATAAAATCCGAGAACGGATCCATGGACTTTGGTGGACTTGCCCGATGATCGGCAAGCCATTAAGATAAATGGATCTTTAAGAAGAAGACGGACGTGGATGGTAATGTCACCGTCCATGAAGCTCGACTTGTGGCGAAAAGTTTTTCACAAGTTCAAGGAGTTGACTACGATGAGATTTTTCTCATCCGTAGCGATGCTTAAAGTCCGTCGGATTCATGTTAGCATTAGCTGTATTTATGAAATCTGGCAGATGGATGTCAAAACGAGTTTCCTTACCAGTTTTCGTGAGGAAAGGTTGTATGTAATACAATCAGAAAGTTTTTGTCGATCCTAAGGATGCTAAAAGGTATGCTAACTCCAGCGATCCTTCTAAGGACTGGAGTGAGCATCTCGGAGTTGGAATGTATGCTTTGATGAGATGATCAAAGATTTTGGGTTTATACAAAGTTCATAAGAAACTTGTATTTCCAAAGAAGTGAGTGGGAGCACTATAGAATTTCTGATGAATACATGTTGATCAGAAATGATGTAGAATTTCTGGAAAGCATATAGGGTTATTTTGAAAGTGTTTTTCAATAGAAAGCCTGGATTAAGCTACTTGAACATTGAGCATCAAGATCTATAAGGATAGATCAAAATGCTTAATAATACTTTCAAATGAGCACATACCTTGACATGATCTTGAAGGTGTTCAAGATGGACCAGTCAAAGAAGGAGTTCTTGCCTGAGTTGTAAGGTACGAAGTTAAGACTTAAAGCTCGACCACGGCAGAATAGAGAGAAAGGACGAAGGTCGTCCCCTATGCTTAAGACGTAGGCTCTTCAGTATGCTATGCTGTGTACCGCACCTGAAGTGTGCCTTGTCATGAGTCAGTCAAGGGGTACAAGAGTGATCCAAGAATGGCTCACAGGACAGCGGTCAAAGTTATCCTTAGTAACTAGTGGACTAAGGAATTTTCTCGATTATGGAGGTGGTAAAAGAGTTCGTCGTAAAGGTTACGTCGATGCAAGCTTAACACCTATCCGGATAGCTCTGAGTAGAGAGACCGGATACATATAATGGAGCAATAATTTAGAATAGCTCAAAGTAGAACAGTTATTTGGAATAGCTCCAAATAGAGCGTGGTAGCTGCATCTAGGAGATGACATAGAGATTTGTAAAGCACACACGGATCTGAAAGGTTCAGACCCGTTGACTAAAACCTCTCTCACAAGCAACATGATCAAACATAAAACTCATTGAGTGTTAATCACATAGTGATGTGAACTAGACTACTGACTCTAGTAAACTCTTGGGTATTAGTCACATGGCGATGTGACCTGTGAGTGTTAATCACATGGCGATGTGAACTATATTATTGACTCTAGTGCAAGTGGGAGACTGTTGGAAATATGCCCTAGAGGCAATAATAAAAGTATTATTATTATATTTCCTTGTTCATGATAATTGTCTTTTATTCATGCTATAACTGTATTATCCGGAAATCGTAATACACGTGTGAATACATAGACCACAATATGTCCCTAGTGAGCCTCTAGTTGACTAGCTCGTTGTGATCAACAGATAGTCATGGTTTCCTGGCTATGGACATTGGATGTCGTTGATAACGGGATCACATCATTAGGAGAATGATGTGATGGACAAGACCCAATCCTAAGACTAGCACAAAAGATCGTGTAGTTCATTTGCTAGAGCTTTGGCAATGTCAAGTATCTCTTCCTTCGACCATGAGAGCGTGTAACTCCTGGATACCGTAGGAGTGCTTTGGGTGTATCAAACGTCACAACGTAACTGGGTGACTATAAAGGTGCACTACATGTATCTCCGAAAGTATCTATTGTTTTATGCGGATCGAGACTGGGATTTGTCACTCCGTGTAAACGGAGAGGTATCTCTGGGCCCACTCGGTAGGACATCATCATATGCGCAATGTGACCAAGGAGTTGATCACGGGATGATGTGTTACGGAACGAGTAAAGTGACTTGCCGGTAACGAGATTGAACAAGGTATTGGATACCGACGATCGAATCTCGGGCAAGTAACATACCGATAGACAAAGGGAATTGAATACGGGATTGATTAAGTCCTTGACATCGTGGTTCATCCGATGAGATCATCGTGGAACATGTGGGAGCCAACATGGGTATCCAGATCCCGCTGTTGGTTATTGACCGGAGAACGTCTCGGTCATGTCTACATGTCTCCCGAACCCGTAGGGTCTACACACTTAAGGTTCGATGACGCTAGGGTTATAAGGGAAGTTTGTATGTGGTTACCGAATGTTGTTCGGAGTCCCGGATGAGATCCCGGACGTCACGAGGAGTTTCGGAATGGTCCGGAGGTAAAGATTTATATATGGGAAGTCCTGTTTTGGTCACCGGAAAAGTTTCGGGCGATATCGGTATTGTACCGGGACCACCGGGAGGGTCCCAGGGGTCCACCAAGTGGGGCCACCTGCCCCAGCAGGTTGCGTGGGCCAAGTGTGGGAGGGGACCAGCCCCTAGGAGGGCTGGTGCGCCCCCCACAAGGGTGCAAGGCGCAAGGGAGAGTGGGAGGGGGCAAACCCTAGTCCAGATGGGCCTTAAGGCCCATATTGGTGCGCCTCCCTCTCCTCTCCCCTCTTGGCCGCCACCCCCTTTGCCATCTAGGGCTGGCCGCACCCCTTGGGGGTGGGAAACCCTAAAGGGGGCGCAGCCCCCCCTTCCCCCTATATATAGTTGAGGTTTGGGGCTGCCATACACATGAGTTCTCTCCCTCTTAGTGCAGCCCTGCCTCTCTCCCTCCTCCTCCTCTCCCATGGTGCTTGGCGAAGCCCTGCTGGATTGCCACGCTCCTCCACCATCACCACGCCGTTGTGCTGCTGCTGGACGGAGTCTTCCTCAACCTCTCCCTCTCTCCTTGTTGGATCAAGGCGTGGGAGACGTCACCGGGCTGTACGTGTGTTGAACGCGGAGGTGCCGTGGGTTCGGCACTTGATCATCGGTGATTTGAATCACGACGAGAACGACTCCTTCAACCCCGTTCACTTGAACGCTTCCGCTTAGCGATCTACAAGGGTATGTAGATGCACTCTCCTTCTACTCGTAGCTGGTTTCTCCATAGATAGATCTTGGTGACACGTAAGAAAATTTTGAATTTCTGCTACGTTCCCCAACACGTTTACTTCAGGAACAGCTTCTTCAGTAATGGGGGGAGTAGGGACACGTTCTTCTTCTTGTTCGTCATCGGCTGATGCAGCCGGATTGTCTTTAGCAGCTTTGGCTTCAGAGACGGAGACATTCACAGTCGGAGTGGCTTCTGGAAACACTTGATGTGCAACAGATTGGTGGTGCACTTCTCCTTCTGGAACGCTCGAAAGAGGGACTTGAGGCCTTGGTCCTTTGCGAAGCCTGTGTAATACGGGCGACGCCTTTGGAGATGGAGTTGGCTGGGCCTCATCCTCTTTTTCTTGCACAGGTGGTGTGACTTGTTGTTGTTGGGGAGTACTCGGGGAGTCTTGTTGTTGTGGGCGATTAGCCCATGATGCATCCTGAGCAATTGGCGTCAGAGGACGACCAATGCTGATGAGTTTGCTGTTCGTGAGAACAGGCGATGATACCAAGTTGTGTTCAATCTGAGGAAGAACTACATCATCTTCAACATTGTCATGGTGACCAATGTCTTCAGCAGCGATGGGATCAACTGCTGGAATGTCTTCAGCTTCATAAGCCTCTGTGGAAGCAGGATCATGAACAATCATCCGTCATTCTTGGTGTTCAGATGCAGAGCGAACCATTGAGATAGGTTCAACAACTAAGGGCTCTGTGGGAGCAGCCCGATTCTTCTTGGTTTTGTGCTTCTTCTTGGAGGGAGCAACATCAGAGGCTTCTGTGTTTTTCCTTTTTCTGGCTTCAGCCTCGGCAGCCCTCGTCTTCTTCAGTTCTGAAGCGGTTGACATGACCTTTGGCTTCGAGCCAGTCATGCTGCTTGGTAAGACTATGCGAGGTTTTTCCTGCCTTGAAGGTGCAGATTGGTCAGTTGATAGCTTCTTCTTCTTTGCAGCCATTCTGGGGTCAATGCCAGGACGACCAAGAGCCTTGCACTTCTCAGCCTCATTGTAGGCTAGCACACACTTGTCAGCCATACTCTTCATGCGCTCACGAGAGCTTCTAGCTTCTTCGTGCTTCTTGTGAAAGGCTTCTTTGAGCTCGTGCAACATGATCTTGAAGTTTTTGACATCTTGCACGCTGAGCTTGGCCACATGCTTCTTGAACTGAGCTTTCTCATAGTCGATCTTGTGCTTCAGTTCAACGATGCGCTGAGCAAGAGCTAGCTCAGAAGCAATGGCACCATTGAAGGTGACGGTGAGGCCAATGGGAAGTCGCAGATCATCAAAGCTGAGATTTGGGGTGTCAAACCACTCATCAATGAAGTTATGGATGATTGCCACATCAAAGAGAGGCAAATCATTGAAGATCTCTGCTTCTTCCTTGCTCTTGATCAGTTGCTCAAGAGCATCATCTGCAAGATCTTCATCGCTGGACAGATCAATGCGCTCTTCTCGCAGAATGTCAGCAGGAGTCAATGTCTGATCAGTATTCTTGACGATTTTCTTTTTCTTCTCTGTCTTCTTGGAGATGCGTGATAGATCTTTAGACTGCACACTGTCTTCAGGAGGTGCAGTGACTAGTGGCTTCGCACGTGAAGCTTTTGGAGGAGTAGCTGATCGTGAAGCCTTAGTCTTCTTTAGCTTCTGTGGCTTTGGAGGAGGAGCTAGGGCTTCATCAGTGTCAGCATCATTATCAGAATGATCCACTTTGGCACCTTGGACCAAGATGTAAGTGATGAGGCCATCAAGGTTGGAAAAGGGGCCGATGACATTGGGTTCTGCATCACGTGAGCCATTAGCACGGGGAGTAGAGGGACCAGGGTTGAAGTCTAATCCCAATGACTTCTTGTTTTCCTTGACCGATGCCTTTGCATGCTGGAAGTTGCGCTTGAAGAGATTATTGTCACGACACCAGAGCAATGATGATGGGTCGGCATTTTCAGGCTGAGGTCCACGAACCATACAAGGATAGAAACCCTGTGCAATAGCTTCAGCTCTGTTCTTGGGTGGAAGGCCTCGATAGAGAATATCACCCCAAGGACTTTTGATAGCATTCTTCTCAGCGTATTCCTAGGTCACGAACTTGTATTTGAACCATTGTTCAGCCCAATATCGTCGAATCCATTGGATTCGTGTCTTGCGCTGATTATAATCCTCTTCAGGATCTGTCTTGTAAAGGTCTGCGAGGTCATCAGGCAAATCTTTTGATGTTCCCCCTCGATGCTGTCTGCCGCCCTTCCTTACTGATTTCTCTGTAGCCATGAACTTCAAACTGAATGGCTTCAATACGTTCAAAGGCTTCAAAGGCTTTCGCTTGCTGGACAAACAGGAACTGGCTTTGGGAGAGTTAATGTGTTGCTGTAAGAATTCTGCAAACGAATGCAGACTATGAGAACCAAGGGACTCTCCCACGGACATGTACCTGTGACAGCATTAGAGATGCGAGGGAAGGGGAAGAGGTCATATGCATTCTCAGAAGATTTTGAAGATAAATTAGTTTGAAGACATTGACCTCATGATGCGAAGACATTCACTTATACGTTGAGAGTTGGTTCCAGATTTGTACGAATCCGTGAATAAGTACAAGTGAGGAATCTAACTAGATATGAAGCTTAAGTGAATATACTAGGCAGTATGAGATGCAGACAGAATAGATCTAACATTGTATAGGCAGAAACCAATTTTGGTAAATAGGATGAATCATTGAGGATCAAAAAGATGGTAAAAATAGAGTTGTATTTACCACACGAAGAACTGCTAGATGGGATGAATAGGAGACCGAGCAGTTCAATCCACCATGCCCTAACTTGGCGACGAAGGACACCTACGGCGGCGACGGAGAGGACGATGTCCGCGGCCGGCGTGAGGACGACGTCGGAGAAGTCGCGACAGTTAAGCGCTTCGTCGTTGGCATCGTCGAGAGCTAGCGGTGGCGCTAGGGTTTTGACGAGGTGGAGAGGTGGAAGAAGGTTTTCTTTACCGCAGGGGACATGTATTTATAAGGAAGTGTGCGGCATAGCGCAATTATGCAGGTGCCCCTGGCCGTTCACATCTGAGGGGCACGTGGCAAGCATGCAACATACTCAGAGTTGTCCCACGTTCCCACGCCCGCCAGGTTTGTCGGATGGTTGTTCCGGCTTCTCCGGATTTCAAACAATAAGGATGAATCATTTAAAACAGACTTAATGTTTGTCTCTGTGTCTTCTGCTGACAAGGATGCAGAGAAGACATTCGACAGTTTCAATAGAATGCATATGATTTGGACAGATAGAGTTTGAGATAGAAAGCATAGAGAGATTAGGGTCCGATCACATTCACTTAGTTCAAAAGTTTTAACAAGGAAGACATAGCTATAAGTGAATGCTGTAGAGGACAGAACACTAGTATATATATCAGAAAGCAATCAAATCAACATAGTGAAGTAAATCATGAAGATAAGTTGAAATTTGAAGACAAACCAAATGCGAAGACATTGCAAAAATAACGCCATGAGTGAAACACTTCAAACCGAGAAATTTGGTGGTGGCGTTACCCACCGTATAGGAAGTATTAGACCCAGACACGGTGCACAATTATCGGGGCGCTCCGAAGTCAAATTCCACGTTAATGTATTCACACTCAGAATGTAAGTCTTCATTGATTGAAGATATACTTTACTTCGTGTGTTGCACATCTAAGTCATCAACATGCATAAGTGTTAGGATGTGTGCCTGATCACAGGACATTTGAGGATTCCAAGATATTTAGCTCACACCGTAACTTGCAAAACCTTTTCTCATCCAAGGGCTTTGTGAAGATATCTGCCAGTTGCTCTTCAGTATTGACGTGAATGATGTCAATATCTTTCTTCATGACATGATCTCTGAGAAAGTGATGAAGAATTTCAATGTGCTTTGTCTTCGAGTGCTGGACTGGATTGTTGGCAATCTTGATGGCGCTTTCGTTGTCGCAGAAGAGAGGTACTTGTTTCACATTGATGCCATAGTCCTTGAGAGTTTGCTTCATCCATAGAAGCTGAGCGCAGCAAGATCCAGCAGCAATGTATTCAGATTCAGCAGTTGAGAGTGATACACAGTTTTGCTTCTTTGAAGACCAACAGACAAGTGATCGTCCCAGAAAGTGACATGTGCCTGATGTAGACTTGCGGTCCACCTTGTCTCCAGCATAATCAGCATCCGAGAATCCAACCAGATCAAATCTCGAGCCCTTTGGATACCATAATCCGAGTGTTGGGGTGTAAGCCAAATATCGAAGAATTCGCTTCACAGCTAAGTGATGCGATTCCTTTGGTGCCGCTTGGAATCGAGCACACATGAAAACACTAAGCATAATATCTGGCCTAGATGCACATAGGTAAAGTAAAGAACCAATCATGGAGCGGTATACCTTTTGATCGAACTCTTTACCATTGTCTTCGGGACCCAGATGGTGTTTGGCTGGCATTGGCGTCGTGTAACCTTTGCAATCTTGCATTCCAAACTTCTTCAGACAGTCTTTGAGATATTTTTCTTGAGATATGAAGATGCCATTCCTTTGCTGACGAATTTGAATACCAAGGAAGAACTTCAGCTCACCCATCATGGACATCTGATATTGCATCATGTATCCAAACTCATCACTATACTTCTGGTTGGTGCAGCCGAAGATAATGTCATCCACATATATTTGGCACACAAACAGTTCACCATCATATGTCTTCGTGAAGAGTGTGGGATTGAGGGATCCAGGTTTGAAGACTTTGCTCTTCAGGAAGTCTTTGATCGTATCATACCAAGCGCGAGGAGCTTGTTTGAGGCCATACAGTGCTTTGTTTAGCTTGTACACCATATCAGGATGTTTTGGATCTTCAAAGCCAGGTGGTTGAGCAACGTACACTTCTTCTTCAATCTTGCCGTTGAGGAATGCACTCTTCACATCCATTTGATATAGTAAGATGTTGTGGTGGTTAGCATAGGCTAGCAGTATGCGAATAGCTTCAAGCCTAGCCACAGGAGCAAATGTTTCATCGAAGTCAATTCCTTCAACTTGAGTATATCCTTGAGCCACAAGACGTGCTTTGTTTCTGACTACTTGACCATGCTCATCTTGCTTGTTTTGATATATCCATTTTGTGCCAATAATGTTATGCTTGCGAGGGTCAGGACACTTGACTAGTTCCCAAACATTGTTCAACTTGAACTGTTGAAGTTCTTCTTGCATAGCTTGAATCCATTCAGGTTCCATAAAGGCTTCAACAACTTTCTTGGGTTCTAATATTGACACAAATGAAAAGTGACCATAGAAATTTGCTAACTGTGTTGCTCTTGAGCGAGTAAGTGGACCAGGTGCATTGATGCTATCAATTATCTTCTCAATTTGTACTTCATTTGCAACACGAGGATGAACTGGACGAAGACCTTGCTCTTGCTGATCATTGTCATCATTGGGAGGATTGTCTTCGGTCTGAGCATTGTCGTTAGGTTGGTTTGGTGCAGAAATGATAAGTTCCTCTTCAGGCTGTGCTTCAGAAGGCATGATTTCACCAGTTCCCATCCGCTTGATAGATTCGCTGGCGGAGCTTCATCTAGTGTACTTGGCAGGAGCTCTCTTTGTGAACCATTGGTTTCATCAAATCGCACGTCCACAGTTTCAACGATTTTGTAGAGATAGAGGTTGAAGACTCTGTAAGAGTGTGAGTCCTTTCCGTAACCGAGCATGAAGCCTTCGTGAGCTTTAGGTGCAAATTTTGACTTGTGATGGGGATCCTTGATCCAGCACCTAGCACCAAATACTCTGAAGTAGCTGACATTTGGCTTCTTGCCAGTAAGGAGCTCATAGGATGTTTTGTTCAGAAGCTTATGGATGTAAACACGGTTGATGATGTGACATGCTGTATCAATAGCTTCAGGC
This sequence comes from Triticum dicoccoides, assembly GCF_002162155.2. Taxonomy (NCBI): domain Eukaryota; kingdom Viridiplantae; phylum Streptophyta; class Magnoliopsida; order Poales; family Poaceae; genus Triticum; species Triticum dicoccoides. The sequence continues at coordinate 578,362,202 of NC_041383.1, read as the reverse complement.
CAGAACTTTCTTGGTGTCTTGTACTCGTCGAGCATTGTTCGAGCCATCTCAATGAGGGTTCTGTTCTTGCGCTCTATGATGCCATTTTGCTGAGGTGTGTATGGAGCAGAAACTCATGAGTGATTCCCATTGTATCCAGATAAAGATCAAGCCCGGTGTTTTTGAACTCAGTGCCGTTGTCACTTCTGATATGCTTGATCTTGACGCCATAATTGTTCATGGCTCAATTGGCGAAGCGTCTGAAGACATCTTGCACTTCAGTCTTGTAGAGAATTATGTGCACCCATGTATATCTTGAGTAGTCATCAACAATGACGAAGCCATAGAGACAAGCTGTTGTTGTGAGGGTAGAGTAGTGAGTAGGGCCAAATAATTCCATGTGTAACAGCTCGAAGGGTTGAGATGTCGTCATGATTGTCTTTGAGGGGTGCTTTGCCCTAGTCATCTTTCCAGCTTCGCAGGCACCACACAAATGATCCTTCTTGAACTTGACACCCTCGATGCCTATGACATGCTTCTTCTTGACGAGTGTGTGTAAGTTCCTCATGCCAGCATGCCCCAGCCTCCGATGCCAGAGCCAGCATTCTGAAGCTTTTGCAAGAAGACATACGACAAGCTGTGGACCTGCTGAGAAATCTACCATGTATAGATCATCTTTCCGATACCCTTCAAAGACTAGAGACTTGTCAGATTCCATTAGTACAAGGCAACGATATTTTCCGTATAGCACAATCATGTTCAAGTCATAAAGCATTGAGATAGGCATTAAGTTGAACCCAAGGGATTCAACAAGCATCACTTTATCCATGTGTTGATCCTTTGAGATTGCAACTCTACCTAGACCCAATACCTTGCTTTTACCAGTGTCAGCAAATGTGATGTGACTCTTGTCTGATGGACGTAAGGTTGAGTCCATGAGAAGACTTCGATCACCGGTCATATGATTAGTGCATCCGCTGTCCATAATCCATTCTGAAGCATGAGGTGTCATACCCTACAGTGCAGTTAGGAGGATAGGCTTCACAAAGTGTGTTGTGAAGCATAAGCATTTGACGCACACAAGGATTATCACAGTTTAGATCAAGGTTAGGACTCATAGTATGACTGGTAAGCGATTCACATGTGAAATACATAGTAAGACCATTTTATTATGCGTCCCTTAATGTGTTTTAGGTCCCCAGCAATAGTATCGGACGCCTTTGATAGCAGGCTGGAGACCTTATTCTGCAAAAGAAAGTTAATTCTTCTTCACCACCCACATCTTCAGGGGTGGCTTAGAAGCAATGAGTCTAAGTGCAGCATCTGAGAACTTCGGCTTTGGAGCCCTAGCAAATAGCCTTGCAGGAGATGAATGGTACTCATATGAATAAGCAAAAAAGTTCTTAGTTCTATGAACATAGCGGTTTGAAGACACACACTCATATTCATAAGTTTGAATATGATTTCCCTGCAAAACATCGGCGTTAGGGTGACTCAGGTGAGTCCTGTATCTGTATGAAGCCTTTGGACCATATGACGCCTTAGGTCTGGGGTTTGTCTTCTTCCCTGGTGGTGTCATGATCACATTCACTGGAAGATTCTCAAGACAGCTTTTGGGAACCCATATCTTCTTCATAGGTGGTCCATTCCTGCAGTTAGTACCAATATACCTGGCAAACACTTCACCATTCTGATTCTTGAACAACTTATAGTTTGCATCAAGGGATTCATCAATGATAATAGGATTAGCACAGGTAAAGCCAGATAAGGTGGATGGATCCACTGAAGGTTCCTTTGCAGCAACCCATGTGGTTTTGGGATACTAATCAGGCTTCCAGTAGGAACCATCAACATTCATTTTCCTCTCGAACCCAACACCCTCTTTCCTAGGGTTTCGGTTCCGAATCTGCTTTTTGAGGATATCACAAAGTGTCTGATGTCCTTTCAGACTTTTATACATCCCTGTTTCAAGCAATGTCTTCAACCTAGCATTTTCATCAGCAATAGTAGTGGTATCCTCCGTAGAGGGGTTAGTTTCCACATCAGTAGTTGAAGACAATGCAACAGTAGCAGCAGTGGAACATTCAGCAACAGAGGTAGCGTTATCACGCTTAATGCATTTTAGACAAGGTGGTTCAAATCCATCCTGAGCGGAACTGATCCGTTGAGCGCGAAGTGACTCATTCTCCTTTTGAAGATCTTCATGAGCCGCTTTCAATTTCTCAAGCTCTTCCTTTGAAGATAATCATAGGAGAGCTTTTCATAAGTGGTTGAGAGCGTCTCATGAAGACTTTCAAGTTCTTGGTACTTAGCATGAAGATTTTTTATGTCTACAACTAAGGACTGTGAACGTGTCATTTACGCTTCCAACAGGTCATCGCTTTTGTCTAACAGTTTTTGAGTATGTTCCATAGCCTTTTGTTGTTTAGTTGCAATTTTAGCAAGTGTTTTGTAGCTGGGTTTGGATTCACAATCAGAGTCATCTTCACTTGATGTTTGAAAGTAAGCATCACGTGATTTTACCTTGGCACCACGTGCCATGAAGCAGTAGGTGGGAGCAGGATCGTCCTTATCATCAGCTTCAGCGTTGGTGTGGAAGTCATTGTCTTCAGTGTTGAAAATGGACTTGGCAACATAGGCTGTGGCTAGAGCCAGACTTGCAAGACTCCTCTTCGGACTCCACCTCCGCCTCCTCAGAAGCAGACTCCTCCTCTGAATCCATTTCCTTGCCAACAAAAGCACGAGCCTTGCCAGATGAGCTCTTCTTATGAGATGAAGACCTTGATGAGGACTTGGAAGAAGACTTTGAAGATTTCTTCTTCTTCTTCTTCTCATTGTCCCACTGTGGACACTTAGAGATATAGTGTCCAGGTTTCTTGCACTTGTGACATGTTCTCTTCTTGTTGTCATGAGTGGAAGCTTCATCATTTCTTGAGCTAGATCGTGAAGACTTTCTGAAGCCCTTCTTCTTGGTGAACTTCTGGAACTTCTTCACAAGCATAGCAAGTTCCTTTCCAATGTCTTCAAGATCATCAGAACCGCAGTCAGATTCTTCTTCAAATGAGGAAACAACTTTTGCCTTCAAAGCGCGAGTTCGGCCATAGTTGGGACCATAGATATCTCTTTTCTCAGAAAGCTGGAACTCATGTGTGTTGAGCCTCTCAAGTATATCAGACGGATTGAGTGTCTTGAAGTCAGGGCGTTCTTGTATCATGAGGGCAAGGGTGTCAAAGGAGCTGTCAAGAGATCTCAGTAGTGTCTTGACGATTTCATGCTTGGTAATCTCAGTGGCGCCGAGTGCCTGAAGCTCATTTGTGATGTCGGTGAGGCGATCAAACGTGAGCTGGACATTTTCATTGTCGTTTCTCTTGAAGCGGTTGAAGAGGTTGCGAAGAACACTGATCCTTTGGTCTCTCTGAGTTGAGACGCCTTCGTTGACCTTGGATAGCCAGTCCCAGACTAGCTTTGATGTTTCCAGAGCACTCACACGGCCATACTGTCCTTTGGTCAGATGACCACAGATGATGTTCTTTGCAGTAGAGTCCAGTTGAATGAACTTCTTGACATCAGTAGGGGTGACACCTTCACTAGTTTTGGGAACGCCGTTCTTGACGACATACCAGAGGTCGACATCAATGGCTTCAAGATGCATGCACATCTTATTCTTTCAGTAGGGATATTCAGTTCCATCGAACACGGGGCAAGCAGCGGAGACTTTGATTATCCCTGCAGTCGACATAGCTAAACTCCATGTGGTTAAACTGAATCACACAGAACAAGGGAGTACCTTGCTCTGATACCAATTGAAAGTGCTAGTTATAGACAAGAGGGGGGGTGAATAGGCAATTTTTATCAAAGTCTTCAAAACGTGGAAGTTTCGAAGACAAACAATAGAAATGACCTAATTGATATGCAGCGGAAGATAAACTACAACAAGCAAACCATAGTCAAGTATGCAATAATGTGAAAGTACAAAGACTAATAGCAGCTTGGTAGTAAGGATCAGGATGGAAGATAGTATGAAGCCAACCAACGATAGTAGTCAAGCAATGAAGTCAAACAGGTACGACAAATATGCAATGACTTCACGAAGACAAACTCAAAGTAAAGGGAGGGAGAGGATAGAACCAGTCACTTGTTGAAGACACATGATTTGTTGGACCAGTTCCAGTTGCTGTGACAACTGTACGTCTGGTTAGGGAGGCTGAGATTCAACTCAGAAGACCGCGTCTTCACCTTATTCCCCTTGAGCTAAGGACACACAGTCCTCGCCCAATCACTCTGGTAAGTCTTCAAGGTAGACTTCCGAACCTTCACAGACTTCGTTCACCGGCGATCCACAATGACTCTTGGATGCTCAGAACGCGACGCCTAACCGGCTGGAGGATACACAGTCCTCAAGTGTAATAAGTCTCCAGGTCACTCAGACAGAAAGACTTCAGTGATGCCTAACACTCTTTGGCTCTGGGTGTTTGGGCTTTGTCCTCGCAAGGATTTCTCTCTCTCAAAGGCTTCGAGGTGGGTTGCTCTCAAACGACAAAAGCCGTGAACTAACTCTGAGCAGCCACCAATTTATGGTGTAGGGGGTGGGCTATTTATAGCCACAAGGCAACCCGACCTGATATGTCCGAAATGACCCTGGGTCACTAAGGAACTGACACGTGTTCCAACGGTCAGATTTCAAACACACACGACAACTTTGCTTGGGCTACAAGAAAAGCTGACTCATCCAACTCTAGATAAGATTTGCTCTCATTGTCTTCGCTCGAAGACATATGATTTGGGTTGAGCACCACTTCAGTCATTCTGACTTTGTCCACTTGGACCCCACTTAACAGTACGGTGGTTCCTATGACTAAACAAAAAAGAAAAGGAAACAACGAAACAACACAGTCTTCGCGCTCCATAGTCTTCACTCAATGTCTTCTCATGTCATAGTCTTCAATATGAATATCTTCACATACCACCATTGTCGTCAATGTCTTCATACATTTTTAGGGGTCATCTCCGGTTGGTAAACCGAATCAATGAGGGACACTACCTGCATTATCCTGCAATTCTTACAAACGCATTAGTCCCTCAACCAACTTTGTCGTCAGTACTTCAAAACCAACTAGGGGTGGCACTAGATGCACTTACAGGTGTAGTCTGCCATGGCTGGGGAGGCTCGAGCACTGCAAGGTATGGCGAGGGGCGGCCGGGGCGGATTCCAGGGAGAGGCATAGGGGCGGATTCTAGGAAGAGGCAGAGGGGTAGTAGTCCGGCGAGGGGCGACCGCAGGCGAACGAGATCCGGCGAGGGGCGGCCGCACGCGAACGACATCCGGTGAGGGGCGGCCGCACGCGGACGACAAGGCGCTCTTCTCTGACGGCGGTGGTCGAGGGAGCCCGCTGGTTGCCTGGCCGACGCGTGATGCCTGCCGGCGCTGGTGCCCTCCTGTACGTGCGCTGTGCGAGGAAGAGAGAGACCGGCCGAATCGTTCCGCCGGTGCCCCGGCCCCAAACGGTTACCTTATTGGAATACTTCAAAAATATTTGCAACCAAACGGAGCCGAGTGTAAATGCACTCGAAGAAAAAGAGACGCCGCTCCGTCAATGAAAGCTTCCCCCACCTTCCACTTGACCATGGCCACTCCTCGTCTCCCCTGCCTCTTCGTTCTCCTCCTCCTCTCCACCCCCTCGGCGGAGTACGCGGAGGAGCTACTTCGGCGCGCCGAGGGCGAGCGAGAGTGGATTACCGGCGTGCGGCGGCGCATACACGCCCACCCGGAGCTCGCGTTCCAGGAGCACCGCACCAGCGCCCTCGTCCGCGAGGAGCTCGAGCGGCTAGGTGTTACCGCCCGCGCCGTTGCCGGCACCGGTGTCGTCGCTGATGTCGGCTCGGGCATGCCCCCGATCGTCTCCCTCCGCGCCGACATGGACGCCCTGCCCATCCAGGTCCGTTCCCCAATCTGAGGCTCAGATGCTACTCTTATGGTCTGGCGCAAGGTGTTCTTCCCCTTGGATGCTACTCCGGTAATCTGGCGCGGGTGTGTGTGGCCAGTGATTGATGCTGAATGGCAGCAGTCAATGGGAACTGTGTCTCGGGAAGTATAAATTGCTGGAGCGGTACTGTACTAATACAGATCATGCTTGTATGATTAGTTTGCTGTAAATAATGTGACTGTCGCTTGCTATTGGGTATGTTAGGATATTGCTTGCTCGAATGACCACATTCTGTCGGTTGTGAATGATATTCTTTGTTGGAGGGATCACATTTTGTTGGTTGCGTACTTGGGATGGCAGGAATTGGTGGAGTGGGAGCATAAGAGCAGAGTTGATGGTGTAATGCACGCCTGTGGTCATGATGTGCACACAGCGATGCTACTGGGAGCGGCAAAGTTGCTTCATGAGCGCAAGGATCAGCTTAAGGTGGGTGCTTGCTTAGGGCATGTACAATGGTGGCATATGGATACATATGCCTCATGACAAAAAGTAATTTGAAGCACCTACATTTATTTTTCCTCTCCAATGCAAGCTATCACTAGTGGGCCTCATTAAGAAATAAAAAATAAAGACTCTAGTACACATGCATCTCTAAAATAAAAAATAAGCTATCCGAACCTACTTTACGTCATATCCGATCCTACATGGCATGCGAGGGATCACCTTGAGGCTATGCATTGTACATGCCCTTATATTTCTGCTCTAAGTTTCACGGAATTTAGTACTTCAGTCGTCAGACAAAATACTTGACCCCCCCTGTGTTTCTCTTGTTGTTTGTCCAAAAGAGAATACAACCCCAATGCTTTTCCGTTGTATTGTGTGAGTCATAGCATGATGGTAATTTTTCTTTTTCTTTTTCGGAAAGGAGTCATTGTGTGAGTCATAGCATGATTGTAAATTTCCTTTTTCTTTTTTGAAAAGGAGTCATTGTGTGAGTCATAGCATGATGGTAATGAATAGTTAGATACCATGGCATAGCTTCGGTCGTTGTTTGACTTTGCTAGTTGCCGGTGTGATTTTCATTTTGTGTGTGTGTTGGTGTTGGCTATGTGCATCCTATCTATGCAGAGGCCGGGTGTGTGTTCATTGTGTTTGTATCTCCTTATGCTTCATTTTGAGTGAATAGAATCCACCCTTTGTCGGGAAAAAAAACCCTCAGCTAGGTAGGATGACCATTCCCTCAAAAAAGTAGACTGACCATTAAATCGGAAATGGTCAGAAGTGACAGAGATTATGTATACTCATTATTATTATTATTTTTGCATGAAACATATATACTCATTATTTATTATTTGTCTTGTATGACGAAGGGAACAGTGAGACTCCTTTTTCAACCTGCTGAGGAGGGTGGTGCTGGTGCATCTCATATGATAAAAGAAGGTGTTCTTGATGGTGTTGAAGCTATATTTGCAATGCATATCGATTATCGGATGCCAACAGGGGTAATAGCTGCTCACGCAGGACCAACACAAGCAGCTGTATGTTTCTATGTAGTGAAAATAGAAGGTAAAACCGGGAAGGCTGAAACCCCACACTTAAATGTGGATCCTATTGTTGCTGCAGCATTTACCGTCCTGTCCCTGCAACAGCTCACTTCAAGAGAAGATGATCCTCTTCACAGCCAAGTACGCCATTGCCCTATAGCGATACTACTTTGCTTTGCTGTTTTTCTTCAAACATGTTATACAGAAGTGTAACGAAAACCCAATGGACCATTCCAACAAACAAAAGTCTATGTCGCACGAAAACACAGTGGATCATGCCAAAAATCTTGCTAATACATATTATTGCAGTCACAAAATAGAGCATGTCTCGCAAAAAAGAGAGTGAATCTTGCACGTATACATGTTATTAGGGCTTAGATGGGCGGGAGCCCTTTTGTTCAACTATTCTCCCCTATTGCTTATGGTATTGTATCAGTTGAAGGAAACAAGTGCTAATAGTTTCTCCTTTGTACAAGTGCGTCTACGATCCTACGTGGCTGGCCCCATCTCGATGTAATGCAAGGGCTTACGTTGTAAAGCTGCATTTGTTTTAGTCTGGATTAGGTATTAGCCTACAAATGTAACCAAGATATTTCATAACTTTGAGCATATGAAACATATTGAGTAGGCACCTGAAAGGCTACTCTAGTGATGATTTCCTATGGGAAATCAACAGCTTGGCTAAGGATGTGATACTCATTTTGATGCATATTTGTAACATCAGTCAAGTGTTCTACAGTCCATTCCACTGGATGTCTTCAGAGTCTATCTGCATACATTCAACTAACCTACCTTAGGAACAGCACTTGTTTCTATATGATGTTGACCGCAATTTTGCTCTGCCATACAGCCCATAACATTAACATATTTGTGTTGATCTGTCTATTTATTTTCTTCAGGTGCTCTCTGTCACCTATATTAAAGGTGGGAACTCAGTTGATGTCATACCTCCAGTTGTTGAATTTGGAGGTACTTTGAGGAGCCTCACTACTGAAGGACTTTATCGGCTACAGAAAAGACTTAAGGAGGTTAGCCTTATGGCACAATTTAATTCACTAATAGGTAGCATTTGATGATAATATTGGTGTGCTACAATCACCAGTACCTTCATACTTCATTTCTCTGTGAGCAAAGAGCTTCATATCACTGACAGCACCTTGTGCTCTCCCTCGAGAGCAAGACTCTCTCGAAACAGGCTTTCGTCCCGCTTTATACATAAAGCACCAACCATAGTTATGCATGGTCTATTGGTCTGGTTCCCATGGCCAGAAATTCATGTTTCTTTTCCTCGTGAACGGGCGAGCACAACGGGGTTAACACTGTTAGCGTATGGCTAATCATTACCTCAAACTATTAAACAGCTTTACTATGGGTGCAATGCAAACTGTAGCATCCTGAGTAAATGCTCTTGCTTCTTCCAGGTAGTAGAAGGGCAGGCAGCTGTACATAGATGCAGGGGAGTTACGGAGATATTGGGGGCTCCCTCCCACCCAATGTATCCTGCCGTCGTCAATGATGAGAGACTGCACCAGCATGTAGAGAATGTGGGCAGAAGTTTGCTTGGTCCAGACAAGGTGAAGCCCGGAGAGAAGATCATGGCAGGGGAAGACTTTGCATTCTACCAACAGTTAGTTCCTGGCGTTATGTTTGGTATCGGTATTAGAAATGAGAAAGTCGGTTCGGTCCACTCTGCTCACAACCCACATTTCTTTGTCGACGAGGATGTCCTTCCGATTGGAGCTGCATTGCATACTGCCACCGCAGAAATGTATCTTTCTGGGCGTTCCACTCAAAATGAAGATGGAAGCGTGCATTCGACGATTTGAATGTATAAATGTATGTCAAAGATGTTCCAAGTCTAGTTGTGTACGTACTCCTACTTGTGTTCAACTTTTCAAGGCTCAAATGCATATTTGTCAGAAGGCACGTATGGTGGGTTGCAGCAAGATTGAAGTGGCCTCGGATAATGAAGGGTTGTCAATGATCTTAATGAAGGTGTCTTGAATTCAGTAGCAAGTGCCATTATCGATGACTGTCTTAAGATTTTAACCATGTCTTGTTTGAGCATTGTAATCAGGCTGCTCATGTAGCTAAAATAGCTAAGTAGTACTCTACTCCTGTCTGGATGGATTCGCCACCCTTCCTTGCAAGTGATACGATCGTTTTGATGGAATAAAGGAAGAGATGAGTTATAAAAAAAATCAATGCTCAAATGCACATTTGTCAGAAGGCAGATTTGTTGGAGTTAGACCGCACATGGGGGGCTAATGCTCAATAAGTACATAGCAGTAAATGTGATAAAAATGACATACATGTTCATTGTAAAAACTCAGTACAAAGAGAAAGAAAAAGAGATGGCCATTGACAAGCCCAATAGTACTACATACTACACAAACACAAAAACAAAATAGGAATCGCACAATGTAAACAAGCTGGCCAACGGTAAATGGCCAAAATCAAATGATCAAGTAAACATTCCCAAAATCATTGAACCAGCATCGTAGATTCCCGCTCCCGGTGCTCTGGTTCGTGCCTATGCTGAAGGAGGTGGCGCAAGGAATGGCATCGGCACGTTCACAGTGGGAATGGAAGGCATCGGAGGCAATGCCACCTTGGGGATGGAGATGGATGGAATTGCAGGCATTGGCGGCATCGTCACCTTCGGCACAACAACTGCGGGCATGGGCGGCAACGTGACCTTGGGCACAGTGACCGCGGGGACGGCCGGCATGGGCGGCAACGTGACCTTGGGCACGGTGAGCGCAGGGACGGCCGGCATGGGCGGCAACGTGACCTGGGGCACGGTGATCGCGGGCACGGCCGGCATGGGGGGCGCCGTGAGCTGCGGGACAGTGAGCGCGGGCACGGCCGGCATCGGCGGCACTGTGACCTGCGGTGTGGCGAGCGCGGGTACGGTTGGCACTGGTGGCATTGTAGGCATGGTGGGCACGGGCGGCTTCGGTGCGGGGATGCCCGAGACAGCGGCAGGCGTTGCAGTGGGCGCTGCTGCCTCCGTGGTGTCCGCCAGGAGGCGGCCGGCGTGGGCCATGTGGCCGCTAAGGAGAGCGAGGGCCATGGCAATGGCCAAGAAGCTACAGCTGCTGACAGCCATTTCAGGAAGCTGTGTGCAGTGTGCTCTCCGATTTCTGGGTAATTGGGTGCAGGATTGGTTCTCAGCTTGCTTGGTGCAGACAACAGGGATCATGCATGCATATTTATGCAGGATAACATGATGGGTAGATCGGGGTGTGATTAGGTTGGTGGTTGGCCAGATTAAGCAAAGCGACTTCTGTTCTGTTTGGAGTTGGTGATGGTCAGGCCAGTTTGATGAGAAGCTGGTATTGACGTAGTGACACGCACTGTGACTCAATGTCATCAGTTAGTTCAACTCCCTACTGGTTCCGAAGTAATACCTGCGCATCAGATTGGTTTGCCAACGATTGGCCTAAATTGAGCTTCTCTGGTATTTGGTCAAGTACGTAATTGAGATGCAAAAGCACCTCTAACTGCTTCCAGTGTATGATCGGGATTAAAAGGAGCTTTTTTTATCAATGAGCTGACTCGTTCTTTGCCTTGAACCTGACAAACAACAACACACAGAGCCCTGAGGTTTTCTGACTCGCAGCACATACAGGCTACGATCCTATCTGGGTATTGAACTACTAAACGTCATATATCATGGTACAGAGGGCCTATTATGAAAAGCATTCCTTGCGTATGTGATTTGCGTATTTTCCTAAAGTGTTAAAAAACCCAAACCACTATCTAACCCTTCACCATTTTTCTCTTTAGGCAGTGAAATTTAGAGACTCTGGGGGATAAAATAGGTTCTATAGAAATGCAACAATGGTAAAAACAACCTATATGGCAATGGAAAGCTAGCTACACAAGTTAAGCAAGAGCAACAATTAGCTAGCAAGCACACCCACAAAAGTAAGGTCAAAGGGAACAGATTAAACAACAAGTTGGAGACAAGGATGTATTTCGAAGATTACACTCTTAAGGAGTGTTAATCTCTGTTGGAGGGGTGCGAGAGTCAAAGCTTCTCGGATGCCACCAAGACTCACCCTATTCTCCTTGAGGCTCTTAGCGAAGGAAGGACATCAATCCACTAGTGGTTCTGTCTTGAGACGACCACCAAACGATTACAAACTTCACCGGAGCACACCGCATGCCAGAGCTTCCGGAAGGACTCCAACCAGTTATGAGTCCCCAACAACGCCAAGGGTAACATGTTTTGTATAGCACAAGCAAGGGATCATCATTGATTTGGTGGAAGTGTAGATAAAAGGTTCCTCTTTGAATCCTCAACTTTGAAGAGATTTGGTTAGTGGAATCAAAGTGGATGAGCATTTTTGAGGTCAACAATGGTGGCTGCTCAAGTTTAGTTGATAGAGTTGTAGGCCGAAGAAGGGGGTTTCTTATATAGCTCCCTTCAAAATCCAATAGTTGCCCTCACTTACCGCGTACCGTGGAGTTTTGGGCACCCTGGTGCCCGGAAATACAATCAAACCCACTAGTAGCCCCAGAGTTTCGGGGCCACGAAGTTGTAACTCCGGATTATCCAGTGGGGCTAGCCCTAGGTACCCCAAAGACCTAGGGTATCCTCACTATGAATGGGAGGATAAGAGGGGCTAGCTCTAGGTGCTTGCATATCATTCCATTGATAGAAGAAGAAGAAGAATCAGTACAGGGGGTACAACACATGACACGAATGCAAGCAGGCGTGAACATGGTGCCCGGAGCAGAGAGACAAGGGATGCTCGACCCAAACAGAAGATACATCACAACTAAACCTACCAGACCCGAGCCAAAAGCGGCGTTGTCAAACCAAACAGAAGGTACTCTCTTTATATGGCTTTTCTTGGGGTGGGGGGTGGGGGCGGGGATGGGTACCCAAACTTATACACCACTTCAACCCCTCTCAATAGTGTGGCTTCCTATAACTCAATAAATCGATAAACTTTGGACCTTCAAATTATCCCACACCATTTTGCTTTTTGAAATGGGGGGAGGTCTCTCCATTATTTTGACAATATGGGACTAGTGACTTGAAGATTACTTGATAAATATGTTAGTCTCACTATACAACACCAAAACACACTTAATTCGCTAGATGCACTTTCACGTCGGGTGTCAAAATCAAAGCACCAGGATATGCACTCCTTGCGTTATGGTGCATGCATCCCAGGGGTTCCAGCGGCGATGTGCTCTGTGAATGTGTTGGTACATATGGCACACTTTTTTTCACCAGGGGAGGAACCTCCTCACAAGCGTGAAGAAGTGCCGACACGTTGATGATGAGTCGGCGGTGCACAGTGTGAGGTTGAAGTGGCATCCCTTCTTTGCCGTGACCACACATGTGACCAGTGCTCGGATAGGATGCTGTCAAGGATGATGATGTCCAACTCATCATTCCTGGTTCACAGTAGTTCGATTAGTGTCGTGTATGACAGGTTATCTTTTTTTTAGAGCCGTTCTGTGAGAGATGCCATCTTTTCTTCTAGTCCTTCATAATCAATTGCTCATAACTAGCATATCCCTCCACATAGTACCAAACCGAAAGTATGTCCCAAAACTCTACTTCCTCCTTATCTCCACACTAGATAAGCAGGAACCACCCTAAACATTAGAGGCCCGGATATGTTTCACAAACGAGGAGCCACAAATATCTAGGAATCGATCATCCACCAAGGCACAATCAAGCTGGACCTTTTCATCCCGCTGATTGTCCCATGTTATACGAAAGGCCTGCAAAACCCAACTATATGAATCTATAATAATATGTCGAATCCCCGAACTGCCATTTTTCATTCTTCATAGGATCCACTACCAAAGAATTTTGAAGTGTCAATATGTCTTTAAAACCCTGACACACAACCAAAGTAATTAAGTCTCATCGCGGAGGAAATTAAGTAAGTACCAATACCCACGTCTGTGCTCATGCCTAAACTATTATAGACCCCCCGCCCCAAACCTCCAAGTTCTACCAAAACCATATCTAAGAGCAACCCAAAGGTCAATATGTCGCTTGTTGAAAGATTTCTGCCACACAATCACATCACTAGTCCGCCGAAGCACCGCCCCTTCACTAAGCCAGTGTTGTTAACAACAGGAGAGTTAGTAAAGCCCACTTGATTCCCTAAATCTGTTTGAATTCTTCGCTAACATTTTGCATCCGGTGGGAAGACTGAGGGAGTCCTGGATTAAGGGGTCCTCGGACGGCCAAACTATTAACATGGGCCGGATTGTTGGGCTATGAAGATACAAGATAGAAGACTTCCTCCCGTGTCCGGATGGGACTCTCCTTGGCGTGGAAAGCAAGCTTGGAGATTCGGATATGTAGATTCCTTTCTCTGTAACCGACTTTGTACAACCCTAGTCCTCTCCGGTGTCTATATAAACCGGAGGGTTTAGTCCGTAGAGGCAATTACAATCATAATCATATAGGCTAGACTCCTAGGGTTTTAGCCATTACGATCTCGTGGTAGATCAACTCTTGTAATACTCGTATTCATCAAGATCAATCAAGCAGGAAGTAGGGTATTACCTCCATAGAGAGGACCCGAACCTGAGTAAACATCGTGTCCTCCGCCTCCTGTTACCATTAGCCTTAGACGCACAGTTCGGGACCCCCTACCCGAGATCCGCCGGTTTGGACACCGACATTGGTGTTTTCATTGAGAGTTCTGCTAGACAGGGGGACAGAAGAAGTTTCCCCCCGAAGTTAAAACGGTGAACATGATATACACTACCCATATCCCCAAGAGGGAGCGCAAGCGTGCACTCAGGGACATCTACGCGATGGAGCCAGTCGCCCCAAAGTTCAACCCATGGTCGTCCTGCCCGATCACCTTCGATCGTAGGGACCATCCAACCAGTATCCGTCATGGCGGTTCGGCCGCACTGGTCCTCGACCCAATCATTGATGGATTCCACCTTACGCGAGTCCTCATGGACGGTGGCAGTAGCCTGAACCTGCTCTATCAGGATACAGTGCACAAAATGGGTATCGATCCCTCAAGCATCAAGCCCACCAAAACCACCTTTAAAGGTGTCATACCATGTGTAGAGGCCTGCTGTACGGGCTCAATCACACTGGAGGTGGTCTTCGGATCCCCGGACAATTTCCGAAGCGAAGAATTGATCTTCGATATCGTCCCCTTCCGCAGTGGCTATCACGCACTGCTCGGATGAACCGCATTCGCTCGATTCAATGCGGTGTCGCACTACGCTTATCTCAAGCTCAAGATGCCCAGACCACGCGGTGTCATAACAGTCAATGGAAACACGGAACGCTCCCTCCGTACCGAGGAGCACACCGCGACCCTTGCAGCAGAAGTACAGAGCGACCTTTTCAGACAGAACTTTAATTCGGTGGCCAAGCTCCCGGACACTGTCAAACGAGTTCGAACTACCCTGCAGCAGGACAGTCCAGCTCGTCAAGAGCTTGACTAGCAATTCAGCCTCCGTCCGAGTCCCGACCAAGCGGCGACATTCGTATCGCACGTACATAACTACACACTTAAAATACCATGGGCATAGACAGTGGCATAGCTAGATCATGGTCCATAGTACGGCTCAACCGCTCCTGGACCCGCATACTTTTACTTTTTCTTTTTCTTTTCAGGTCTCTTTTCTTTCCCAAGTCCTTCCTGGTGACCTGATCGACGGACCTATAGAGGGACGGATACACCAAGACGGCAAGAAGCATTGACGTATGGGGGAATTTCCAGGTGGTTTCTTTAAATAATCGTTATGCCTACTTTAAGGACCCGCACGCAGCTCTCCCTTGGTCATGGCATGTTAAATAGCCCTTTTGCTTATCGCACTATTTGTACAAAATACGCTTTGACGTATTAATCAAACAACAATGGAAAATGGTTTGCAGCCCAATTTCTGCGGCATCATCCTATTACTTCATTTTTATTTTTCTTGATATTTTTATCAATTGCACCCGTACACTCTAGTACGCCTTAATTCGCCAGGGGCTTTATTATGCCCCATAATATGACAACAAAGTCCGAACACTTTTTTACAGTATAGTTCGGCACCCTGAACTTATAGCATTATATGCATCGGCTCCGAATCATGTCTTTGGTCAATAGTTGGGTTGCCCGGCTCCTGTGCTTACCACCTTATGTTCCGCTATATCGGCTAGGGTAGTAAAGGGAGAACTACTGCGATTGTGTCCTGGTTCATCCTCATGAGCACCTCAGCAGAGAAAGCCGAAAACTGACTGTCATGATGCGGCGTGAGCCGGTCAGCTGTTCGAGAGGTTACAAATCTTTAGTGATTTTTTCTGCATTATGCGATGAATCGGTTTTCATCCGATTAGGTGTTTACAACATCCCAAGTTCGGACTTACGAACACTAGGGCCGCGCCTAAATTTCTATTGTCAAACTCCCATGGCTAAGTGAGGGTGATAAAGCCACATAGTCCAATTGCCTAGTTCGTTGCGCTAAACACCTCCTTTAAGGACCAAACTTTGGAGTAAAGAGTGTTTAGATTCATCCCGAACACCCCCATACTACCTACATGGGGGTGGAAGCCGACGACTGGCCAACTCTCAGATTTAACAATACGACCGCATAGGAGGTAAAATTTTAAATAACAAGCATTATATTACATAACAATCTTGTTTCATAGTACATGACATGATAACATGAATGTATTCATTCAAAGATAACATCCTTAGCACATTGCTCTGCCACAAGGCGGGACCCATCCAGGACACTGTCAAAATACAGCTCGGGTGTGCGGTGCTCCTTGCCCACGGGCGGTCCCTCGATCATAAGCTTCACCGCATCCATCTTCACCCAGTGCATCTTGACTCGGGCCAACGCCATTCGCGCGCCTTCGATGCAGACTGACCGCTTGATGGCATCCAGCCGAGGGCAGGCATTGACCAGCCGCTTCACGAGCTCGAAGTAGCTGCTGGGGATGGCTTCGGCAGGCCATATAGCCGGATTATTAAATCATTCATGGCTAGTTCAGCCGCCTTGTGTAGTTCGACCAGCTGTTTTAGCTGATCGCTAAAGGGCACCGGATATTCTGGCGCAAGGTATTGCGATCAAAATAGCTTCTCCGTAGAGCTCCCCTCTTCGGCTCGGAAGAATTCCGCAGCGTCTGAAACGTTGCATGGCAGATCTGCAAACGCCCCTGGAGAACTCCAAATCCGGGCCAGTAATAGGAACCTTTTCTTCACATATTTTCTCTGCATAATAAAGGCCTTATCCACCGCGATTTTTTTGGCCTCCTGGATTTCCTGGAGGGCGCCTTGGGCTTCAACCCGGGCATCGTGTGTGTTTTGGCGGGCCTTGTCAAGTTCAGACTCTTGATCCGCAAGGTTGCGCTCCAAGGACTCGCATCTTCACGGTGTCCTGGAGCTCCTGTTGGACCTCACTGACCCTGGCTTCGTGCTTTTCACAAGCAGCCTTTTCCTTGGCCGCTTTCTCCTCAGCCTCGGCCAGCGCCTTCTTGAGGGTCTCCACCTCGGTCGCCGCTCCTAACAAATAAAATGACACTTTAGTCAACACAAATTGTTCATCCTTCTTGAATATATACAAGGTTACCGCATACCTTTGCTATCTTCCAGCTGCTTTTTCACGCGGCCGAGCTCCTCCTTGGTCCGCTCCAGACTCTGCTTCAGTCCGGAGACTTCAGCAGTGTGAGAGGTCGCAACCAGCAGCGACGCCTGCTTATTCACATAGACATTTCAGGTCAGTCTCCTGCGAAAATTATTTGACCCTCTGTTCGGCTTTCCTTTCTGAACACCAGAGAGAGTCTCAGGGGCTACTGTCTATACCGTGACATTCTTTTGCATAGTTGCGTTGCTTACCTCAAAGCATATTAGAAGGCCTGTGAAGGCTTTGGTCAGTCCGCTCTTCGCGGACTGAATCCTCTCAATCACCGTACCCATAAGGGTACGGTGTTCCTCAACAATGGAAGCGCCTCGCAGCACTTCCAGCAAATTATCCGGTGCCTCTGGATGGACAGAGGTCACCAGTGGAATAGGCACACCTCCTTCTTTTGAAAGAAGTGGCTGGCCTGATTCCGGAGCCATATGGGTCTCCGGAATTGTATTCGGCTGGGGGCCGAATTGGATATGCCCCCGTCTTCAGTATCCATGGGGGTTTGCTCCCCCATGTGTCCGGTAGCCGAGGCTTCACCCTCTGGCGCCTCCCTGACAGCCTCCAAGTCTCTCCCTGGCCTGGGATCCTTCGGGACGATGCCTCGGTGCCATCCATGTCCTTGGGAGAGGAGGCCGCTGGTAGGGTCCTGCTGTCCATCACCTCCGGGTCCAGCGAATCCTCCGAAGATAAGGATCGCTCGAAGTTGGACCGAGCCGGACTGCGAATGCATAATTCAACACATTAATACTATGAAGTAGTGAGGCCGGATATATGAGTGTGTCCGGGTGTATGAGTACTCACGATTTGGCCAGGGGCTTGTCCCTGGGGCGCCACTCCGAGCTGCTGTCGGTGGCTGCTGTGGAGTTGTCCGGAAGGGAAGCTTTCCCCTTCTTGGACGCTTCGGCCTCCAGATGCGTGGAGGCCGACCTTTTCTTTCTCCCCCCTCAGGGGGGGAATGGCTTTCTTCTTCTTCCTCCTCTTCCTCGTCGTCCTTAGTGGCGAAGGAATGAGTCTCGGTGTCTTCGGACGTCATGTCCGAAGCGCCCTTGCGACGGAGACCACCCCTGGTCGCCTTGGCCTTCTTCTTGGCCTTCTTCTCCGACGCTTGATAGGGCGCCGAAACCAGCATCTTCGTCAGAAGCGGGATTTCTGGGTCTTCGGGCAGCGGAGCCGGATAGTGAATCCGCTCTGCCTTCTTTGTCCAGCCCTGAAAGAATCAGTAGGGAGGCTTAGACGTCTTCCTCGAGTATGCAAGTAAAGGGTACGCCTTGAAAACATGAAAAAACTTACCGGACTGGCGGGGTTGGTTAAGTTGTGCCCGCGGTCCTCGGTCATGGCCGGCCGTGTCTCGCTGGACTTGACAAGCACCTTCCAGATGTCTTCGTGAACTGCAACAAGGTCTGGTGCTTGGACGGATTATACTCCCATAAATGGCAAGTCCGACATTGGCACGACAGGATCCGGCGAATAAGCATCACCTGGATCACATTGACGAGCTTGATATTCTTGTTTATCATGTTATGTACGCGCGTCTGAAGCGCTGTCAGCTCGTCCGGCAAAGACCAGTACATGCCCTTCTCTGGCCAGGAGGTGAGCCGCATTGGGGCTCCGGACCGGAATGCGGGAGCCGCGGCCCAGGTGGTGCCGTGCGGCTTTGTGATGTAGAACCACTTCGACTGCCACCCTTTGACAGTCTCCACGAAGGAGCCTTCAGGCCATGTGACATTGGGAATCTTGCTCACCATGGCACCTCCGCACTCTGCGTGTTAACCACTCACCACCTTCGGCTTCACATTGAAGATCTTTAGCCATAATCCGAAGTGGGGAGGAATGTAGAGGAAGGCCTCGCACACGACAATAAATGCCGAGATGTTGAGGATGGAGTTGGGGGCCAGATCATGGAAATCCAGCCTGTAGTAGAACATGAGTCCATGGAAGAACGGGTGGAGAGGGAATCCTAGCCCGCGGACGAAGTGGGAGATGAACACCACCCTCTCATGGGGCTCTGGGGTGGGGATGATCTGTCCCTTGACCGGAAGCCGGTGGGCGATTTCCTTGGCCAAGTACCCAGCCTCCCGAAGCTTTGTAATGTCCTTCTCCTTGACGAAGGAGGCCATCCACTTGCCTTGCGCTCCGGATCCGTACATGGTTGGAGTGCTTTTTTTGGGCGGAAAGGATGAGAACTTGGATGCTGGAGCTCGAGAATGGGGAAGGCAGAGAGAGAGAAGGCGTGGGTGAAAAGGGGTTAATCCTTATCTCTTTATAAAGGCAGTGAATATCAAGCACCTCCCCACTCGCCTTAAAACTCACCTATTCCCCAAGGGCCGTGCTGATGACACGGTTGGGTTACCCATGCCCGTATTGATGAGAATCCCGTAAGAAGGGGACACAATCTCTGCTTTGACAAGACGTGCTAATGAAACCGCATCTCGAAATATGGAGCGACAGGCTAAAAAATGGTTTGAATAATGACCGGGTAGTGACGTGATGTCACACTATGAAAAGTTGTTAGCGGATTGGACTGGTGAAATATTATACTCTCTACGGTTGTGCGTGGGATTTTTTTTGCAGAGCCGGACATGTTTTTTGTGTGTTCGAAGACTGTTTTGGAGTATTCGGAGAAGGAACCCGCCTTGCAATGCCGAAGTCAATCTGCGCGCCGGACACCTCGTCATTGAAGCCTGGTTCATGGGCTACTGAGGGAGTCCTGGATTAAGGGGTCCCCGGACGGCCAGACTATTAACATGGGCCGGACTGTTGGGCTATGAAGATACAAGATAGAAGACTTCCTCCCGTGTCCGGATGGGACCCTCCTTAGCGTGGAAAGCAAGCTTGGCGATTCGGATATGTAGATTCCTTTCTCTATAACCGACTTTGTACAACCCTAGTCCCCTCCGGTGTCTATATAAACCGGAGGGTTTAGTCCGTAGAGGCAATCACAATCATAACCATATAGGCTAGACTCCTAGGGTTTTAGCCATTATGATCTCGTGGTAGATCAACTCTTGTAATACTCATATTCATCAAGATCAATCAAGCAGGAAGTAGGGTATTACCTCCATAGAGAGGGACTGAACCTGGATAAACATCATGTCCCCGGCCTCCTGTTACCATTCGCCTTAGACGCACAGTTCGGGACCCCCTACCCGAGATCCGCCGGTTTTGACACCGACAAAGACCACTGTTGAGCGAAACCATTCCATAAGGTTTTAAAGCTGTTGAACTCCTTAGGCTGCCTGTAGCCTTGGTAGTTCATACTTAGGATATTCATTGCATCCGACAGTGTTGCACCACACTACTGCCCTACATCGACATCGATTTAAAACTTAAATATTACCTTCTCCACTTCTTGATAGTTTCACTTGTGAATCCCTCTCCTTCATCGGGTAATGAACCCATCAGCCACTCAGCTGCAATACCCACAGGGACATAAACAAGGTTAGAGTCATTTACCCCTTCAAACATGAAAATCTTCCCTGCAATCATCCCAGCCTAGCAGTTTTAGCCCAAGCGATTTTAGTTTTCTCTTTCTTTCTAGTAGTGTTAACCTTTACCAAGATTTTATGCGAGAAAAGTTGATGAATGATCGGTTCCTCAACCACATAGCCTAAAACCTCCTTATATTTATGGACAACCTAAGGACTTGAAACTTAACCGTCTAGAGGCTCCATATGCATAACTGGTTCTTGTTGAGACCCATCTCTAGTAGTGGAGTTTCCCTATAAACCCAACCTCTGATCTATCATGCTGGCAGAAATTTGATCACCCTCGCTACTAGCAGCTTGGCCAAAGCTCGAATTTTACTCTCCTTTTCTTCAGGAGCCCGGAGGCTATTGTCATATAGACAATTGCCTCGCGAGTCACATGCAAGTGGTTTCTCAGAGCCCAACTCAAGTGTCTCACTTTTCCACATGAGAAATATAATAAGGAAAATTTCCCCTATTGCACCTCATACGTAGATTCCACATTCTTTTCCACAAGAACCACATAGTGCTTCAAAGGTTGTCAATCAGGATCATGATGCTAGCATGCAGGAATGCGCTAGCCACATCACCAAATTCATCCCCACCCACTTTGTCCAGCTTCCCCACCAGACCCGCAATTCGTACTTCCTTGGCCTTGTTCATCTAGTCAAAGGGGATATCCATAATATGAACCATCTAGGAATTCTGTCATATTTCAATTCCTTTGGCATTCGATAGGATCAAGATCCTAGAGGATACAATGCTTACCCACAACCAAGGAGACCCATCCAGGATTCGATACTTATCAGCTTCGTGTAGAAAATCAGTGATGAACATGTTGTCTCCCACACTCCTAGCTCTCATTCCCCTCATGTAGCCCCAAGAAATTTTCTTGCACTCAAAATGGATAAGACATGGAGTGTGGAGGGGAGAAGACATTGCTAATCAAATACCATTTGGGTTTGGGTTCTTCATCCTCTTCATCATCACCGGTGAAAAGTTTCTCGTCTTCTCCTGCATACATATTTAGGCAATGTGCCAAGTAAGTCATGCTAGTTCCGCTGCAGGTTACAAAACTTGCCTCTGCATCCTTTGAAGCAGACCCATATCTTCATATCATATTGGAGTTGCGGCCATTAGGAAGGCAGGTGCAAAGGCCAGCTTGTGGGTAGCCAACCAGACAAGGGTGCATCAAGGTTAAGGAATGACAAACAAAACAAAGAAACACAATTTAGGGAAATCATAGTGGAGCAGCCAAGACACATCCATTAGGGGGAAAAGCAAAGGGGGGGAGGTAATATGAGGTGCCTATAGTCTAGAGACCCTGGACAGAGGGTAGAGGCTGTGGGGGCGTCAACCATGGGAGAAAGTAGGGTGGCGCTAGTAGCACGAATGGGGGCGTTTAGTCTCTCTCGGAACATGCTTTTGTCCTGCATTATAAATAAAGCCCAAACGGTTTAACTGATACAAAGTTATCAGGAAATCTGTTGGGGAACGTAGTAATTTCAAAAAAATTCCTACGCACACGCAAGATCATGGTGATGGATAGCAACGAGAGGGGAGAGTGTGTCCACGTACCCTCGTAGACCGAAAGTGGAAGCGTTATACAACGCGGTTGATGTAGTCATACGTCTTCACGGTCCGACCGATCTTAGCACCGAATGTACGACACCCGCGATCAGCACACGTTCAGCTCGGGGACGTCCCTCGTACTCTTGATCCGGTTGAGGCCGAGGGAGAGTTTTGTCAGCACGGTGGCGTGGTGACGGTGCTGATGAAGTTACCGACATAGGGCTTCGCTTAAGCACTACGACGATATGACCGAGGTGTGTAACTGTGGAGGGGCACTACAAAAAAAAGACACATCTGTGACATTTTGGGCCGAACGAAATTTTTTCTGTCATACATATGACACTTCTATGACGATAATTGTGACAAAACCCGGTATCATCACAGATGTGGTGGGATCCTACTTCTATGACAAAAAATCATGACAGAAAATGGGCTTTTTGTCCTGGGCGGGCTGGAGACGTAGCTGCATGACATTCTTTGGGCCGTCCATGACGGAAAAAACCGTCGTAGAAGCGAGGGGGAGGAAAATTTCAGGGAGTTGCCGGTTACGGTGGGAGGTCGGGGGCCGAGCGATGCGTGTTTCTCTCATACACGTACGCGCGTGTGTGCGAGGTGTTGGCTCTAACTGAACCCAAGCGAGGCGTTGGGCTCTAACTGAACTCAAGCGATTGCACTGCAGGCTATGCGTTACTGAACCGGAGTGATCGATCGATGGCTGTTAACTGAACCCGATCGAGCGATTCCTTCGCTACTGCTGCTAACTGAAAGCACAAGTGCTCCCTAGGTGGTTTGGTTAATTAATGTCAACATATATCTTGTTGGACTAACACTTTTATCTAGTATGTTTCAGATAAGTTCAACAATGGAGTGGCATGGACTAAAGGATGTGGGAATTCCTTCAAGATGCTAAGGACAAAGGATTGGCTCAAGCTTCAAGCTCAAGACTCTTCATTTTACATTTTAGTGATCCAAGATCACATTGAGTCAATAGGAAAAGCCAATACTATCACGGAGGGATGAGGTGTTGCTTAATGAGTTTCGAGTTTCTTGCTCCACAGTGCTTAGTGATATGCTCCAAAACCCTCAACTACTTTCCCACTTCCACACATATGTCCTAAACCTAAAGTCAAACTCGGCCATACCGATTCTTTCTATCCGGCGCCACCGAGTTTAGATGTCATAGCCACTTCCACAAACCCTAGGCAAATCGGTCTCACTGATAAGGATCTCGGTCTCACCGAGATGGGATTATAATCTCTCTGTGTATGTCCATTACCAAAATCGGTCTCACCGAGTTTGAGTAATCGGTACTACCGAGATTACAATGCAAACTCTCTGGTAACTTATTACCAAAATTGTTCCCATCGAGTTTGAGTAATCGGTCCCACCGAGTTTGCCTGACCAACTCTCTGGTTAGCTTATTACCAAAATCGGTCTCACCGAGTTTGTGTAATCGGTCTCACCGAGATTACGTTATGCCCTAACCCTAATCATATCGGTCCTACCGAGTTGCATTTCGGTCCCACCGAAAACCCTAACGGTCACATTGTTTACTAAATCAGTCTGACCGAGTTTCTTGATTCGGTCCCACCGAGATTGGTAAATTGTGTGTAACGGTTAGATTTTGTGTGGAGGCTATAGATACCCCTCCACCTCCTCTTCATTCATGGAGAGAGCCATCAGAACAAACCTGCACTTCCAACTTACCATTTCTGAGAGAGAACTACCTACTCATGTGTTGAGGCCAATATATTCCATTCCTACCATATGAATCTTGATCTCTAGCCTTCCCCAAGTTGCTTTCCACTCAAATCTTCTTTGCACCAGATCCAAATCCTATGAGAGAGAGTTGAGTGTTGGGGAGACTATCATTTGAAGCACAAGAGCAAGGAGTTCATCATCAACGCGCCATTTGTTACTTCTTGGAGAGTGGTGTCTCCTAGATTGGCTAGGTGTCACTTGGGAGCCTCCGACAAGATTGTGGAGTTGAACCAAGGAGTTTGTAAGGGCAAGGAGAT
Source organism: Triticum dicoccoides (assembly GCF_002162155.2). Lineage (NCBI taxonomy): Eukaryota > Viridiplantae > Streptophyta > Magnoliopsida > Poales > Poaceae > Triticum > Triticum dicoccoides. The sequence continues at coordinate 578,338,065 of NC_041383.1, read as the reverse complement.
CGCCTACTTCGTGAAGATCTACCGCTAGTGAGGCAAGTCCTTCGTGAGCGACGGCCATGGTGGGATAGACAAGGTTGCTTCTTCATGGACCCTTCTTGGGTGGAGCCCTACATGGACTCGCGCAGCCGTTACCCTTCATGGGTTGAAGTCTCCATCAACATGGATGTACGATAGCACCACCTATCGGAACCACGCCAAAAACATCCGTGTCTCCAATTGCGTTTGAATCCTCCAAAACGCTTCCCTTTACATTCTTGCAAGTTGCATGCTTTACTTTTCGCTGCTCATATACTCTTTGCATGCTTGCTTGCTATGTGTTGTGAATGCTAAACTTGTGCCGAAACTCCACTTAAACTTAAAGAAGTTAAAAACTGCAACTTCGGTACTTAGTGTCTAATCACCCCTCTCTAGACACCTCTTCTCAAGGTCCTACAGGTGGTATCGGAGCATTGGTCTCCATTGCCTTGGTTTAATCACCATTGGAGGAAGATGGATGAGTCTACTTTGGGGAGTCTTAGACATAGAGTGCCTATTCTTGATGGAGAGTATTTTCATGAGTGGAAAAATGAGATGCTTGTAATTTTCAATCAATATCATTTGAACAAATACATTGCTAGCCCTTGTGCACCACCTGTTGATCCTATGCATCCTACTCTTGATGAGTCAATTAACATGATTAGGAATGTTAGAACTGTTAATCTTATCACTAGAGGTTTGCCTAGAAACTTGATTATGAACTTGCCTACTCTTGAGTGTGCCTACACTATATGGAAATTTCTTGAGGAACGCTTTTCAAATTATTCCTTGAAAAATCTAGATGAAATTCTTCATAAGTCTATTGCCTTGAGTAAGATGAATACTAGTGATCCTATGTTTGGTGATTGTCTATTTGAACTTACAAATCTTATGCGTGCCAAAGGAAATGTTGGAATTATTAGCGATATCATTTCCGAAGCTACTAGAATTCATAGAGGAGATTATTGTCAAACTCATACTAATGAATCACACTCTCTAGGATTTTATCCACCACATGACGATGTTGAACATGGATACTATGATGAGGATGATGATAGTGACTTCGATCTTGATGATGCAATGAGACATTTTGGTCTTATGGCAAATCTTCGGGGATATATGTCAGGAGGAAAGGAATGGGTTCTTGACAGTGGATGTACCGATCACATGACCGGAGATAAAGACATGTTTCGTGAGCTTGCTGAAAATGATAGTCCTCGAAAGTATGTCACTTTCGGTGACAACTCAAAGGGTAAGGTGGTTGGCTTCGGTAAGGTGGCCATCTCACATGATAGCTCCATACAAAATGTCATGCTCATTGAATCTCTTGGATACAACTTACTTTCAGTATCTAGACTTGCTGATTTCGGTTTCAATGTCCTATTTACTGAAGTAGATTGCCAAGTGTTTCGTCGAGACAATCATAAAATGGTCTTTACCGGTATACATAGAGGTGATCTATACATTGTTGATTTCACTAAAAAGGCTCAACCTAAAACTTGCTTCATTGCCAAATCCTCAAAAGGTTGGTTATGGCATAGACGACTAGGTCACGTTGGCATGAGAAACCTTGACAAGCTTATTAAAGGGAATCATATCCTTGGTGTTAACGATGTCATATTTGATAAGGATAGACTTTGCAGTGCTTGTCAAGCAGGTAAACAGGTTGGATGAAGGCATCCCGTGAAGAACATTATGACCACAAGGAGGCCACTCGAGCTACTTCACATGGATCTCTTCGGTCTCAACTCTTACAAGAGTCTCGGTGGAAATTCTTTTGGTCTAGTTATAGTTGATGATTTTTCAAGATTTAGGAGGGTGTTCTTTCTCGATGATAAATCGCAGGTCCAAAAGATCTTCAAAAACTTCGCTAGGAAGGCCCAAAATCAATTTAAAGTGAAGATCAAGAAGGTTCACAGCGATAGGGGAACGGAGTTCAAGAACGCAAATCTGGACACCTTTCTTGACGAAGAAGGGATTTCACACGAGTTCTAGGCTACGTACACACCTCAACAAAATGGAGTTGTTGAGAGGAAGAACCGGACGCTCATCAAAATGGTGAGAATGATGCTTGATGAGTACAAGACACGGAAGCACTTTTGGGCAGAAGCGGTTGAGACAGCTTGTCATGCAACAAATCGCTTCTATCTTCACAAACTACTCGGCAAGACGGCATACGAGCTCCTCACCGGTAACAAACCCCAAGTTGGATACTTTAGAGTATTCGGCTCAAAGTGCTACATTCTTGATAAGCATCATCGTTCTAAATTTGCTCCTAAGTCTCATGAAGGTTTCCTACTAGGTTATGGCTCAAACTCTCACACTTACCGTGTCTACAACAATTTCACCCGAAAGGTTGAATAGATGGTAGATGTGAAGTTTGATGAATTTAACGGCTCGCAAGTAGATCAATTACCAATTGATGTAGGAGACAAAGATCCTTCGGAAGCAATCCAAGACTTGTCTATTGGCAAGGTTCGTCCAACGGAGGTGAAGGAGAGTACCTCGTCCGTCCTAGTGGAAGCTTCTACTTCACGACAAGGTGAACCAAGAGTTGATACGGAAGCATCCACAAGTGGGACACACCAAGATGAAGAAAACGAGGAAGTGCATCAAGATGAACATCAACAACCTCCTTCTCCACCATGACAAGAGAACAGCAACGCCAACAATGAAGAAGGCCAAGAAGAAGAACAAGATGAAGAAGAAGTTCAACCAAGAACCAAGAAAAAGCTTTCACGAGTTTGAGCAAGAATTGCTAAAGACCATCCCGTCGAGCAAATCTACAATGATATTCAAACCGGGAAAATCACTCGCTCTAAAACTCGTTTAGCTAACTTTTATGAAAACTATTCTTTCATCTCCAGCATTGAACCTATGAAGGTCGAAGAAGCATTGGAAGATCCGGATTGGATAAATGCTATGCATGAAGAGCTACACAACTTTGAGAAGAACCAAGTTTGTACATTGATTGAGAAGCCCGACAACAACCACAACATCATCGGTTCCAAATGGGTGTTTCGCAACAAGCAAGATGAAGATGGACAAGTAGTTCGCAACAAAGCATGTCTCGTTGCCCAAGGCTACACACAAGTCAAAGGTATGGACTATGGTGAGACTTACGCTCCTCTTGCTAGACTTGAGTCCATTCGCATCTTACTTGCCTATGCTAATCACCATGATATCACCTTGTACCAAATGGACATTAAAAGTGCTTTTCTAAATGATGAAATAGAGGAGGAAGTTTATGTTAAACAACCTCCCGGCTTTATCAATCCTAAGAAAGCAAATCATGTTTACAAACTTCACAAAGCTCTTTATGGTCTTAAACAAGCTCCTAGAGCTTGGTATAAATGCTTGACTAAGTTTCTTCTTGAAAAGGGATTTGAAATTGGGAAAATTGATTCCACACTTTTTACTAAAAGGGTTAATGGAGAATTATTTGTATGCCAAATTTATGTTGATGATATTATATTTGGTTCAACTAACCCTCATTTTAGTGAGAAGTTTGGAAAGCTAATGTCGGAGAAGTTTGAGATGTCAATGATGAGTGAACTCAAATTCTTTCTTCGGTTGCAAATCAAGCAAACTAAGGAAGGTACTTTTGTCTCTCAAATGAAGTACACTAAGGACTTATTCAAGAAGTTCAATATGCAAGAATGCAAAGGTATGTCTACACCCATGCCTACTAGTGGACATCTTGACTTGACCAAAGATGGTGAACCAGTTGATCAAAAGGTTTATTACTCTATGATTGATTCATTGTTATATCTATGTGCTTCACGTCCTGATATCATGCTAAGTGTGTGCATGTGCGCACGATATCAAGCTGCTCCTAAAGAATGTCATCTTAAGGCCGTGAAAAGGATAGTGAGATACTTAATTCATACACCAAATTTTGGCATTTGGTATCCTAAGAGGGCCTCTTTCGATCTTTTTGGCTACTCTGACTCGGACTATGCCGGAGACAAGGTTGACAGAAAGTCCACTTCGGGTACTTGTCAATTTCTTGGTAGATCTCTTGTGTCTTGGTCCTCCAAGAAACAAAACTCGGTATCCTTATCCACCGCCGAAGCAGAATACATTGCCGCTGGTTCATGTTGTGCTCAATTACTTTGGATGACCCAAACTCTTAAAGATTATGGGATATATGTGAAACATGTTCCATTGCTTTGTGACAATGAAAGTGCTATCAAAATTGGTCATAATCCAGTACAACATTCTCGAACTAAGCATATTGAAGTTCGTCATCATTTCATTCGAGATCATGTTGCTAAGGGTGACATTGATCTTAAGCATGTTCGCACCGAAAAGCAATTAGCGGATATATTCACTAACCCTCTTGATGAGAAAGTGTTTTGCAGGTTGAGAGGAGAATTGAACATCATTGATGCTTCAAACTTGGAGTAGAAACTCCATTGGATACATGCAAGACATGAGCTTATGACTAATTCTCAATTTTTTCTCTTATGATGAAAATCTTATGTCTTGGATATATTTGTATCTTGTATGTTATCTAACCCATGTAGGTACTTGGTTGAATCAAATTCCATAAGATTGTAACCTACTCATATCTTGAGCAATATCTATATCACCAAGTCTCTACACAATGGTGGTTGAAGACAAGGAAGCACGAAACCATTCAAACATATAATTTGACAAATTCTAGGTTGAGCTTCATGATTGTAATTTTTGGATACACAAGTGCTCTTCCTTGCAAGAACTAACCCATGTAGGTAGATGGACTCAAATTCCAAGTGGCGCTCCCAACTCTTGATGAGCTACATCAACATTGAGCAACCCACACAAGTTCAACTACATGGTCAACACCACCAACCAAGGTATGTTATTCCATCTTAGAGAAGCTTTACTCCAAGTCATGAGCTAAATTAACTCGACAAGATGTGAATACATCAAGATGCTTAAACGAAAAATGGTAACCCCATTTTGAGCTTAAACGATGAGTATGACCTATGATCAAGTGATCTCACTTGACTCCTAAGTCAATATACTCTAACATAGGTGACTTTGTCGCCGACCATCTCTAGATGAAGTTCTCTTGTGTTCTTTTCTGTGTATTTGCATTTGTCTCATGCATATTTGTTTCCCCTTTCAAAAAAAAACTTCATCTAGATTTCTTTCTGTTTGCTCTGCATTTTCTGCATCCAATTCATTGCATATCATTCAGTAAATTCCTTGTAAATCTTTGAGAGATCTTACTAGGTTAGTGAGGTGAGGTGACAAGTGTTTTCTCTGCGATGAACTCGGTTTCACCGATTTGTTGTTTTCGGTCCAACTGAATCCTTTCGGTACAACCGAGCAAACCACTCGGTGCCACCGATTTCACAACATGAAAAACAGTTTGCCACTTATTCTGTGTTTCTTCTGATCTAGCTCCACTCAATGAATCTTGTCCTCTACAAGCATCACATTTTTATCAATGCTTTGTGTTGTGGCTCAAGGACCAAACCCATTCACAACAAATTCCAGAAGACCCTTCTTGGAAATTGATGTCAAAGGGGGAGAGAGAGATCACATCAAAGCTTATCACTTAGAGAGATCACATCAGAGAAGGTTTGTATCACCTCCGCAGGGGGAGAAAGAGATCTCCAGGGGGAGAGAATACTCAAGTAGAAAGTATTTCTCAAGGATCCCAGATGCTTGGTGTTCAAGAGGAGAGATGCCACATGTCTTTTTGAGGGGAAAAGACATGTTCATATGTGCTTATTTGCATTAGCTTGCATTAGCTCTATTCATTCATATCTTTCAGCTTTGATTTTCTGTTCCTTGTCTTCTCCCAGTATCCCATGCTAGATTCAGGGGGAGCAAGACATCTAAGGGAAAGAAATCATTTAAATTCATTGCATATCTTTACTCTTGGGGACATGTCTAATCTAATGTGGTACTTAGTACTCACTCTCTACATGTCATCCCGGTCTTGGTATTCTTATGGTTTATTCTGTTTGCTCTGGTTAGTAGATGTATCTGTGTTATCTAACCTTGTTTACGCAGGTTCATTCCGTCCTAAGACAACTCAATACTACAAGGTAAGTATATGCATCACAATCATGTGTATGAGGAATTCTTGCTGATGTACATATTGTTTGCAAGAAGGACTCATGGGCATGAAGGTATTTTCTTTAATATTCTTTGCTCTGATGCATATGGCCAAGATACATGTAACACTTTGCCTACTCTGTCATGGTTATGCTCTCACATGCTTCTATATTCCATATGCACATGATTGCATACATGTAGGGGGAGCCTATGCTTGTTACATGTCTTTCCAAAGCTTTACTTGCTACTCTTTATATCTTTATCTAAAGCTTTGATGTATGTTGCCATCAATTACCAAAAAGGGGGAGATTGAAAGCACAAGTGCTCCCTAGGTGGTTTTGGTAATTAATGTCAACATATCTCTTGTTGGACTAACACTTTTATCTAGTATGTTTCAGAAAAGTTCAACAATGGGGTGGCATGGACTAAAGGATGTGGGAATTCCTTTAAGATGCTAAGGACAAAGGATTGGATCAAGCTTCAAGCTCAAGACTCTTCATTTTACATTTTAGTGATCCAAGATCACATTGAGTCTATAGGAAAAGCCAATACTATCAAGGAGGGATGAGGTGTTGCTTAATGAGTTTCTTGCTCCACAGTGCTTAGTGATATGCTCCAAAACCCTCAACTACTTTCCCACTTCCACACATATGTCCTAAGCCTAAAGTCAACTCAGCCATACCGATTCTTTCTATCCAGCGCCACCGAGTTCAGATGTCATAGCCACTGCCACAAACCCTAGGCAAATCGGTCTCACCGATAGGGATCTCGGTCTCACCGAGATGGGATTGTAATCTCTCTGTGTATGTCCATTACCAAAATCGGTCTCACCGAGTTTGAGTAATCGGTACTACCGAGATTACAATGCAAACTCTCTGGTTAACTTATTACCAAAATCGGTCCCACCGAGTTTGAGTAATCGGTCCCACCGAGTTTGCCTGACCAACTCTCTGGTTAGCTTATTACCAAAATCAGTCTCACCGAGTTTGTGTAATCGGTCTCACCGAGATTACGTTATGCCCTAACCCTAATCATATCGGTCCTACCGAGTTGCATTTTGGTGCCACCGAAAACCCTAACGGTCACATTGTTTACTAAATCGGTCTGACCGAGTTTCTTGATTCGGTCCCACCAAGATTGGTAAATTGTGTGTAATGGTTAGATTTTGTGTGGAGGCTATATATACCCCTCCACCTCCTCTTCATTCGTGGAGAGAGCCATCAGAACAAACCTACACTTCCAACTTACCATTTCTGAGAGAGAACTACCTGATCAACAGGACCCCCGTTTCGACCGTAGGAGGTCCGTTTGCTCCGTTTTGTGGTACACCAGACCCCTCCCGATGAACAGGATCCCGTTTCGAACGTGGCTGGTGGAACGCAAGGCCGTTTCCTCTGTTCTGCGGTACGCCAGGCCTCATTTCCATCGCCTGTTCCGTCCAAGCCCTCCCGATGAACACGACCATGCATTCCGTTACCTCCCGATGAACACGCCGCATTCCGTTGCCTCCCCATGAACACGACGACGATGCTGTTTCTCCGTTCCGACCCAGCCAATGTACATGAGCCCTGGCCGTACGTATATATGCGCGAGTAGGCGTTCGAGATCCCCCCGTATGTACACATACATGGCCGTATTTTCTTTCTTGCACCCTGGCCGCTGTACGTACGTGTACATGCTACGTGCGCACCTCTACTACGACACGTGCGCACCTCTACTACGACACGTGCGCGCCTCTACATCCACCAGTATATATGTACGTACACGTTCGCGACCAGAATGACAACGCTACGTACGCTTCGACCAGGTGGGTCCCGACTGTCAAGCACTTCCTTGCCTGCGAAGGTGTAGCTGGTGGGTCCCAGCAGTCAGGGGGGCGAATGTTTTTTGTTTTGCCCGGATGCACTTCCTTGCGTGCGAAGATGTAGCTGGTGGGTCCCAACAGTCAGGGGGGCGAATCGTTTTTTTGCCAGGACACACTTCCTTGCGTGCGAAGGTGTAGCTGGTGGGTCCCAACAGTCAGGGGGAAGCGTTTTTTTTCGCGAAATAAGGTGCCCCGTCTGGTGGGTGCCTGCTGTCAGGTGGAGGAATAATTATTTTGCACGTAATAAGGAGGCACTTCCTTGCGACCGCCGTGGACCCAACTGTCAGCCTCTCCACGTACAATACTCTTTTGATGGAAGTCGGTCGTTGACCACGTTGACCACGCCGCCCCAAGAGCACCGGGGCGGTGGACGACGACGAGGCCTAGGAAGGGGACGACGCGGAGCCGGGGAAGACGCAACAGTGGAAGCCCGCGCGGAGAGGAGTACGAGGGTTCACTGGTTCGGCTGCAGTGTGAGGCTGCCATCGCCGCAGAATAACAGGGGGTGTGGGTGAGTGGAGGGATGGCCTGGCCAGCGGTGGGAGTAGTATGGGGGCGGTGAGGCCTCCGCGGCAGCACAGCTAGCCACGGGAGGCAGGAGCAGGCAGCATGACCGGCGCTGCTTTGGGCGGCTGGACCAAGAAGACCAGAGGTTGAAGAAGCACTACGGCTGGTGGATGGACATCGTACGTTCACTGAAGCTAGAATCATTTATTATTGACTAAGTTGACAAAGCCCTTGGTACGCTCCAACTTAGTAGGCCCACAGGTCAGCCTTCGAAACGGTGCGCCCCAGATGTCAGGGGGAGGAATCATTTTTTGGGCGGCCGAAGCTAAGAATATCCGAGATTGAAGAAGAAGCACGACATCTGTTGTATAGACATCCAACGACCACTGCTGCTAGAACCGTGTGTTGACTATAATAAGTTGACAAAGCCTTGCATACGCGTCAACTTATATTTTTAGGGGACGCGTCACTTAGTAGGCCCACAAGTGTGTGGCAGAGAACTTATAGCCCATTTGCGTTTTGTAAGAATGTACAACCCATTCTTGAATTCTAATGGAATTTACAACAGCCCATTTACAGTTTGTTAAAACTACAGCCCATTTTCTAGCTAGGACAATGATTAATAATTTCAACCAACCGTTGAAGACAGAATTCAATAAAATTTCCCACATTTTGATGGGATCCGAAATATTTTTATCCCGAAATTTCTAGTCAGATTAAATATAAATTTGTATTACGTAAAAATCCAACAAAACATTCCGCGCGCAACAATGAAAATTTAAGATTTTCAAAATCCATAAATAATATTTTATAAACTAATTTCGTGTTTGGTGCATTTTTTATAGTTACTGCCCAGTTTTTATAATTACATCCCATTTATTTATTTTAAAGCCCATTTTCCTATGAAGCCTAATGCATCCCTCCTAGGAAAGATTTGCAGCCCAGCGGGGCGGAGAATAACAAGTTGACCTTGCTTGGGTATTCCTTAAAAAGATGTATAGCTGGGCTAGCCATTTTCATCTGGAAAAAAATAGTATCTGGGCTGGATATCTGGCCTGGGCTAGACGGGCCACAGCCCGCCCAGTTAATACCCTGCTCTCCTCTGAACAACAACGAAATCATCGCCAAGAAAAAATCTGCAGTGCTCACGCCTCAAAAACACAAATAGTGCTCGAGCTGCTTGGTCCCAGCTGTTGGCCGCACCTTGTGCAATTCTCTCGTTTATATTGACGACATATGTTGACAATGGTGTGGGACCGTGATGTCACGAAACCAGGGGAAAGCAAAAAAATATAGTTGTACATAATAAGGAGGCACTTGCGTACGTACGGCTATGGCCCTAGTGTGTCCCTAGTGTCATCCAGTCAAAATAAACTCATCTCCTGAATCCTCATGTTTGTTGATGATGTTAACAATGCTCGGCGCCACGGCGAGCGCAACAACTCGAAGGACAATAGAGAGGGCCTCGCGGGCCCTACGGATGGTCTGATACAGCGCCCGCTGCTCATTCAGGAAGCCAGGATCAGCGGACACCTATGAGCACCTTCGAGAAACTGAGATGGCATAAAACGGTAAGGCCGCGCTTGGGAGCTCTGGTTTATTTCAAACCTGTATTAACATACACAAGTGTAATTTACTCGTCATCGGAAACAACGCGTAAAATACATGCGTAATGAAATCGAGGGCCCAAGGTCTGTAAGTAAAACCGGCGGGTTACGCGTGTAATTTGAGAGACCAGTGTATATTTTACGAGCACTACTATATGGAAGACATTACTAGATGATACATGCACGACGTGCATATCATGCCATCCATAGGCAAGGCTGAAACAACAGCTAACAGCTGGATTAGCAATCGTCCGAGTGTCGTTCAGCGTTTTTATCGTGTGTGAAGTACTTCCAATATTTTACTAGACGAAATCGACCAACCAAGCGCCTTCGCCCGAGACCATCTGCTTTAATTTACAAGCGTCAGTTTTACAAGCGGTTTTGGTTGGAAAACAACGGTCCAATCACGGCCTAATATCATGAGTTGGTCGGAAGATCATATGGTTTCACGTCTAACCTACCCGACTTGTCGTATAGGCTATGAATGAAACATCAAACGATGAACTTCTTAAGCACGAAAACAACAGAAGAGGATGATCTTCTTAACAAGCAAATCACTGGCATTAGATCGACATGCAAAACAATATGAAGCATTATTCTCAGGAGGCACGATGAATAGCTTGTGATGCCGCATGCCACAACATTCCAAGCTCAACTTTGCAATCAAACACAAGGCCTGGCATTACATAGACAATATTCAGAACAAACTCTTAACACAGAAATATCTCAGCAGAGTAACTATTTACTTCTAAACTGAACACAGGAATAGGAAAAAACACTCGACGCTGCTCACAGCAAGGGCGTCCCACTCAAAAAAATCGAATGCATGTCTTCTGTCTAACATCAATGAGCAAATTTTGACAAGGTTTTCCAATTCCAATATATTAAACTAACGTCTTCTTGCTAACATCAATGATTAAACTTTGACAAGCTTTTCCCATTCAAAATATGTAATGCCTATGATCGTGGAGTCCTGTCGTAGCTTCTTAAATTGCCAACGGTCTCTGCAGACTAGTCATGTCATCGGTGTCTAATAATACTCTGTAAAGCTTCTTGGTCATTCGTTCTGTAATGTAGCACAAACAGTGACTGCTTCTTTCTGCAAAGTGGAACGACCAATTGGACCTAGTAACGCAGCAGTTTGCCTTGGACACGTTGGCTCCTTTTGTGCAGTTCAACTAAAATCGAAGTCGGAATAAAACCGAGCTTTAATTTTGATATCCTTGTAAGCAACAATAGGTATAAGGGAAACATCTAACTTATCTTGGATGGAAAACAAAGTAGGATAGTAGCATTCTAAAACGGTTGCATTGATTCATATTAACAGAGACATTCTCTTGAAACAACATTCGTTAAAAATGTAATTTACTTTTAACAGTGGCATTGCTTCAATTTTCCGGTGGCATTCTTAGATTAACAACAACAAAATAGCTGTATGGGACATGCCAGCACCATGAGCATCCACACCTATAAATGGGTGATGCAGAGTATGTAGCCAAGCAGCCTATATGCATTGGTCCCATATTTGTTCTCTTTGAACCTTTTTCCTATGTGAGGGCAGCAAATCTAGTCCTGCACAAACCACCTGACCCCCCAGTTTCTTTCCCTTTTCAACAAAGAGATCGGTTCCTTACAGATGTGTGTACTGGGTTACCCCCTTTTTCCCTTTTCGACCAACAAAGCGGCTGGATAGCCAGTCTATACTACTTTCTGCCCCTCCTTTCCTCATTGAACCACGTCCTAGATTCTTGCTCCAGCCCACCGCACCCTTCTTTCCTCTTTGAACCAAGACCTAGATTCGACTACAGATCGAAAAAGATCCACATGCAGCTAGAGCAACGACGGTTTCAAAAAAACTTATACCTTAGGGTTGTCGGGATGTGGCAAGGCGTGCGGCGGGAGGCCGGATCTGCCCACACTACGTATGACAGAGAGGAAGAAGGGGTCGGTGGCCCTCCCGCACAGGCATTGGGTGAAAAAGAACAGCGCAGCCGGCAGTGGATTGCCTCCCTCGCCGAAGGTGATAGAGTGAACGCTGCACCTCCTCCCCTTCCCGGTGCGACATGATACATACGCCTCCTTCACCAGCTGTGAGGGGGGGGGGGAGAGAGACAAGAGGCCAATGCAGTCTTGTTTAGGTCTGGTGAAGAGAGGGTGAGAGACTATGAATATAGCAAACCCTAGCATGCGATCCTGTTTAGTTATTCATGATATCTTTAAATTATGTTATGCTATGCTATCCAGTTTAGATAGACATCATATATGTGAAATTATGTCATGCTATCCGTTTTAGTTAAACAATATACATGTCAATTATTTCATGCCCTCTTTTTTGCACACTATCTATTGCATCTGTCTCTCATACAATGTCTGTACATTCAACTATGTTTCCTATTTATCAGCCATTCAAATTGGAGCGGGTGATGCCAGTATCTAGCGGACTAAAAACACGGTCTTCAAATAAAACAGTGCTACCTCTTGGTGGAGATAGCACCCCGGTTGTACATGCACAAGAACCAGCTTCACCCAATCTAACCCCAACCCCAGCCGATAGTAACACAGTTCCTGTTGACACAGCACCATCTCCACCACAGAGCTCCCAAACAAGAGCAGTTAGTAAGGCAACTCCAGTGCCCAAAGGACCAGTAATATCACGGCAAACCCCAACTCCACCAGTTAGTACGCCTATTCCCGTGGAGGAAGCACAACCAGCTAGTCGTAGTTTAGCATCTATCACATTTGATGTTGTTAAATCGTATGTGCGTATCTTCCCATCTTGGAAATATTATACTGAAGATGAAGGAAAATGCCAGTTGCAGGTGTTTGTCCAGGAGTTATGTGTAAGTAATGTTATTCATGGCAATTACTTTGCTTCGTCCCATACATCCTACCTCCATGATGGTTATAATACAACAAATTTCCCATTTTCTCTATAGAGAAGGACCGATTTGGAAACTCAAAATGAGGTAACCTGTGCTAATACCTCTGCTATCGTCAAGAATGCTTGGTTGCAGTATCAGAATTACCTGAAGAAAACGTACTTCACCGGCAAAGAAACTCATCAAATTCCCTTACGTTCTCTTGAGACACATTTACCGGATGATGACTGGGAACGCCTTGTTCTGTACTGGTCCCAAACCAACAATGTGGTAAGGTCTATGAGCTCATTTTCTATTTTTAAGTATTATATTCTTGCGTCTTACTGTACTCTGTTCATGTAGAACAAGTGCCTAAACCTGAAGAACAACTGTTCTAATTTAAGATTCCATTGCTATCATAGTTAAAAAAGCGCTAGGCGTTAATTGTGCATTTTGCCACCGCCTTGTGCTTTACTGACCAAAGCGCATGCTTATGTGCTGTTATGCACAGATTATGCATAGTTATGCGCAATGCGTTTTGCCAACGCCTAGAGCCTAGGCGCGCTTAAGTGCTCGCTTAGGCGCGCCTTTTTTAACTATGATTGCTTTGCTCTTGTATCACTGTATTTACTCATACAAACTTATTTTTAAATTGAAGGATCCAATCGAAACTCCAATGGCACAGCAGGTATGTTCACACATGTTTCTTTAACAGGTTTGCTCTTATCAATAGCTCTGTTGATTTCAATTTCAATTGTGTATACAGTTGACTTTCATATCATGCACATTACTAGCATCACAACAGAGTCAATAGTGTTGTTGTACATGTAGACCCGTGGTACCCATCTGAAATCTTGTTGTGCCGTGTAGTTTCCCACGCTTTGTATTCTTTCACTGCTACTTTGTCTTGAACTGATATGATTTGAACCGTGTCTCTATTTTCATTTGGCAAGACAATGCAGTGACCATAGGACATAGATATATGTTTGTTTGATGCTTTTATTATGTACTAGTACTTGGCAATAGAAGACTTGGTAGTTTAATCCTGTCCACCTTACTACTGAACTGGCTCACCAAAATGAGTTTCATATACTAGTACATGCTAAACTTGTTATGTGTCTGCTTGTTTCTTGTTTTAGAATGCTGACAGAATATTGGGGAAGAGTGCCTTATTAAGCAATGGTAAAGGAAGTAATGCAGATAAGGTTCTGGATAGTGACACATCCTTGTTGGTCTCCAACAAAGCTGATAAAACATCTAAGGAAGACTATCTTGAAGACAACGAGACAACCCCAAAGTCCTGTCTTGGTTTAGTGTTCGAGTTACTGGCCACTACCGCTTGCACAAGCTATTCAAACTCACTGTCTGAATCAGTTCGGTTTCTTGAGTCTCAACTACAAGCTGAAAGACATCGATCAGCTATGTTGCAACAAGAAGCGGAAGGACTGCGGAAGTCCCTGGAGCATTCAGATGCATACTTTCTGGTGCAACAGCAAGCGTTGGAGGATTTTAGCGCCAAACAGGACAAAGCTAATCAGCTTGCTAAGCTTATTGCCAGCATGGTGGATACCCAGGATAACTTTTCTTGAGCTCTTCTGAAGTTGTTTCAGTTATGCTCTTGTTTTGCTACCGCGTTTATTTGCACTGGTGGCCAATTTTGATGGCCAGTGTATGTAATGTGCTTCTTTGTTCCCTATATTTGCACTGGTGGCGAACTTTGATGCCCAGTGGATGTAATATGTGTAATAGTGGTAATAGGCTAGCATTAATTTCTTGCTTATTTATTTCCTTATTGTCTTGTTTTGTTGTTTGCTTGTAGTCACAATAGCCTATTTTGGTAACTAGGCCAAAATAATCATGGCAACACACGGACTGTTGTAACCATGGGCCTCATGCAGGCCGTATGATCCATGGGCCTTCTTTCGACTGTAGGATCCATCGACCTTCTATACGGGCCTTAGGGTCCATGGGCCTTCTGCGGGCCGCAGGGTCCATGGGCCTTCTGTGGGCCGCAGGGTCCATGGGCCTTCTATGGGCCGTATGATCCATGGGCCTTCTACGGGCCGTACTATCCATGGGCCTCATACGGGTCGCAGGATCCATGGGCCTTCTACGGGGCGTATCATCATTTCGCCAATCATGGGCCATACTATTCGTGGACCATAACAGGCCATTAATAGGCCGTATTTGATAACTCTATGAAAATAGCCCAACTGGTATTTTTACATGAAAACGTCCCAACGTATTAATTGTCCGCAAACGGGCTGACTGTAACGACGGGCTGAATTTGGCCCACAAGCAGAAAATGACAGTAACGGGTCGTATGTAACCGAATGCTGCAAATGAGCCCAAGAATCAATGGGCCCTGAAAAGGCCGAAAGACAACATGGGCTGGAAACGGCCCAATGGAATAACGGGCCGTTAATGGGTATAACGTGATACACTGTTCATTATGGGCCAGTTTCACCACGGGCCGTTAATGGGCCAAGAGTTACAAAGGGCCTCATATGGGCCGAAAGAAGTCATGGGCCACACATGGGTCGGAAGTTAGAACAGGCTGGAATCATATTGGACGGCCCAGATGACGCTACTGGGCCTAATTCGGATAGGGAGTAACGGGCCCTGGGTTAGCGGGCTGTAAATGGGCTATATGCGAACATGCCGTTAACAGGCTTTCCGTGGGCCGGCCCGCCACCTTTTGACCAAGTCAAATGGGCCAGCCTTTTCACAGGAATGGGCCTCTGTTGGGCTGTGCCACGTGTCGCCATATCATAGGCGCCTTCGGTCCAATGAGCGGATGACATCTATCCCAGCGGTGAGCCGACACATGTTTCCTCCAGCCAATGATGATTTTACACATGGAAAATCCCCATTGGTCGGGGCTGTTAACGGGTTATCGGGTCCAAAACCCGACCCGATGGCTTAACGGCGTTCCGTTGTGGTGGATGCCACGTGTCGGTCACCCTTAACGAAAGCACTTCCGTGACGCGCGATTTATCATCATGGAAGTGGACACTTCCGTGATAATAATTTTGGTAACGTCATGGAACACTTCTATGACAGCACATGTATGACTATCTTGATTCTGTCATAAGTTTGTCATGGATGTACATGCATGACAGAAAACGTGACCTACTGTGACAAACACGTATCATCATGGAAGTGTATTTTTTTTGTAGTGGGGGGCACCGCACACGGCTAAACAATGTCAACTTGTGTGTCCTAGGGTGCCCCCTGCCCCCGTATATAAAGGAGCAAGGCGGGAGGTCGGCCGGCCCTTGGGGCGCGCCAAGGAGGGGATGAGTCCTCCTCCTAGTAGGAGTAGGACTCCTCCTTTCGCAGTCCAACTAGGAGGGGGAAGGGGGAAGGAAGGAGAGGGAGAGGGAGAGGGAAAGAGGGGCCGCGCCCCCTTCCCTAGTCCAATTCGGACTCCCCTTGGCGGGGGGGGGGGGCACCTCCTGGGCTGCTGCCCTCTCTCTCCCCTAAGGAACACTAAGGCCCAATACTTCCCCGGGGGTTCCGGTAACCCCTCCGGCACTCCGGTTTTCTCCGAAATCACTTGGAACACTTCCGGTGTCCGAATATAGCCATCCAATATATTAATCTTTATGTCTCGACCATTTCGAGACTCCTCATCATGTGTGTGATCACATCTGGGACTCCGAACTATATTCGGTACATCAAAACACATAAACTCATAATAACAATCATCATCAAATGTTAAGCGTGCGGACCCAACGGGTTTGAGAACTATGTAGACATGACCGAGACTCATCTCCGGTCAATAACCAATAGCGGAACCTGGATGCTCATATTGGTTCCTACATATTCTACGAAGATCTTTATCGGTGAAACCGCATAACAACATGCGTTGTTCCCTTTGTCATCGGTATGTTACTTGCCCGAGATTCGATAGTCGGTATCTCAATACCTAGTTCAATCTCATTACCGGCAAGTCTCTTTACTCATTCCGTAATACTTCATCCCACAACTAACTCATTAGTCACAATGCTTGCAAGGCTTATAGTGATGAGTATTACCGAGAGGGCCCAGAGATACCTCTCCGAAACACGGAGTGACAAATCCTAATCTTGATCTATGTCAACCCAAAAAACACCTTCGGAGACACCTGTAGAGCACCTTTATAATCACCCTTTTACGTTGTGACGTTTGGTAGCACACAAAGTGTTCCTCCGGTATTCGGGAGTTGCATAATCTCATAGTCTGAGGAACTTGTATAAGTCATGAAGAAAGCAGTAGCAATGAAACTAACACGATCATAATGCTAAGCTAATGGATGGGTCATGTCCATCACATCATTCTCCTAATGATATGATCCCATTTATCAAATGACAACACATGTCTATGGTTAGGAAACTTAACCACCTTTTATTAACGAGCTAGTCTAGTAAAGGCATACTAGGGACTATAGGTTTTGTCTATGTATTCACACATGTACTAAGTTCCTGGTTAATATAATTCTAGCATGAATAATAAACATTATCATGAATTAAGGAAATAAATAATAACTTTATTATTGCCTCTAGGGCATATTTCCTTCAGTCTCCCACTTGCACTAGAGTCAATAATCTAGATTACATAGTAATGATTCTAACACCCATGGAGCTTTGGTCCTGATCATGTTTTGCTTGTGAGAGAGGGTTAGTCAACGGCTCTGCAACATTCAGATTTGTGTGTGTTGGCGTTCTGGGAACGGGGGTACCCAGACTTGCCTGCCTGCAGCCTGCGGCGTGGCTCAAGGGGTGGCCCGGTATGGCCCATCTTCATCAACACGAGCTCAAGACCCTCGCGAGGGGCCAAGCCTTGCGGGGCGGACGATAGGAAGCTTCCTCAGGCATGGCCTCATTAGGCTGGCTCGCGAGGAGGCAGAGAGATCAAGGCAGGGTACCTCACGAGGTGCCCATGATGCAAGCCATGACGACCAAGGCCAGGCGGGCGCCAGGCGGGCGCCGACTTGCGCAGAGTCCTTGTTTCCTCTTTGGTGCAAAGGGAGCAAGCGCAGGCAAGAGTATCAAGCAAAGGCAACCATTTCGGTTCAACAAGACCAAGACCAACAGAATGGCAGGATGGAGGTCATCGTGGAGCCCAAGCCGGCGTCACCACCAGAGTCTTTGGCAGGCGAGGACCAACTTTAGTCAGGATTAGTGTACTAGATGTTCCCCTTCAAAATGGCCAATTGTTGGCGCCCTTCCCGCTCAATATTTGGGAAGAGGCCCAGGGCCTCCGCCTATAAATAGGAGTAGCCACCCCCAGGGTAGAGGCATCTAGACCTCCAAGAGGCATCGGGAGATCGATCAGAGAGATCAGGCAGTAGAACCCTAGCCAGAACCACCAACACAAGAACACCCCTCGCAAGGCAGTTCATCCTTGTATTGTTCATCATCCGCCCCAGAGGCAATCCACCACACCACAAACTAGAGTAGGGTATTACACCACAATGGTGGCCCGAACTAGTATAAACCTCGCGTCCCTTGTGTTGTTCTTCGTGTAGTTTAGATCCTTGCGAGGCGACGAGACACAGGTAGGTAGGAAGTGCGATCCCCGCGTGCACCCCAGAGTTCAAACCTAGAGGGTCTGCCGGAACCCAAAATCTGACATTTGGCACGCCAGGTATGGGTGCGCCGGAATCCCTCACCCGCTACCTCGCGTGCCGTCACATCGTCATCATCATGTCCGGCGACCCAACATGCAATCCCGATCCCTGGGCGGCCTGGCCCGCGCGTGCAGAGCCGCTCGCCCAATGCAACCTCAACCCTGTGCCCCAGGCAGCCCGCGGTCCGCAGGGCACCGCGGGCCGCGGGCGACGCAGTCAGGCGACGTCAGCTCTCACGCCGCGGCAGGTGCGGTCAGCGGCGAGGGCCTCAAGCCACGCCGCGGCCACAGTGACATACACCGAGTGAGAGCAGGCGAACTCAAGGGCCGCGCTCATGGTGGCTCGAGAGTTGCTGCAATGTAGGCTGTTGAAGGGCGGCCATGACGTGCTGTTGGAGCGGGTGGCAGAGCTCCTGGGCTTCGCCGCCTCGGGGGCTCACCCCTTCTGCACCCAGCCACAGCCTCAGGTCCAAGGCGGACCGCATGGGGGTCCCGCACGCGCTCGCGCCGCCCTGAGCGGATTCCAGGGCTACCCCAACGCCAACCTGGCCATCAGCACCGGGCTAACAACAACACCGCCTCCGCCTCCGGCCAGCAAAGGAGGACTCGCCACAGCCCACGGTCCCAGTGGACCACCGCGCTACCACCCCCAGGATGGCACATCAAGCAGGACTGCATGGCACACGGGGCACTACGGCGAAGCATTCGGGGCGGCAGCCCCGGAAGCATACGTGCCCCACATGATGGACCAAGGGCACACACAGGAGGAAGACCATGGCTCGTTTCTCGACCCAAGCTGGGGGGAAGAAACACCAGAAGCTGAGCTCTTTCAGGAGCCCCGGGGAAGCCCCATCGACCGCGCTGGAGGCAACAGCTACCGGGTACCATTAATTCCTCAGGAACAGGCATACGCTAACCATGGGTCACAGGAGGTACAAGTCGTCTCAGCGGATGGCTGCCCCAATCCAGCAGCCTCCTACCCCT
Organism: Triticum dicoccoides; assembly: GCF_002162155.2. NCBI lineage: Eukaryota > Viridiplantae > Streptophyta > Magnoliopsida > Poales > Poaceae > Triticum > Triticum dicoccoides. The sequence continues at coordinate 578,318,560 of NC_041383.1, read as the reverse complement.
CAGGAGGAGGGCACCGGGAGCTGCAGGAAAGGGGCCGAGATCTGGCATCACCAGCGTGGCATTCGGAGCAAGGCGTCCTCAGGAGGTAGGCCCTCTGCCGGGGAGGTGCCTCAGGGCCTGCCCCCGGCAGAGGACCCGTGGTCGTCGGGGGAACCGCCGGCGACCGCTCTATCCCATCGGTGGCGTCCTCGGTCTCCGGCTGTCGTCGATGGCAATAGAGTGTGGCGCAAGGCGGGGCCCTCGTCTGGTGATATGAAGCAAGGCCGGTACCTGTGAAGAAGGCCACTGCCTATGAAGCTCGCCGCCCCATGACACTCTCACGTAATAATGAGTGGGGCTGTACACGCCCCGGAGTCTCCGGAGAGCCGCCCTCGGGCCTCGGGGGCTCCCGCCCACGCCCAGTGGCAGCACTTAGCTCCGCGCTGGTGAGAAGACGTCGAAGACTAGACTAGGTGTCGGACGCGGCCTTTCTGCTTTATTTCTTGCCTTTTTGTCGTTTTCTCCCTTGTTTGAATTTAAGTTGGATTTGAGCTTGAGACTTGCGTGTGTTGGGGAAGGGGTGTTTAGTCTCGTTCGAGCAATCTCTTGTGTTCAGGCTGCCGCTTTGCACCCGTCCAGCTTCAGCTGCCTCCCCTCGCGAGCCTCTCGCGAGTTGGGCCAGGCCCAGCGTGCACGCAGCCCAGACTGCCGCTATCGCGCCTTCTCAGGAGGCTTTCGCTATAGGTTCAATGGATTCATTCGGAAGGCACTCAGGACACCACGGCCCACCCCCGAGCTCGCTCAGGGCCCATGAGGGTCAAGGGTAAGCAAGCAAACTGACTCATCGCAAGGTTAATCGCTCAGCGCAGTCATACAGGCAACGTCATGTTTACAATTACGCTAAACACGAGTTTCTTACATGAGGGGCTCCCCCTCCCCAAAATGCTCTCACTACCTTCAGGGCCAAGCCCGAGCTCTCTCTGTGCAGGATAAAAACAGGAGCAACACACGGTCAATCATATAAATCCCCCAATGCATCCTCGAGGGCGCCACCTGGATCGTCGCTGGCCTCACCATCACTCTCTACGTCGTCGTCGGCAGCGTCCGGGCCGTTCACCACGCTGCCCTCATCAGCAACCACGACCACCCCGTCGTTATCAGCGGTGAAGGCCCTGACGAGGGCGTCTACGTTGTCTTCCACCCAGTGTGCCAGGTCGCCCCGGACGGCCAGGGGTACCGGGGCGATGGCGGCATCAAAATCAAAGTGGGGATCCATGTGCTGAAGATGACTGAAGACGCGAGAAAGGCACGCCCAAGCAGGGCACGGCTCCTCTCCTCCACCAACCTGTCGCCCCTGCCCGATTGAGCTTCTAGCTGCGTCACCACATCAGTGAAGAACTGAAGGTTGCCGACATAGTTGACCACATGAGGCTGCTCAATGGCTGCCTCGCAGATATTGCCCAGGGCCCTGTTGGCTCTCTCCCGGAGCGTGAGGAGCATAGGGCCATGCATGTGCTCCAAGGTCTGCCGCTGGAGAATCTCATCCTCGTTCCGCTGCGCAACAGCCTCAGCCGCATCAACTCTCTGCTGGAGAAGAAGCACCTCGGCGCGGGAGGAGGCCAGCTCCCCCTGTGCAGCGCAAAGGGCGGCACCGGCAGCATCAGCGCGCCACGTCACTTCATCCAGCTTGTCCCTCAGGGTGATGGTCCTGCCTTCTGCTTCGACCCTGGTCAGCTCCAGCCTCTCCTCGTACGCACGCCCGAGGTTCGAGCGCACCTCCACCACCCGGTGCTCAACCTCCTCCAGGATTCAGGCTTCTCGCGCGGTGACGTCATCCTCCGCCTGCGCCACCAGGCGCTCTCTCGTCTCCAGCTGCTCCAGGTCACGAGAACGCTCAGCGGCCTCCAGCATCAGTGCTTCCTCACGTTTCTGGAGCTCTGCCTGGTCGACCGACGCCCCCTTCATCGATGCAAGGGCCGCCTCATGCAGCTCCACCTGCTGCTCCAGGGAGTTACTCCGGGCCTGGAGCTCCCGGGCACGCTCCTCTGCGGCCTCGTGTCGCCGGTCAGCCTCCTGAGCCCCCTCATCGGCTTGGGAGCAGGCCTCCCGAGTCACCACCAGCGATGCTTTGGCCTTCACATCGTCAAGGTCGCGTTGTTAGCGCGCAAGGGCAATGGCCGCCTTCAGCTTGCACCTCTCTTCAGCAAGGCGCAGGCCCTCAGCCTCAAGGCGCGCGTCCTCAATGACAAGCTCTACACCGAGCTGGCTCACTACGTCGGACGCCCTCTGAAGAAACCCTTGGCGAAGGGCGTGGCGCTCCCGAGCGCGCTCAAGCCCGTCTTCCACGTCGTCCTCCGCCCTCGGCTCACACGGAGGGCCACGAACTGACATACCCCCTCTGGGCAGGGGGCTGGGAGCTGGCGCCATCGTGATGGCCGGGCGCATCCCGCCAGAAGCTTGGCCCTGAGCCCGTTCGCCCTCCCGGGAAGAATGCGAGGAAGACCCCAGCCAGTCGCCGTCCACAACCAAGGCCCGGGACAGGCAGGATATGCCCCGAAAGGGCTCACGAAGGAGGGGTGCGAAGAACACAGGATCAAGACGCACCGCAGGATGGCCCACCTCTCCAACCGACCTCACCTCCAGGGTAGCACTCGAGCTCGGTACGCTTGGAGTCGGTGGAGAGGGCGGGGCCTGGGGAGATGACTCCTTAGCCGTCTCCGTAAACTCGGCAGGAAGGGTCCTGTAGGGCAATGGTCAGATGGATCAACGGGAAGGCAAAGGATTAAGGAGAAAGAAGGCTTACTCGTCGATGGCGAAGTACTTCCTGCGCTTCAGCAGGCGGCAAGGGTAATCATCGCCACCCAAGGACTCCCTTCTCTTCCGGAGAGCCTCGAAGTCCACGCGGAAGCGGCCTAGGAGCTCGGCGCAAGGATCAGTCGGCGGCAAGGAAGAAGCACCAGGGTGGCCGGCGTCAGGGACGTCACCCTAGCGCACACCGCCAGACGCCGCCCCATTGAGGGTGGCTGGGGCCTCAGGGGCCCCAACCACGGAAGCCGCCGGGCGCAGCTCAACGCCTTCGGTCGCTGCTGGGCCATCCTCAGGAGCCGCCACCTTGGGGGTTCTGCGCGACGCAGTTATCCCGACGGCGGCTCCCTCAGCCCCTGGCGGCCCTTGCCTCCCAGCTCCACGACTCGAGGAAGGACCGCCACGGGCGACCGGGAGGGCAACCACTGCAACTGGGTTCTCGCGAGGCCCCACGAGGCCTGCTGGGCGTAGCCCCCACTCGTCGAAGCTAGGCATCTGCCTCACGAAATCATCCCTGCTTGAGAAAAGATACAACAAGGCACCTCCTTGCCGGACGCTGCCAGGGGAAGGATCCCCGGTCAAAATAACAAGAACCTTCCTTAGCACTTCAGGTGCCAGATCCTCCTTCTGGAGCCTCATGCGGTCTTCACGACCCCCGAAGGCCCACATCCAGCGGGAATGACGCTGGAGGGGGGCAATGCGGCACTGGAGGAACTCTTTCACCACCTTGGGTGCCGTCACACCAAGCGCCCTCAAACTCGCGAAGCGACGCCAGACGAAGGCGAGCCGAGGGCTCGTGAGCGCCTCATGGCCCCATCCCGAGTTAGGGACAACAGGCAAGGTTGGCTCCGAGAGCAGGGGGCTGAATACTCCGACATCCACATACAGCCACCGCTCTCGGAACCCAGCCGCGGGCGGAGGAAGGCTGAAGTCAATCCCCGAGGCCGCCGCCTCTGGTGCGGCAAAGAAGCTCACGCATCCTAAACATTGGGAGGCATCACCGAGACGCAGAGAGAAGAAGTGGCGCAGCAAGGCAACCAAAGGAGGAATGCCCATCATCGCCTCGCAGACAAAAGCGAAGACGGCAAGGAGAGTAATGGATTCAGGACCCAAATGCATCATGTGAATCTGGTAATGGGAAAGCACAGCGTTGAAGAAATCGGAAAAAGGGGGAACCAGCCCCGCCCATAGTTCGTCAGTGAAGTACCGGAGCTCGGTGGCTATTCTGTCAATGGAGAAGTGGGACGCGGGCCAGATTGTCGTACTCCCACACTCGTTGAAGGTGGTGGCAAGGGCGGAACTGACCTTGCCCAAAGCTTCCAGATTGAGTATGATCGACTGATCGACGGCGGGAGCCGTCGACGGCAGCAAACGGGGCGAGGCCACTGGATTTTTCCCCTTCCCTTTCTTCGTTGGCGCCATGACAACAGGAAGGGGAGGGTTCGAGATTGGATTGGAAGCGGAGATTAGAGCTCTGGAGGAAGAAGAGCAGGGGACGCACAAGCGACGAGAAGAGGGATGACTGTGTACAACTACGGGTCCGCCGAGCCGGGCGCAAAATAAGGAAGCCTGGGGAACAGGGATGCCCATGTCCAATCAACCGCCACGCGGCGCTCAAGGCCGCAGGCTGTTGGGGCCCATGGCGCTTCGCACTTGCCCCTTCGCTTCTTGGCTAAGCCAAGTCCAGGCGCGCCTTGGGCCCGGGGGCTACTGTTGGCGTTCTGGGAACGGGGGTACCCAAACTTTCCTGCCTGCGGCCTGCGGCGTGGCTCAAGGGGTGGCCCGGTATGGCCCATCTTCATCAACAGGAGCTCAAGACCCTCGCGAGGGGCCAAGCCTCGCGGGGCGGACGACAGGAAGCTTCCTCAGGCACGGCCTCATCAGGCTGGCTCGCGAGGAGGCGGAGAGATCAAGGAAGGGTACCTCACGAGGTGCCCATGGCGCAAGCCATGACGACCAAGGCCAGGCAGGAGCCAGGCGGGCGCCAGCCTGCGCATAGTCCTTGTTTCCTCTTTGGTGCAAAGGGAGCAAGTGCAGGCAAGAGTATCAAGCAAAGGCAACCATTTCGGTGCAACAAGACCAAGACCAACAAAACGGCAGGATGGAGGTCATTGTGGAGCCCAAGCCGGCGTCACCACCAGAGTCTTTGGTAGGCGAGGACCAACTTTAGTCAGGATAAGTGTACTAGATGTTCCCCTTCAAAATGGCCAATTGTTGGCGCCCTTCCCGCTCAATATTTGGGAAGAGGCCCAGGGCCTCCGCCTATAAATAGGACTAGCCACCCCCGAGGGTAGAGGCATCTAGACCTCCGAGAGGCATCTGGAGATCGAGCAGAGAGATCGGGCAGTAGAACCCTAGCCAGAACCACCAACACAAGAACACCCCTCGCGAGGCAGTTCTTCCTTGTATTGCTCATCATCCGCCCCAGAGGCAATCCACCACACCACAAACTAGAGTAGGGTATTACACCATAATGGTGGCCCGAACTAGTATAAACCTCGCGTCCCTTGTGTTGTTCTTCGTGTAGTTTAGATCCTTGCGAGGCGACGAGACGCAGGTAGGTAGGAGGTGCGATCCCCGCGTGCACCCCAGAGTTCGAACCTAGAGGGTCTGCCGGAACCCGAAATCCGACAGTGTGTATCTTGCAAATCTCTATGTCCCCTTCCAACACTTGATGATGGATGGAATTGAAGGATCTCTTGATGTGCTTGGTTCTCTTGTGAAATCTGGATTCCTTTTCCAAGGCAAATCCACCAGTATTGTCACAAAAGATTTTCATTGGACCCGATGCACTAGGTATGACACCTAGATTGGATATGAACTCCTTCATCCAAACTCCTTCATTTGCTACTTCTGAAGTAGCAATGTACTCCGCTTCACACGTAGATCCCGCCACGATGCTCTGCTTGGAACTGTACCAACCGACAACTCCTCCATTCAATAAAAATACATATCCGGTTTGCGACTTAGAGTCATCCGGATCAGTTCAAAGCTTGCATCGACGTAACCATTTACGACGAGCTCTTTTTCACCTCCATAAACGAGAAACATATCCTTAGTCCTTTTAAGGTATTTCAGGATGTTCTTGACTGATGTCCAGTGTTCCACTCCAGGATTACTTTGGTACCTCCCTTCTATGCTTATAGCAAGACATACATCAGGTCTGGTACACAGCATTGCATACATGATAGAACCTATGGCTGAAGCATAGGGAATGACTTTCATTTTCTCTCTATCTTCTGCGGTGGTCGGGCTTTGAGTCTGACTCAACTTTGCACCTTGTAACACAAGCAAGAACCCTTTCTTTGACTGATCCATTTTTATCTTCTTCAAAACTTTATCAAGGTAAGTGCTTTGTGAAAGTCCAATTAAGTGTCTTGATCTATCTCTATAGATCTTGATGCCCAATATGTAAGCATCTTCTCCAAGGTCTTGCATAGAAAAACTCTATTCAGGTATCCCTTTATGCTATCCAGAAATTCTATATCATTTCCAATCAACAATATGTCATCTACATATAAGATTAGAAATGCTACAAAGCTCCCACTCACTTTCTTGTAAATACAGGCTTCTCCAAAAGTCTGTATAAAACCATATGCTTTGATCACACTATCAAAGCGTTTATTCCAACTCCGAGAGGCTTGCACCAGTCTATAAATGGATCACTAGAGCTTGCACACTTTGCTAGCACCCTTTGGATCGACAAAACCTTCCGGTTGCATCATATACAACTCTTCTTCCAGAAATCCATTCAGGAATGCAGTTTTGACATCCATTCGCCAAATTTCATAATCATAAAATGCAGCAATTGCTAACATGATTCAGACAGACTTAAACATCGCTACAGGTGAGAAAGTCTCATCATAGTCAACTCCTTGAACTTGTCGAAAACCTTTCGCAACAAGTCGAGCTTTGTAAACAGTAACATTACCGTCTGTGTCGGTCTTCTTCTTAAAGATCATTTATTTTCTATGGCTTGCCGATCATCGAGCAAGTCCACCAAAGTCCACACTTTGTTCTCATACATGGATCCCATCTCAGATTTCATGGCCTCAAGCCATTTTGCGGAATCTGGGCTGATCATCGCTTCCTCATAGTTCGTAGGTTCATCATGGTCTAGTAACGTAACTTCTAGAATAGGATTACCGCACTACTCTGGTGCGGATCTTACTCTGGAAGACCTATGAGGTTCGGTAGTAACTTGATCTGAAGCTGCATGATCATCATCATTAGCTTCCTCATTAATTGGTGTAGGAATCACAGGAACTGATTTCTGTGATGAACTACTTGCCAATAAGGGAGCATGTACAGTTACCTCATCAAGTTCTACTTTCCTCCCACTCACTTCTTTCAAAAGAAACTCCTTCTCTAGAAAGGATCCATTCTTAGCAACAAAGATTTTGCCTTCGGATCTGTGATAGAAGGTGTGCCCAACAGTTTCCTTTGGGTATCTATGAAGACGCACTTCTCCGATTTGGGTTCGAGCTTATCAGGTTGAAACTTTTTCACATAAGCATCGCAGCCCCAAACTTTAAGAAACGACAACTTTGGTTTCTTACCAACCCACAATTCAAAAGGCGTCGTCTCAACGGATTTTGATTTCGTCCTATTTAAACTGAATGCAGCCGTCTCTAAAGCATAACCCCAAAATGATAGCGGTAAATCAGTAAGAGACATCATAGATCACACCATATCTAATAAAGTACGATTACAACGTTCGGACACACCATTTCGCTGTGGTGTTCCAGGTGGCGTTAATTGTGAAACTATCCCATGTTGTTTCAAATGAAGACCAAACTCGTAACTCAAATATTCTCCTCCACGATCAGATCATAGAAACTTTATTTTCTTGTTACAATGATTTTCCACTTCACTCTGAAATTCTTTGAACTTTTCAAATGTTTTAGACTAATGCTTCATTAAGTAGATATAACCATATCTGCTCAAATCATCTGTGAAGGTCAGAAAATAAAGATACCCACCATGAGCATCAATACTCATTGGACCACATACATAGGTATGCATTATTTCCAATGAAGCAGTAGCTCATTCCATTGTTTCGGAGAACGAAGTTTTAGTCATCTTGCCCATACGGCACGGTTCGCAAGCACCAAGTGATTCATAATCAAGTGATTCCAAAAGTCCATCAGCATGGAGTTTCTTCATGCCCTTTATACCGATATGACCCAAACGGCAGTGCCACAAGTAAGTTGCACTATCATTATTAAACTTCAATCTTTTTTGGCTTCAACACTATGAATATGTGTATCACTACTATCGAGATTCAACAAGAAAATAGACCACTTAGCAGGGGTGCATGACCATAAAAGATATTACTCATATAAATAGAACAAACATTATTCTCTGATTTAAATGAATAACCGCCTCGCATCAAACAAGATCCCGATATAATGTTCATGCTCAACGCTGGCACCAAATAACAATTATTCAGGTCTAAAACTAATCCCGAAGGTAGATGTAGAGGTAGCGTGCCGACCGCGATCACATCGACTTTTGAACCATTTCCCACGCGCATCATCACCTCCTCCTTAGCCAATCTTCGTTAATCCATAGCCCCTGTTCTGAGTTGCAAATATGAGCAACAAAACCAGTATCAAATACCCAGGCGCTACTGCGAGCATTAGTTAAGTACACATCAATAACATGTATATCAAATATACCTTTCACTTTGCCATCCTTCTTGTCTGCCAAATACTTGGGGCAGTTCCGCTTCCAGTGACCATTCCCTTTGCAATAGAAGCACTCAGTTTTAGGCTTAGGTCCAGACTTGGGTTTCTTCTCTTGAGCAGCAACCTTTTTGCCGTTCTTCTTGAAGTTCCCTTTCTTCCCTTTGCCCTTTTTCTTGAAACTAGTGGTCTTATTGACCATCAACATTTGATACTCCTTTTTGATTTCTACCTCCGCGACCTTTAGCATCGCGAAGAGCTCGGGAATAGTCTTGTCCATCCCTTGCATATTATAGTTCATCACGAAGCCTTTATAGCTTGGTGGCAGTGATTGAAGAACTCTGTCAATGACACAATCAACTGGAAGATCAACTCCCAGCTGAGTCAAGTGATTATGATACCCAGACATTTTGAGTATGTGTTCACTGACAGAACTATTCTCCTCCATTTTGCAGCTGTAGAACTTGTTGGAGACTTCATATCTCTCAACTCGGGCATTTGCTTGAAATATGAACTTCAACTCTTGGAACATCTCATATGCTCCATGACGTTCAAAATGTCGTTGAAGTCCCGATTCTAAGCCATAAAGTATGGCATACTGAACTATCGAGTAGTCATTAGCTTTGCTCTGCCAGACATTCTTAACGTCATCAGTAGCATCAACAGCAGGCCTAGCACCTAGCGGTGCTTCCAGGACGTAATTCTTCTGTGCAGCAATGAGGATAATCCTCAAGTTACGGACCCAGTCCATGTAGTTGCTGCCATCATCTTTCAACTTAGCTTTCTCTAGGAACGCATTAAAATTCAAAGGAACGGTAGCATGAGCCATTGATCTAAAACAACATAGACATGAAAAATACTATCAAGTACTAGGTTCATGATAAATTAAAGTTCAATTAATCATATTACTTAAGAACTCCCACTTAGATATACATCCCTCTTATCGTCTAAGTGATCACGTGATCCAAATCAACTAAACCATGTCCGATCATCATGTGAGATGGAGTAATTTTCAATGGTGAACATCACTATGTTGATCATATCTACTATATGATTCACGCTCGACCTTTCGGTCTTAGTGTTCCGAGGCCATATCTACATATGCTAGTCTCGTCAAGTTTAACCCGAGTATTCTGCGTGTGCAAAACTGGCTTGCACCCATTGTATGTGAACATAGAGATTATCACACCCGATCATCACGTGGTGTCTTGGCACGACGAACTGTAGCAACGGTGCATATTCAGCGAGAACACTTGTACCTTGAAATTTAGTAAGGGATGATCTTATAATGCTATCGACGTTCTAAGCAAAATAAGGGATGATCTTATAATCACATGCAATCAAAATATGTGACATGATATGGCCATCATCATCTTGTGCTCATGATCTCCATCATTGAAGCATCCTCATGATCTCCACCTTGATATCCATCGTGGCATCGTTGTCATCTCGCCAACTATTGTTACTACGACTATCGCTACCGCTTAGTGATAAAGCAATACAATTATATGACGATTGCATTGCATACAATAAAGCGACAACCATATGGCTCCTGCCAGTTGCCGATAACTTTGTTACAAAATATGATCATCTCATACAACAATTTATATCACATCATGCTTGACCATATCACATCACAGCAAGACCTGCAAAAACAAGTTAGACATCCTCTACTTTGTTGTTGCAAGTTTTACGTGGCTGCTACGGGCTTCTAGCAAGAACCATTCTTACCTACGAATCAAAACCACAACAATTTTTTGTCAAGTGTGTTGTTTTAACCTTCAACAAGGACCGGGCGTAGCCACACTCGATTCAACTAAAGTTGGAGAAATAGTCACTCACCAGCCACCTATGTGCAAAGCACGTCGGTAGAACCAGTCTCGCGTAAGCGTACGCGTAATGTTGGCCTGAGACGCTTCATTCAACAATACTGCCGAATCAAAGTATGACATGCTGGTAAGTAGTATCACTATTATCGCCCACAACTCTATGTGTTCTACTCGTGCATATAACATCTACGCATAAACCTGGCTCTTATAGCACTGTTGGGGAACGTAGTAATTTCAAAAAAATTCCTACGCACACGCAAGATCATGGTGATGCATAGCAACGGGAGGGGAGAGTGTGTCCACATACCCTCATAGACCGAATGCAGAAGTGTTATAACAACGCGGTTGATGTAGTCGTACGTCTTCACGATCTGACCGATCTTAGCACCGAACGTACGGCACCTCCACGATTAGCACACGTTCAACTCGGGGATGTCCCTCGTACTCTTGATCCAGTTGAGGTCGAGGGAGAGTTTCGTCAGCACGATGGCATGGTGACGGTGATGATGAAGTTACCGGCGCATGCAGGGCTTCACCTAAGCACTACGATGATATGACCCAGGTGTGTAACTGTGGAGAGGGGCACCGCACACGGCTAAAGAATGTCAACTTGTGTGTCCTAGGGTGCCCCCTGCCCCCTTATATAAAGGAGAAAGGGGGAGGCTGGCCGGCCCTTGGGGCGCGCCAAGGAGGGGAGGAGTCCTCCTCCTAGTAGGAGTATGACTCCTCCTTTCCTAGTCCAACTAGGAGGGGGAAGGGGGAAGGAAGGAGAGGGAGAGGGAGAGGGAAAGAGGGGCTGCGCCCCCTTCCCTAGTCCAATTTGGACTCCCCTTTGGTGGGGGGGCACCTCCTGGGCTGCTGCCCTCTCTCTCCCCTAAGGCCCACTAAGGCCCAATACTTCCCCGAGGGGGAGGGGGTCCGGTAACCCCTCCGACACTCCGGTTTTCTTCGAAATCACCCTAAACACTTCCAGTGTCCGAATATAGCAGTCCAATATATTAATCTTTATGTATCAACCATTTCGAGACTCCTCGTCATGTCCGTGATCACATCCGGGACTCCAAACTATCTTGGGTACATCAAAACACATAAACTCATAATAACAATCGTCATCAAACGTTAAGCGTGCGGACCCTACGGGTTCGAGAACTATGTAGACATGACCGAGACTCATCTCTGGTCAATAACCAATAGAGGAACCTGGATGCTCATATTGGTTCCTACGTATTCTACGAAGATCATTGTCGGTCAAACCGCATAACAACATACATTGTTCCCTTTGTCATCGGTATGTTACTTGCCCGAGATTCGATCGTCGGTATCTCAATACCTAGTTCAGTCTCGTTACCGGCAAGTCTCTTTACTCGTTCCGTAATACTTCATACCGCAACTAACTCATTAGTCACAATGCTTGCAAGGCTTATAGTGATGAGTATTACCGAGATGGCCCAGAGATATCTCTTCGAAACACGGAGTGACAAATCCTAATCTCGATCTATGCCAGCCCAACAAACACCTTCGAAGAGACTTGTAGAGCACCTTTATGATCACCCTTTTACGTTGTGACGTTTTGTAGCACACAAAGTGTTCCTCTGGTATTCGGGAGTTGCATAATCTCATAGTCTGAGGAACTTGTATAAGTCATGAAGAAAGCAGTAGCAATGAAACTAACACGATCATAATGCTAAGCTAACAAATGGGTCATGTCCATCACATCATTCTCCTAATGATGTGATCCCTTTCATCAAATTACAACACATATCTATGGTTAGGAAACTTAACCATCTTTGATTAATGAGCTAGTCTAGTAGAGGCATACTAGGGACTATATAGGTTTTGTCTATGTATTCACACATGTACTAAGTTTCCGTTTAATACAATTCTAGCATGAATAATAAACATTTATCATGAATTAAGGAAATAAATAATAACTTTATTATTGCCTCTAGGGCATATTTCCTTCAAAATCCCCATACAAGCAAGTCAAAATAAAAAAACTAACATCCAAGAGAGTAGCAAAAACACCACCAACTCAAAGTCGAGCAAGAAAAACAAAAGTAGCCACACCTAACTAGAAGCAACCTAGACTGCCATACATGAATGGAATTGTGCCCCCTTGGATAACCAACAAATACTGTTGCATGGAGAAAACCAAGACATTGCCAGAGAGGCCCGCTTGCCCTATTGCTACGGGCCATGGAGCACCGATCCCGCCAGCAGACAGCAAGGACAGAGAACATGAAATCGAGGACACATGTAAAAGGTACATGATAAACAAGAGCACCCCACTCCATAGTCGAAGAATCGACATGCTAGGATTAGAGCATGCCCGAAGGTACCGACATGCAGCGACTAGAGAGTACCTGAGCTCCACGATGATGCCGCCAAGAGGGTGACGGCGTAACATGCCACCTTAGAGCCCGACAAGATGGACTAGGGTTTACACCCAGAGCCTTCAGACGGGAAGGGGACCCACAACAATGCTCCCAAGAGGGAAGTGACACCCATAATCAGCTCCAACGTCGGTGTTGGAGCATGGAGCTTTTTCTTGGAGTGTTACTCATATCACATGAGATACCATGTTCGTTGACCCAATCCGAGGGAGGCCTCCCTCCCGCTAGCTTGAGGCCTCTAGATCAAGGCTACCGAGCCACCGCCACCGAAGTCACGACAACAACAGAGTCACTGGTCACCGCCCTACTACTCACATAGACAAGGAGAGATGCCACCATCATTGTAGCATAGAGCCAACCATTTAGCCTCACCTTTCGAGGCCATTGCCCCAACATCCATGGCCCCAAGTCCAAACCCCACACCGCACTTACCACCAACCACCGGAGGCACATGTGGGAAGGCAACACCATCCCGATCCCAGGGAAACCTTCAATGAAGATCTCATTGGTGAGACTTACTAGGATTTGGGTGAGAATGAGTCCAACCCAATGGTTGCCAACCATCCTGCAATGGTAACCATCGGTCCCCACGTCAGGCCCCATCACCTATTACGTTCAAATCTAGGCAAGTGTGATCCGACACCACCACTCAGCCCCGCTTGAGCAAGGTAGAGCATCTTGAAGGAGATCTGACCACTGGTGAGCTATGAGGATGCCACCCAGCCAATTGGTACAGTTGCTCGCTTGGGCCCAAAAAGGGGAAAACTCGGGACCCATCACCACCACAACATGTGCGCATATCTGACCTTGAGGGCATCGATAGTGTAGCACCATGCTAGCCCTGACCCATCGACGAAGGAACGTGTCGCCATGCCACCGAGAGACACCACCCGCGCCACACCACCTGACACCTGTCTTGCTACACTACACCTGCCCACGCCACATTGGTCGCACAGTTGCTAGCTCGGTCCTTAAGGACACAAGCTTTATGCCAAATTTTCAAGTTGTGTCTACTCGCGTAGCCCCCACAAGCATTGTGGATGCTCACTCTCAAGGTAAGATGGCAAAACTATTATTCTTGAACCAACAAGTAATCATCAAACTTCTTTTTCTTGATCAACGAGATATTATTTCCTTGCAAGAATATGAGATAGTATTTTTTTAAAGGGAGCATCTTCCTCCCGCTCACCACCAGCCTTACCCCGGCCTATCTTCCCCCATGTGGCCGGCAAGCATTTCCGCGCATCGCTCCACCCTCCCCTGGACCTCCCCTACCGATGTGATTGCCATTGGGTGATATGGCACATTATTTGTAGCCCCAAGAAGAAGGGAGGTTTGGGTGTGCATACTTTAGTGAAATTTAATGTCAGTATTTTATGTAACTAGTGGTGGAATTTAATGAATAAAGAAGGGATGTGGAAGGATTTGTTAAGAGGAAATATAAGCTACAAAATGGAATTTGTCAGGTAAAAAGCATTGTGAATGATTCACCATGTTGGGCTGACTTGATGAAACTAAAACAAATATATATGGGAGGTGGAATAATGATCATAGACAACGGTATGCAAACTGAATTTTGGAATGATTGTTAGTGTGGATAGATAGCTTTGAAAGATCAATTTCGTAGTTTTTTCTTAATTTGTAATGAGGTATGTTTCACTATGAGACAGATATTTGATAGGAATTGACATTTAACCTTTCGAAGGTGTCTGGCTGATGATTAGAGATTGCAGCTGAGTGAGTGATAAGGAATGTTAATCGAATTTGTTTGACTGAAGAGGAGGATAAGCCTAAGTGGAAATGGTCTAAAACCAGCAAATTCAGAATCAAATAAGTTTACAACCATCTGTCTGATGCTGGGCCTGATAGTTACTTTAAACATCTATGGAATTCCTCCCAAAATAAAAATCTGGCTCTAACTTATTTGGCATAATGCTATTGCTTCCAAAAGATAACACGATCAAGAAGTTTTGGAGTGGTGATCCCCATTGTAGTTTCTGCTCTGATAGAGAAACTATTAATCACCTGTTCTTTGGCTAATCTGCATCCAAATATGTTTGGAGCATAGTTAGCAAATGCTTAGGTGCCCAACCTAGGCCTGGGTGTTTTACCAAGTTCTTCTAGTGGACACCTCAACTTATCCGCGGGTAGAAATTTACAGATTGTGGGGCCAACAGCTATTTGCTGGGCAATTTGGGAACTTAAAAATAGAGCTTGTTTTGACCATAAACTTGTGAGACCTCCTGCTGAATTACTTTGTTATGCTTGCTCCTTTATGTGGTATTGGGGAGGTCTTCAGATAAGGAGGAATGTGGAATGCTGGAGCAAGGTGCAACTTAGGGCCTGTTCGGTGTCCCTCCACTGCGCGCATCCACTCCCGGAGCAGACAGAGCTGCAGTTAGAAATCTCGGAATAGGCGAAACGATGCTCCCCAGGCCCACAGATTTTGAGGAGCCGGTGGATTGCCGAATGGGCCCTTACTTATAGGCTGAGGCCCTTGAGATGCATGTCAATGGTGGAAGGGAGAGAAGGATCACTACAAGACCAAGACCAGTTGATGCAGATTCTGGTGAACAATGGTGGAAAATGGAAATGTTGATTACTTGATGCCTAGGTGCTTCCTTTGTCTTTCAACAACTTTCCAAAACTGTAATAGTCTGGTTGGAGGTTATGCTGGGTCTAGCTTTTGTTGGGGAACGTGGTAATTTCAAAAAAATTCCTACATTCATGCAAGATCTATCTATGTGATGCATAGCAACGAGCGGGAGAGTGTGTCCATGTACCCTCGTAGACCAAAAGTGGAAGCGTTTTATCAACGCGGTTGATGTAGTCATACGTCTTCACGATCCGACCGATCATAGCACCGAACGTACGGCACCTCCGTGTACAACACACGTTCAACTCGATGATGTCCCTCGTACTCTTGATCCAGTTGAGGCTGAGGGAGAGTTTCGTCAGCACAATTGCATGGCGATGGTGATGATGAAGTTACTGGCACAGGGCTTCGCCTAAGCACTACGACGATATGACCGAGGTGTGTTTTTGGGGAGGGGGCACGCACACGGCTAAAATATCAACTTGTGTGTCCTTGGGGTGCTCCCCTCCCTTTTATATAAAGGAGGGAGGGAGCAGGTGGCCGGCCTAGGGGGCGCGCCAAGCATAGGGAGTCCTACTAGGACTCCCAAGTCCTAGTAGGATTCCCTTTCCTATTCGGAGTAGGAGAGAAGGAAAGAGAGGGAGAGGGAGAAGGAAACGGGGGCTGCGCCCCCACCCCTTATCCAATTTGGTATGGGCAGGGGGAGGCGCGCGCCACCTCTTGGCCCTTCTCCCCTCTCTCCACTAAAGCCCAATAAGGCCCATTACTTCTCCCGGCGAATTCCCGTATCTCTCCGGTACTCCGAAAAATACTCGAATCACTCGTAACCTTTCCGATGTCCGAATATAGCCTTCCAATATATCGATCTTTACATCTCGACCATTTCGAGACTCCTCGTCACATCCTTGATCTCATCGTGGACTCGAACAAATCGTCATCGAACGTTAAGCATGCGGAACCTACGGGTTCGAGAACTATGTAGACATGATCGAGACACATCTCCGACCAATAACCAATAGCGGAACCTGGATGCTCATATTGGCTCCTACATATTCTACAAAGATCTTTATCGGTCAAGCCGCATAATAACATACGTTGTTCCCTTTGTCATCGGTATGTTACTTGCCCGAGATTCGATCATCGGTATCTCAACATCTCAATACCTAGTTCAATCTCGTTACCGGCAAGTCTCTTTACTCGTTCCGTAATATTTCATCCCGCAACTAACTCATTAGTTACAATGCTTGCAAGGATTATAGTGGTGAGTATTACCGAGAGGGCCCAGAGATACCTCTCCGAAACATGGAGTGACAAATCCTAATCTCGATCTATGCTAACCCAACAAACACCTTTGGAGACACCTGTAGAGCACCTTTATAATCACCCATTTACGTTGTGATGTTTGGTAGCACACAAAGTGTTCCTCCGATATTCGGGAGTTGCATAATCTCATAGTCTGAGGAACTTGTATAAGTCATGAAGAAAGCAGTAGCAATGAAACTGACACAATCATAATGCTAAGCTAACGGATGGGTCATGTCCATCATATCATACTCCTAATGATGTGATCCCGTTCATCAAATGACAACATATGTCTATGGTTAGGAAACATAACCATCTTTGATTAACGAGCTAGTCTAGTAGAGGCATACTAGGGACTATATGTTTTGTCTATGTATTCATACATGTACTAAGTTTCCGGTTAATACAATTCTAGCATGAATAATAAACATTTATCATGAATTAAGGAAATAAATAATAACTTTATTATTGCCTCTAGGTCATATTTCCTTCAGTATCCCACTTGCACTAGAGTCAATAATATAGTTCACATCACCATGTGATTTAACACAAATATTCACATCTTGTATGTGATTAACACCCATAGTTCACATCGTCATGTGACTAACACCCAAAGGGTTTACTAGAGTCAATAATCTAGTTCACATCGCTATGTGATTAACACCCAAATAATACTAAGGTGTGATCATGTTTTGCTCGTGAGATAAGTTTAGTCAACGGGTCTGTCACATTGAGAGTTGTATGTATTTTGCAAATATTCTATGTCTACAATGCTCTGTATGGAGATACTCTAGCTAATTTCTCCCACTTTCAATATGTATCCAGATTGAGACTTATAGTCATCTGGATCGGTGTAAAAGCTTGCATTGATATAACTCTTTGCGATGAGCTCTTTTATCACCTCCATGACCGAGAAGTATTTCCTTAGTCCTCACTAAGGATAATCTTGACCGCTGTCAAGTGATCTACTCCTAGATCAAAATTGTACTCCCTTGCCAAACTCAGGGCAGGGTACACAATAAGTCCGGTACACAACACATCATACTTTATAGAACCTATGACTGTGACATAGGGAATGACTTTCATTCTCTTTCTATTTCTTGCCGTAGTCGGGCTTTGAGTCTTACTCAACTTTACACCTTGTAATACTGGCAAGAACCCTTTCTTTGACTGATCCATTTTGAACTTCTTCAAAACTTTACCAAGGTATGTTGTCGGATTTAGGGTTCCGGCAGACCCTCTAGATTCGAACACAGGGGTGTGCGTGGAGATTTCTCCCACTACCTACCTGCACCTCACCGCCTCGCTATGATCTAAGCTACGAAAGGAACAACACAAGAGACACAGAGTTTATACTGGTTCAAGCCACCATTGTGGTGTAATACCCTACTCCAGTGTGTGGTGTGGTGGATTGCCTCTTGGGCTGATAATGAACAATACAAGGAAGAACAGCCTCACGAGGGGAGGGGTTCTTGCGTTGGTGGTTCTGGCTAAGGATCGATTCGTTCCCTTTGCCTTGAGAGTGGCTAGTCCTATTTATAGGCAAAGGCCCTGGGCCTCTTCCCAAATATTGAGCGGGAAGGGCGCCAACAACTGGCCATTTTGAAGGGGAACATCTAGTACACTTATCCTGACTAAAGTTGGTCCTCGCTTGTCAAAGGCTCTGGTGGTGATGCCGGCTTGGGCTCCACAATGACTTCCTTCCTGCCATTGCGACGGTCTTGGTCTTGTTGCACCAAAATGGGTGCCTTTGCTTGATGCTCTCGCCAGCGCTTGCCCCCTTTGCACCAAATGGGAAAGAAGGACACTGCGCGGGCTGGTGCCCTCCTAGCGCACTCGGTCGTCATGGCTTGCATCATGGGCACCTCGTGAGGTACCCCGCCTTGATCTCTCCGCCTCCTCGCGAGCCAGCCTGACGAGGCCGTGCCTAAGGAAGCTCCCTGTCGTCCGCCCCGTGAGGCTTGGCCACTCACGAGGGTCTTGAGCTCGTGCTGATGAAGATGGGCCATGATGGGCCGCTCCTAGAGCCACGCCGCAGGCCGCTGGTAGGCAAGTCTGGGGACCCCTGTTCCTAGAACGCCGACAGTAGCCCCCGGGCCCAAGGCGTGCCCGGACTTGGCTGAGCCGAGAAGCGAAGGGGCAAGTGTGAAGCATCGCGGGCCCTAACAGCCTGCGGCCTCGGGCGCCGCGTGGCGGTTCATTGGACGTGGGCGGCTCCGCTCCCCCATGACGCCTCGGCAACTGCACGAACTGACAAGTCCCTGCATGCAAAAACGTGTCATGATTACCTGCGATCGTGGAAGCCGACGGTTGGCCTCCTCCGGCTATAAGCACGGAACGGTGCGAGCCATTCCAGTTCATCTTCCTCTGCTCCTCCTCCTCTTCTTCATCTTCGCCATTGCTCTGTCTCACACTGATGGCACCCATCCGCCGGTTCTCCGCAGAAGAGAAGGGAAAGGCCCCCCGAGAGGGTCCTCACCCGCTTCCGCCGAAGAAGCGGTTGGTCCTCTGTCGCCGAGATGAGGGCGCGCGGCAGGAGGTGTCGAGGCCTTGGTGCGAGCGGCCACCGCCAGGGTTCCCGCTTCCCTTGTACGCCTACCTTGAGGGCCCTGCAGGAGTTGATGTCGAGCGCCATGGACGATGCCGCCGTTGGCGCCGGCGGGTCACGGCGGTGCGCGTTGTCCCTCCTAGAGTTCACGCCGAGGGCTCCTCCCGAGAGTTTGTGCTTCACGCCGCCATGCCCCCTTGATCTTGGATTCGCCTTACTCCCTCCTTCGCCTTCGAGATCCCGCCAAGGGGGCCTTTCAAGCTCTGGCTGCAGCACGCCGACTGCCAGACTCCTGCGACCGAAGCGGATGTCGAGGTCATCGCTCCAGGCAAGGTCTTTATGACCCGGGGCTGGGGCGAGATCACCCGGGTCTGCAGGACGAGGGGCGCCCTTGCGATCCACCTAGAGCTCGACGACGCTTCCGTTATGCTCTTCAAGGTCTTCGACGAAGATGGGCGTCGGCTGGAGTGCTGCCCTAGAGGCAGCGACCGAAGCTCTGGAGTGGCAGGGACCAGGCCTGCCGCCGTCCATTCTTCCAACAGCTCCTCAGGCGGCGGGGGCGCCGGAGGATCCATAGACTCCGCTGTGCTCTTCGTGACTCCAGAGACAAGCGATGACAGCTACGAGCCCCCGAGCCTGCGCCGATCTCGGAGCAGGACGGGCTCGTTAGGCCGCTGCCGCCTCTAATCTGGATGAGGGTGGCGCCGAGCCTCACGCGGCCCACTGTTGATGATGGCGTCTGCCGCCATGGTTCCTGTTGTTAGGACTCCTTAGGATACGCATCTTTTGTCCCTGCGAGGAGCCAAGAACACACCCCGTAGGGGTTTGTAAGGTGTCTGTAGTTCCTTTTGCTAATATGATCCTTATCGTGAAGTAGTGTGAGATGTGCATCCCGCCTTAGCTTAGTTCCTCCTTTCGAACCTCACGAGGGCTTGATGCTCTGCGCCGACAGGTCCCGGTCCCAAGGCAAGCTTCAGCCGTCGCTGGTATGCCAGGTCGCGATGCCGTGGTCAAGGCCAGGAGGTGAGCGGCCCGGGGTCCAGTAAGAGCCCTTGAGTTGCGATGCTCAGGAGGTCCCCTTTAGCGCCCAAGTAGCCATCGTTCGGTGAGAAAGGAGCGCGACGTTGCTAACACGGGATTGCATTGGATGCGGGGACGATGCTGCGATAGCTAGTGTTTCCAGAGGGTGACTTATCTCGAGAGTCAGGAACCGCTTCCTGGTGCGGCGCTAGGTCCGTGCATCGGCCGGCGAGGGATTGCCCGGCGAGGTCCCCGCGTGCCTCTTCCCTCTCGCCTTTGCTCCTCTTTCTGCTCTACATCCTCGGGTCCCGGCCCTCGAGCGGGTCTCAGCCATCGCTGGTTTGCCAGGTCGCGATGCCGTGGACAAAGCCAGAGGGTGAGGGCTGGAGAGCCAGTAGGAGCCCTGAGTCGTGATGCTCAGGTACCCACCCTTTAACATGCAAGCGGTTCGCGCGGACAAGAGTGACGAAGACGCCGTGAGGGCCTCGCCTGGCGCTACTCCTTGAAGGGATCCTGCAGGCCCACCACAAGAAGAACAAGAGTCCGCTATGACAAGCGGCGGTCAGCCGCTGGTTGCTTCGGAGAGGTGACGAGGCACTGAAGGCCTGACGAGGTGTATCTGGGCACCTGTGAGCCGGCGCGGGACTCACGGGGCCCTACCTCAAGGCGGGTTGCGCCTAGCACTGGGCCTTAACTTGTGATGTGTTCCTGCAAATTTGGTTAGATGCCGACGCTCTACGTCCTCGGGTCCCGGCCCTCGAGCGGGTCTCAGCCGTCGCTGGTTTGCCAGGTCGGGATGCCGTGGACAAAGCCAGAGGGTGAGGGCTGGAGAGCCAGTAGGAGCCCTGAGTCGCGATGCTCAGGTACCCCCCCTTTAATGTGCAAGTGGCCGACATGAAGGAAGAAGAGGTGCCGCTGACAGGCATCAAATAACAAGCATGATGGGCCGAATGCATGGCCCGAAAATAAAAGCAAGGGGGGTACATGCCGCTGGGTCTGACCCGAGCGACTTGGGGATGATGCAGCCCGAAGGGCGCCCCCAACAAAATAAGCTAGGAACATAAGGTAAAAAGGGGATACATGCCGCAGGGACGGACCCACGCGGCCTGGGAATAATGCAGCCCTGGGGGCGCTCCCAGCTGGAAAAGAAACTTGAAAGATGTCACCTGATAGCGTTGAAGATGAAGGGGTGTTGAAGTAGTGGACGTCATGGGCTGCGGAAGCCGATCTTCACGAGCCCCTAGGCCCAGGAGCCTCGGGAGGCTCCGGAGGCGCTGGTGGCTCCTCACGGACCATCTCCATCTCTGCCAGGACTGTGGAACGCCTGGCCTCCTAAGCCTCCAGGATGCTCCTCATGAGGCGCTGGTACGCGGCGGCCACGTTCGGCAAGCCGTAGGGCATGCGAACGTAGTTGTGGGGAGGGCCTTCGCAGCGCCCCATGCGTGAGGGCCAGAAGTGCTCCTGAGAGGCGGCTCGGTTGAGCCCTGGGATGTCGATGCATACGCGCAGCCCGCCATCCTCACCTGGACGAGGAGCTGCGATGGGTAAGCGGCGGCTACCACTCATGACTCTTGACTCCTGCAACTCCTGCGTGATCTGTCTGACGAACTCCTGAGGGTTTGGCCCTCCTTGCCTTGCTCCTTCCTGAGGGAAACGTGCTCTGAAACACGCCTCCAAGTGGTGCCCAAGCACCTCCCTCGTGACCTTAGCAAGGTCGGTGGCCCTCCAGGAGGGAGCCCCCGAACCTTGCTTGAGGAGGGCGTCGAGCGCGCCTTCCTATGCGATAGAAGGAGGTGCCCCCTGAGCAGGCGCAGACCCTGAGGGGCCTACCTCCTGAGGGGTCGGGCCTGGCGATGTCTTCTTCTTCTTGGGAGCGGTCTCAGGGAGCCTCCCGCTCCCGCGATCTGGGTCTTCAAGTGATGCGGCCTGAAAAGCTTGCTCCAGGGAGCACACTGCATCTCTTTCTTCACAGGGCACCGTGATGACTCCGCCACTTTCTGGCATCTTGAGGACGTTGTAGCCGTGATGAGTCACGGCCATGAACTTGGCGAGAGCTGGGTACCCGAGGATGGCGTTGTATGGCAGGCGAATGTGGGCGACGTCGAAGTCGATGAGCTCGATGCGGTAGTTGTTGCGAGCCCCGAAGCTCACAGGGAGGCGGACCTGCCCAATCGGAACCGTGGAGCCATCGGTGACTCCGGAGAAAGGCTTGGTTGGCTGAAGCTTATCGTAAGGCACTTGGAGATTGTTGAATGTCTCTACGGACAGGACGTTGAGCTCTGCCCCGCCGTCGATGAGAGTCCTGGTGACTTGCACGTTGCTGATGACTGGGGAGCAAAGCATCGAGAGGACTCCGACTGTGGTCGTTCACTTGAGCTGATCCACTGAGCTGAACGTGATGGTGCATGCCGACCACCTGAGGGGGCGCGTAGCTTCGAGCTTGGGGAGGACTGCATTCACCTCGCGGGCGAACTGCTTGAAGATGCATTGAGAGGCTGGGGCTTGGGCTCCGCCCAGGATACAGGCGATCGCGCGCGGCTCCTGGAAGCCCCCAGCCCCCTCGTCCTGAAGATGATCCTAGTTTCTCCTTGGCTGCGGCAGCAGTGGAGGGAGGCCTGCATTTCCTTGCGGACGATCCTCGCGAGGCTGATCCCTCCAGTCTCCCTCGCGAGGCTGATCCTGCCAGCGATCCTCGCGAGGTCGGTCACGTGTGACACTCCAAATTTTTTTTTTGGTTTTTATCAAAACTTTGTGGTTTTGAGGAGAGACCTTTTTTTTTAATTTTTCTTTTTCAGAAAAACCTTCCTCTTAAAAACCTCCTTTTGCCTTGGCAGGGATTTTATTTCTTTCAAACTTTGGTGGTTGATCTTTTGCAAACTTCTTCTCTGTTAGTTCCCTCTAAAAATTTATTTTTTTTGGGAGTTTTAATTTGTTTTATTTTTAAGTGAAGCTCTATGAAAATTTGGGATTTTCTTATCTTTGAAGCCACCCTTGGCTTTGTATTTTTGCCCATGAGATAAAACCCCTCCAAAACCTCCCCTCCCCCTTGTGATCAACCTAAGTTCTCTGTCCCAACTAATCCAAACTGGTTTTGGATTTTATTCTAATTATTTTTCCCCCTCAATTCAATTCTGAAAATTATTTGGAGCCTGAGGGATTTTCAAAGCAAGTACACTTTTTCATTTGAGTTTTGACCTCAAACCAATTCTCCTGGATTGTCCTTTGAACCCACAACCCAGAACCATCTTGATCCACTCCTCCTCTTTTCAAATTTTTCAAAATACAGTCTCTGCAAGTTTGGACCAGATTTGCCAAATTTGGTGAAATTCATATCCACACTGCTCCAAAAATTCCACCAAAAATCATGCAGCCTACTTGAGCAAGGAGAAGCCACTCCACCAAAAATCAGCTCAAGGAAAAATCACCAGAGGCCAATTTCATTCGGTCGAACACCTTGTGGGCACTGTTACTGTTCAAAGTTCAGAAAATTCAGTTTCAGTGTCATCTTCCGTCCGTCAGTTTCAGTCACGCGGCCACAGTGCCCTTGGCACGTTCCTCGCCGCCTCTTCCTCTTGTCCGAAGCTTCACACGCGTGCGTGGAGCCTTCCTGGCGTCGGTAGCACGCTGGCTCGCCCTCGCCGGCGTCTTCTGCGGCGTCGGGACCTCCCGTGGCGGCCGACAGGAGGCACACCACGGCAGAACGCCGTTCCGCGCCGCCCATCGCTCCCTGGCTCTCCGCGTGGCCTCATGCACGCCAGCGCACGCCCGTAGCACAGCCACCGTGGCTGGCAAGCACGGAACACGCTCTCCACCGCCGACGGGCCCGCGCCATCCCCGTTCCGTCGAGCTCGCCCTTAACACCCAAACCCCGGCCAGTTTAACACCAAAACGGACCCATTGAACCTCCGTGATGACGCTCGACCCCCTAACCACCCCGACCGAGCACTGCGCCACCGTAATCGCTCGCCGGTGATCCTCGTTCACGGCAACCACCTCGGACCGCCTATATAAACGGGTCCCGAGCTCACTCTCGTGCACGCAGCACCTCCACTACTCACCAACACCCCGCCAGGCCACTAGGGGGACCTCGAGGAGGTCTCCTCCCCCAGCTCCGGCCGCCTCGCCCCGCCTCGGCCTCCAGCCCGATTCGTTTTGGTGAGGCCATCTCCGGCGCTCAAACCCCGTTCGTTACCCTCTCTAGCTGCCAGGAGCATAACCCCCTCTTCAATTTAACCTTTGCAGCCCTCTCCGACGAGCCCCTCGACCACCCGAGCCGCCGTCCGCCGGAGCAAAGCTCGCCGTCGACGTGGTGCTCGCCGACCGACTCCACCACCATCAACTGACGCGGAAGGGTGCCCTGAGCACGGAGGTACTCTCCGATCTCTCTGCCTCGCCGTGGATCGCCGCCGGCGACCACCGCGGCTCTCGGGCGCCGGCGAACTCTGCCGCCCCGTTTGAACATTTGAACCTGACGGGTGGGACCCCACCGTCAGCATCTCTGCTCTCTCTTTCGAATCGTTTTCTGGAAGCGCCTTCGGGCAGAATGCGTTTTCTCTTCGGGCTGGCGTAGTCGCTACCGAAGCGTTTTCTGTTTTTATAAACTAGCCCCTGGAAATCTTCTGTTTCATTACAGATAAGTCCCTGGACAAAAACCCTTATAACTTTTAATCAGAAAAGTATTTTTGATTGATTATTTTTCTGTTCTCTTTAAAATTTTGTCTAGTTTTTTTATCAGATTTATTTGAAAAATATTTGGTTTACCTTCTGTGCACTCCTTGGTATTTACGTTAGCGCATATATTTTCTTTAAACCGTAGATACCGAAGGAGGTGACGGAGCCGCGAACTTCACCGAGCTAGGCTCCGACTACTCTGAACCAGGCAAGCATGTTTGAACTTTTGATATGATTAGTGTCTTGGCATGTTTTGCATTTAGTTAGTTTCATGGCATGTTGGTGAGCATACCGATGAATGTTATTTTATGTGATAATAAGGTGAGTGAGTTCGATGATCCATACGTGGATGGATGTGAATATGAATGGCCATGTGTTGGCAT
Source organism: Triticum dicoccoides (assembly GCF_002162155.2). Taxonomy (NCBI): domain Eukaryota; kingdom Viridiplantae; phylum Streptophyta; class Magnoliopsida; order Poales; family Poaceae; genus Triticum; species Triticum dicoccoides. The sequence goes on along the minus strand of NC_041383.1, from coordinate 578,293,347 downwards.
GAGGATGGGTACGATGGCAGTGTTGTAGCATGCCAGTCTTACGCCAGACTATGTGACTTCAGTGTCAAACCATATCGGTCCAGTACCTATCATTTCCTTCCTTGTACTACCACATGTTTTCCGCAAGGAATATGGTTTAGTAAGTTGCAAACCGCTTTCATGGTACACACCAAAGAGGAGAGGCCGTGATGATGGTTCCATGGCCCTGGATTAAAGCCAGTCGTCCGGTCAGGGGGCATGGGTGTTTCCGGTTGGGACCGAGAGGGGGGCACCCCTTAGAGCGCGCGTATATAAATTTGATCCCATGCTATTCGAGATTGTGATCTCCCCGTCTCAAAAGTTTTTCTTGGACGATGACTAGGGTGATTCCTAGCATCAAGAGGTAGGATGGGTGTGTACCGGTTAGCTGTGTTTTCTTCCGAAATACCGTAAACGGAACTAGTCCTTCGTGACTACGGAAATCCGTTGGCTGTGGGAAAAATTTTGTACAAGCTCTGCAGAGTCATATATTCCTCCAAATCATCTATTCCATGTCAAGTTTTGTTCCATCTTATCCTAATCAATTGTCAGCTTTGATGACAGAGACTCCGGTGAATCGCATGAGTGCTAAGTCCGGTTGAATGATTATCCCTGTGGATGGACTAACCCGTTTATCCTCATGGATTGAATGTTTATTATGAGTATTATTTACTGGTGAATTTAAAGCCCTTTCTGCGATGTCGCTCAGACGTCCGACTGTGGCATTTCTTTTAAAGCCCTTTCTGCGATGTCGCTCAGACGTCCGACTGTGGCATTTCTTTTAAAGCCCTTTCTGCGATGTCGCTCAGACGTCCGACTGTGGCATTTCTTTTAAAGCCCTTTCTGCGATGTCGCTCAGACGTCCGACCGTGGCATTTCTTTTAAAGCCCTTTATGTGGTGTCGCTAAGATGCCCGACTGTGGCATCATTTCCTTATTTTTATTTGTTCACCTTTCGAGGCGTCGCTTCAGACACCCGATCGGTCCTTATTTATGCTCTGTGGGATTTCAGGCGGACTACTACCGTTTCCCTTTTTACTTACCCATTATGCCAATTTTATTTATTGTGCATTAAGGAATTAATCATGTTGCATCCATGCACGCATTTGTTATATCTTACGTCCGAACTGTCTTGCGAGTACTTTCAAAGTACTCACTGGCTTGTTGATTTGGCCAGATGCTGACGAAGGCGATCTCATGGATGAAGAGTTCGATAGCGAGTCTGACACTTAGAGGAGTCCCAGTCAGTCTCGTGCGACCCTGGATTTGGTCACTGTTTTATATCCGCTTCCGCTACCAAATAAATTTATCGAGCCTCACCTCGACGTTCGATGAAATGATATTCTTAGAGTCTTGTATTTCCCTTCCCGTTGTGCTTTTCCACCACCAACCTATCCATGAGTCAGTAGTATGTCTCCACACCACTGTGTCCTGTCCGCCATTATGTATGATTATTGGCGTGCTTGTAATAATTTGGTTGAGCGACCGCAGTTCAACCCTGTAATATATTTTATGCTACTGGCTTATTGTATCAAGAAATTGTCTACCAGTGAGGAGGATTTCTCTCATACTGGACTCAAAAGACTGGTTTATCAATAAATATTTTTATTGGAAAACCGGTCGTGACAAGCTTGGTACCAGAGCCAGGCTGACTGTAGGAAGCCACTAGGTGCGATCGCTAATTAGTATTAGCATGACAGAGCTATTTTATGTTTTTGCAATTGTAGTCATTTTCTGTCAGTCAGCATAAATTTATGATCTGACCCTGCAGAATTTTGCCTACTTTTGTAGATGGCCGACATCAGCTGCGAGTCTCAGACCTTCGCCAACTTGCCCGATGGGTTCGTCAAGCTTCTTTCTTCCATCGTTCAGGTCGCGATGGGGCCATCCGTGCGCCCAGTCTTCACACTCTACCAGCACCGAGTCAACGACAGTCTGACCATGCACCAGGCCACGGTGCAGTTCAGGGGAGGGCGTGGTGAATTACGCCGCTTCCGGTTCGTGGGAAGAGCCATGCCTACGGAGAGGCATGCTATGCAGATGGCAGCCCGCGAGGCAATAGCTCGTCTCAGGGATGTCCTTCCCGTGATGAAGACTCGTCGTTACCGTTATCTTCCGTGCCATGTGCCTTACACTTGTCACTACGCATACTCCTGCCCCAGAGGAGAACGAGACGAGGCTTTTGAGATGCTCATTGAGTATCTCCGGGCCCTGGAGGCAGCCTTCGACAACCTGGTGGACGACTTCGTAGCTACCCGCATGGACTCAGTCCATGGCTGTGCTGCCAACAGGAGGGAGCTCCTACCCGTCGCTCCGCCACCGACTTTTGTCTCGTCATCAGCATCTTTTACGCCTACTCGTCGCCTGCCTTCTACTGAAGAATTTAACCAAGTCATTGCACCCACTCCAGCGCGCACTACACCAACCTTCGTGCCCACTCCTGTACGTGTTGCTCCGCCCCTGGCAACCGCTCCGTCCGCTCTGCGCAACACTACACGTATGGAGCCCATTAGCGAGGAGGAAGTCGAGTCCCCAACCTCGCTACGCCTCGCCCTCGGCAGGGCAAAGGAGGTCACCAACATCTCTGCCTGAGTACGCTTAGCTGCCATGTATTGTACCACTTTGTAAGATATGTGCATAGGTTGTGAGAAGTAGCATGTTTGCACATCATGTAGGATCTGGAGAAGTGCACTAGCCTTAATAACATGTCAGGATTATGTACGCATATCCTGAGTGATGTACTGTATAATTACCGCCCGCGTGTAAGATATGTAATGAGCAGTCCTTCTCCGTGCGCAAGTCGATTTGTTTTTCTTAAGTAAGCTTGGGTATTTAATTATATCTGCCAGCTTATTGCATTTATGGTTTTATTTTGCGACTCTTTCCGCTTTTCTTAAGAGTTTTACAAAAAAAAAATTCCCAGAGTGAAAAATGTCTCGTCCTTGGACACGTTCCATGCCAACTCCACCAGAGGAAATTTTTGATACTCAACCCAACAATGAGTTCACTCAGGGACAGTCGAGCCAACAAGGCAGTGAAACGGCACTTTCACAAATGTGCCGCCTTTATGAACAGAGTCAGCAACAACATCGCGAGATGATGAACCAAGTCATCAACATGGGGAATCATCATGGACAGTATCAGCAACATTCCAAGTTATCTGAGCTACAGAAGACACGTCCTCAAACATTTGCTCACACTGACAAGCCTCTTGAAGCCGAGGACTGGCTTCGAGATATGGAAAGGAAATTAATTATTGCAAAGTGTTCAGATCTCGAGAAAGTACTATATGCTCCACACTATCTCACAGGAGCAGCCGCATCGTGGTGGGAGAATTTTCTGCACATGCATCCCAACGAAAATGACATAACCTGGGATGATTTCAAGGAAGGTTTCCGTGGTGCACATATTCCTAAGAGTATTATGAAAATCAAGAAGAGAGAATTCGATAACCTCAAATAAAGGAACATGACAGTGTCAGATTACAATAGTCAATTTACCCTATTATCCCGCTACGCCAATGAGGAGCGTATGACTGAAATCAAGAAGATGGAGAAATTCCTTAACGGTCTGGCGCCCGCGCTTAAATGCCAACTGGTCGTGCACACTTTTCCTGATTTTAAAACGCTGGTGGACATGGCCATTACTCTGGAAAATGAGAGACGCAGTCTGGAAGATATCCGCAAGCGAAAAAGGGACCAGACTAATCACACTCGCAATCACCGAAGCAAGATAGATTTTAAAAAGGGTGGGACACCCAAATTCTCATCCAATGTCTCACGCCCAATCAAGAATTTTCATGCAAGGGACAAGGAATTCACCTATCGCCCCGGCGTTACTTGTTACGCTTGTGGAGAAGAAGGGCATTATGCCAAACAGTGCCCCAAGCCAAGGAACTCAACCCCAAAGCCGAACAACGGCGGCAATAACTCAGCGCCCAAGCGAAACAATTTCAATCCCAACAATAACCACAGGAAGGGTCATCTGAACCACGTAACCAAAGAGGAGGCACAAAATGCTCCGGATATCATACTCGGTACGTTTCCTGTCAACACAATACCTGCAATGGTTTTGTTTGATTCTGGAGCTTCTCATTCTTTCATCTCGAAAAGTTTTGCTTTGCAAAATAATTTTTTGATGCTTCCTTTGGAGAAATCCATAAAAATCAAGTCCCCCGGGATTCAGCAAGTTTCTCAGAATTACTGTCAGAATGTGGTCATTGAGTTTGAAGGATTGGAGTTTTACGCAAATCTTATTGTATTGGAAAATAAAGGGCTGGATGTCATCCTAGGGATGGATTGGCTAACCACCAATAAAGGTTTTATCGACTGTTTCAACAGGACCGTGATTCTCACACACCACCAAGGGAAGACAATAAGAGTATCAGCCAAGGAAGGAAAAAGACCCCGGCAACCGAGATTAAATAAGGTGGACGTTTCTGAGCTAAACAAGGTTCCAGTAGTGTGTGAATTTCCAGATGTATTCCCTGAAGAGCTGCCAGGCATGCCACCAGACCGAGAAATAGAATTCCGCATTGAGCTAGCACCAGGAACCACCCCCATATACAAGAAACCATACAGAATGGCACCATCCGAGTTGATCGAATTGAAGAAGCAAATAAAGGAATTACTGGAAAAAGGATATATTCGAGCCAGCTCCTCACCTTGGGGATCACCAATTTTATTTGCCAAGAAGAAGGATGGAACGCTGAGATTGTGTATCTGTTGGGGAACGTTGCAGAAAATTAAAATTTTTCCTACGGTTTCACCAAGATCCATCTATGAGTTCATCTAAGCAACGAGTCAAGGGAGAGAGTTTGCATCTACATACCACTTGTAGATCGCGTGCGGAAGCTTGCAAGGTGATGATGTAGTCGTACTCGACGTGATCCAAATCACCGATGACCAGCGCCGAACGGACGGCACCTCCGCGTTCAACACACGTACGGGACGGGAGACGTCTCCTCCTTCTTGATCCAGCAAGGGGGAAGGAGAGGTTGATGAAGATCCAGCAGCACGACGGCGTGGTGGTGGATGCAGGGCGTCACAGCAGCAGGGCTTCGCCGAGACTACGAGGGAGAGACGTAACGGGGGGAGATGGAGGCGCCAGGGGCTGGTGTGTGAAGTCCCTCCTCTCCCCCACTATATATAGGGGTGCCAAGGGGGGGCGCCGGCCCTAGTAGATGAGATCTACTAGGGGGGGCGGTGGCCTAGGGGAGGTTTCCCTCCCCCCCAAGGCACCTAGGGGTGCCTTCCACCACTAGGACTCCTCCTAGGGGGAAACCCTAGGCGCATGGGCCTATAGGGGCTGGTTCCCTTGGCCCAAGAAGGCCAAGGTGAACCCCCTACAGCCCATGTGGCCCCCCGGGACAGGTGGCCCCACCCGGTGGACCCCCGGGACCCTTCCGGTGGTCCCGGTACAATACCGATAACCCCGAAACTTGTCCCGATGCCCGAAATAGCACTTCCTATATATAATTCTTTACCTCCGGACCATTCCGGAACTCCTTGTGACGTCCGGGATCTCATCCGGGACTCCGAACAACATTCGGGTTTCTGCATATACATATCTTCATAACCCTAGCGTCACCGAACCTTAAGTGTGTAGACCCTACGGGTTCGGGAGACATGCAGACATGACCGAGACGCTCTCAGTCAATAACCATCAGCGGGATCTGGATACCCATGATGGCTCCCACATGCTCCTCGATGTTGTTATCGGATGAACCACGATGTCGAGGATTCGATCAAACCCTGTATGCAATTCCCTTTGTCAATCGGTACGTTACTTGCCCGAGACTCGATCGTCGGTATCCCAATACCTTGTTCAGTCTCGTTACCGGCAAGTCACTTTACTCGTACCGTAATGCATGATCCCGTGTCCAACACCTTGGTCACATTGAGCTCAATATGATGATGCATTACCGAGTGGGCCCAGAGATACCTCTCCGTCATACGGAGTGACAAATCCCAGTCTCGCTCCGTGTCAACCCAACAGCTACTTTCGGAGATACCTGTAATGCACCTTTATAATCACCCAGTTACGTTGTGACGTTTGATACACCCAAGGCACTCCTACGGTATCCGGGAGTTACATGATCTCATGGTCTAAGGAAGAGATATTCGACATTGGCAAAGCTCTAGCAAAACGAACTACACGATCTTTTATGCTATGCTTAGGATTGGGTCTTGTCCATCACATCATTCTCCTAATGATGTGATCCCGTTATCAACGACATCCAATGTCCATAGTCAGGAAACCATGACTATCTGTTGATCACAACGAGCTGGTCAACTAGAGGCTTACCAGGGACATATTGTGGTCTAAGTATTCACACGTGTATTACGATTTCCGGATAATACAGTTATAGCATGAATAAAAGACAATTATCATGAACAATGAAATATAATAATACTTTTATTATTGCCTCTAGGGCATATTTCCAACAGTATCGACTATCGAGCACTTAACATGGTCACAGTCAAAAACAAATACCCGATGCCAAGGATAAACGATTTGTTTGATCAACTTGCTCAGGCCAAGGTATTCTCAAAAATTGACTTAAGGTCAGGATACCATCAATTGAAGGTACGAACGGAAGATATCCCCAAAACAGCCTTCTCCTCCAGATATGGACTGTACGAGTTCACAGTGATGCCATTTGGATTAACTAACGCCCCGGCATATTTTGTTCACCTCATGAACAAAGTATTTATGAAGTTTATGGACAAATTCGTCGTAGTATTCATCGATGATATTCTGGTATACTCCAAAACACCAGAAGAGCACGCAGAACATCTCAGGATTGTACTAGGAGAGCTAAGGAAACACCAATTGTATGCCAAGTTCAGCAAGTGCGAATTTTGGCTAAGACAAGTAGGTTTTCTAGGCCACGTGCTGACTCAAGACGGTATAGCAGTGGACCCAGAGAAAGTCAAGGCCGTACTTGACTGGAAGTCACCAGCCAGCGTAACAGACATACGAAGTTTCTTGGGAATGGCAGGATATGACCGCAGATTTATTGAAGGATTTTCCACCATATCCAAGCCTATGACACAGTTACTCAAGAAAGATAAGAAGTTTGAATGGACAGAAGCCTGCGAGAAAAGTTTCCAAGAGCTAAAGCGGAAATTAACAACAGCACCGGTATTAATTGTACCCGATATACACAAGAATTTTGAAGTATTTTGTGACGCATCCAGAAAGGGTCTCGGATGCGTGTTGATGCAAGAAGGCAAGGTTGTCGCCTACGCTTCAAGGCAACTTCGCAAACACGAGGAAAATTATCCCACTCATGATTTAAAAATGGCAGTAGTTATTCATGCACTCAAGGAATGGAGGCATTTCCTACTTGGGAATCGATGTGAGATATATACGGATCACAAAAGCCTCAAATACATTTTTACGCAGCCAGAACTAAATTTACGGCAACGCCGCTGGTTGGAATGGGTAAAGGATTATGATGTTGGTATCCATTACCATCCAGGGAAAGCAAACGTAGTGGCCGATGCCCTGAGTCGGAACCCCAGCTCCGACGGGAACTATCTGCACAGCTTGAGGCCCGAATTCCATCAAGAATTTGTCAAGCTCAACTTGATAATGGTAGCAGAAGGCACCATATCAAACTTGGAAATACAACCACACCTTGTGGAGAAAATTAAAGAGGCTCAGTCCGGTCACCCCAGCATTGAAGGAATTAAAAGGAAGTTGAGTATGGGCAAGGCCTCGGAATTCGTCATAGACAATGAAGGAATATTATGGTACGGAGAAAGGCTATGCGTGCCAAACATAGAAGACCTTAAACAGCAAGTTTTAACTGAAGCACACACCACTCCATATTCGATCCACCCTGGAGGAACCAAAATATATAAGGATATTCAGGAAAGATTTTGGTGGCACGGTATGAAGAGGGACATAGCCGCCTTCATTGCATGTTGCGACTCATGTCAACGCATAAAAGCTGAACATCAGAGACCAGCCGGACTACTGCAACCTAACAAAATACCTGAGTGGAAATGGGATGAAATAGGGATGGATTTTATTGTCGGATTACCTTGGTCACGACACGGGAATGATGCCATATGGGTCATCACTGACAGGTTGACCAAAGTGGCACACTTTATTCCAGTGAAGACAACCTACACCACTCAGAGGCTTGCCAGGATTTATCTTTCCCGCATAGTCTGTCTGCACGGTGTCCCGAGGACTATAATTTCCAAAAGAGGCACTCAGTTCGTCTCAAGATTTTGGGAGCATTTACAACAGGCTCTGGGAACCCAACTAGCCTTCAGTACCGCATACCATCCACAGACTGATGGACAAACAGAACGCGTAAACCAGGTTTTAGAAGACATGCTGAGAGCATGTGTCCTCACCTATGGAACCAGTTGGGAGGACAGCCTGCCATATGCCGAGTTCGCATACAACAACAGTTACCAGGCCAGCCTGCAAATGGCTCCTTTCGAAGCCCTATACGGAAGGAGATGTCGTACCCCGTTAAATTGGTCAGAAAACGGAGACAGCCGCATCTTCGGACCAGATATGCTCAGAGAAGCCGAGGAAAAAGTCAAGCTAATCAGGGACCGACTTAAGACCGCTCAAAGTCGACAGAAAAGTTATTATGATCAGAAACATCGTAGGGTCAGCTTCGAACCCGGTGAGTTCGTATACTTGAGAGTATCCCCGATGAGAGGATTGCAACGGTTTAAGATTAAAGGAAAATTAGCACCAAGATTCATTGGACCATTTTGCATAGTGGCACGAAGAGGCACTGTAGCCTACCAGCTAGACTTACCCGAAGACTTGTCCGACATTCATGACGTGTTCCATGTCTCTCAATTAAGGAAGTGCGTAAGCAACCCAGAGAAACAAGTATCTCATGAGAACATTGACGTACAGCCAGACCTCACGTATCGAGAACGTCCCATAAGAATATTAGAGGAGTCTGAAAGAAGGACCCGACAAAAAACCATCAAGTTTTTCAAAGTCCAGTGGAGCAATCACACCGACAGTGAAGCAACTTGGGAAAGCGAGGATTTTCTTCGGACAGAGCATCCACACTTATTTAAGGATCAGCTGAAATCTCGGGGACGAGATTTTTCCTAAGGGTGTAGGTTTTGTGACACTCCAATTTTTTTTTGGTTTTTATCAAAACTTTGTGGTTTTGAGGAGAGACCTTTTTTTTTGAAATTTTTTCTTTTTCAGAAAAACCTTCCTCTTAAAAACCTCCTTTTGCCTTGGCAGGGATTTTATTTCTTTCAAACTTTGGTGGTTGATCTTTTGCAAACTTCTTCTCTGTTAGTTCCCTCTAAAAATTTATTTTTTTGGGAGTTTTAATTTGTTTTATTTTTAAGTGAAGCTCTATGAAAATTTGGGATTTTCTTATCTTTGAAGCCACCCTTGGCTTTGTATTTTTGCCCATGAGATAAAACCCCTCCAAAACCTCCCCTCCCCCTTGTGATCAACCTAAGTTCTCTGTCCCAACTAATCCAAACTGGTTTTGGATTTTATTCTAATTATTTTTCCCCTCAATTCAATTCTGAAAATTATTTGGAGCCTGAGGGATTTTCAAAGCAAGTACACTTTTTCATTTGAGTTTTGACCTCAAACCAATTCTCCTGGATTGTCCTTTGAACCCACAACCCAGAACCATCTTGATCCACTCCTCCTCTTTTCAAATTTTTCAAAATACAGTCTCTGCAAGGTTGGACCAGATTTGCCAAATTTGGTGAAATTCATATCCACACTGCTCCAAAAATTCCACCAAAAATCATGCAGCCTACTTGAGCAAGGAGAAGCCACTCCACCAAAAATCAGCTCAAGGAAAAATCACCAGAGGCCAATTTCATTCGGTCGAACACCTTGTGGGCACTGTTACTGTTCAAAGTTCAGAAAATTCAGTTTCAGTGTCATCTTTCGTCCGTCAGTTTCAGTCACGCGGCCACAGTGCCCTTGGCACGTTCCTCGCCGCCTCTTCCTCTTGTCCGAAGCTTCACACACGTGCGTGGAGCCTTCCTGGCGTCGGTAGCGCGCTGGCTCGCCCTCGCCGGCGTCTTCTGCGGCGTCGGGACCTCCCGTGGCGGCCGACAGGAGGCACACCACGGCAGAACGCCGTTCCGCGCCGCCCATTGCTCCCTGGCTCTCCCCGTGGCCTCATGCACGCCAGCGCACGCCCGTAGCACAGCCACCGTGGCCGGCAAGCACGGAACGCGCTCTCCGCCGCCGACGGGCCCGCGCCATCCCCGTTCCGTCGAGCTCGCCCTTAACACCCAAACCCGGCCAGTTTAACACCAAAACGGACCCATTGAACCTCCGTGATGACGCTCGACCCCCTAACCACCCCGACCGAGCACTGCGCCACCGTAATCGCTCGCCGGCGATCCTCGTTCACGGCAACCGCCTCGGACCGCCTATAAAGGGGTCCCGAGCTCACTCTCGTGCACGCAACACCTCCACTACTCACCAACACCCCGCCAGGCCACTAGGGGGACCTCGAGGAGGTCTCCTCCCCCAGCTCCGCCGCCTCGCCCCGCCTCGGCCTCCAGCCCGATTCGTTCTGGTGAGGCCATCTCCGGCGCTCAAACCCCATTCGTTACCCTCTCTAGCTGCCAGGAGCATAACCCCCTCTTCAATTTAACCTTTGCAGCCCTCTCCGACGAGCCCCTCGAGCACCCGAGCCGCCGTCCGCCGGAGCAAAGCTTGCCGTCGACGTGGTGCTCGCCGACCGACTCCACCACCATCAACTGACGCGGAAGGGTGCCCTGAGCACAGAGTACTCTCCGATCTCTCTGCCTCGCCGTGGATCGCCGCCGGCGACCACCGCGGCTCTCGGGCGCCGGCGAACTCTGCCGCCCCGTTTGAACATTTGAACCTGACGGGTGGGACCCCACCGTCAGCCTCTCTGCTCTCTCTTTCAAATCGTTTTCTGGAAGCGCCTTCGGGCAGAATGCATTTTCTCTTCGGGCTGGCGTAGTCGCTACCGAAGCGTTTTCTGTTTTTTATAAACTAGCCCCTGGAAATCTTCTGCTTCATTACAGATAAGTCCCTGGACAAAAACCCTTATAACTTTTAATCAGAAAAGTATTTTTGATTGATTCTTTTTCTGTTCTCTTTAAAATTTTGTCTAGTTTTTTATCAGATTTATTTGAAAAATATTTGGTTTACCTTCTGTGCACTCCTTGGTATTTACGTTAGCGCATATATTTTCTTTAAACCGTAGATACCGAAGGAGGTGACGGAGCCGCGAACTTCACCGAGCTAGGCTCCGACTACTCTAAACCAGGCAAGCATGTTTGAACTTTTGATATGATGAGTGTCTTGGCATGTTTTGCATTTAGTTAGTTTCATGGCATGTTGGTGAGCATACCGATGAACGTTATTTTATGTGATAATAAGGTGAGTGAGTTCGATGATCCATACGTGGATGAATGTGAATATGAATGGCCATGTGTTGGCATGAGGATGGGTACGATGGCAGTGTTGTAGCATGCCAGTCTTACGCTAGACTATGTGACTTCAGTGTCAAACCATATCGGTCCAGTACCTATCATTTCCTTCCTTGTACTACCACATGTTTTCCGCAAGGAATATGGTTTAGTAAGTTGAAAACCGCTTTCATGGTACACACCAAAGAGGAGAGGCCGTGATGATGGTTCCATGGCCCTGGATTAAAGCCAGTCGTCCGGTCAGGGGGCATGGGTGTTTCCGGTTGGGACCGAGAGGGGGGCACCCCTTAGAGCGCGCGTATATAAATTTGATCCCATGCTATTCGAGATTGTGATCTCCCCGTCTCAAAAGTTTTTCTTGGATGATGACTAGGGTGATTCCTAGCATCGAGAGGTAGGATGGGTGTGTACCGGTTAGCTGTGTTTTCTTCCGAAATACCGTAAACGGAACTAGTCCTTCGTGACTACGGAAATCCGTTGGCTGTGGGAAAAATTTTGTACAAACTCTGCAGAGTCATATATTCCTCCAAATCATCTATTCCATGTCAAGTTTCGTTCCATCTTATCCTAATCAATTGTCAGCTTTGATGACAGAGACTCCGGTGAATCGCATGAGTGCTAAGTCCGGTTGAATGATTATCCCTGTGGATGGACTAACCCGTTTATCCTCATGGATTGAATGTTTATTATGAGTATTATTTACTAGTGAATTTAAAGCCCTTTCTGCGATGTCGCTCAGACGTCCGACTGTGGCATTTCTTTTAAAGCCCTTTCTGCGATGTCGCTCAGACGTCCGACTGTGGCATTTCTTTTAAAGCCCTTTCTACGATGTCGCTCAGACTTCCGACTGTGGCATTTCTTTTAAAGCCCTTTCTGCGATGTCGCTCAGACGTCCGACCGTCGCATTTCTTTTAAAGCCCTTTATGTGGTGTCGCTAAGATGCCCGACTGTGGCATCATTTCCTTATTTTTATTTGTTCACCTTTCGAGGCGTCGCTTCAGACACCCGATCGGTCCTTATTTATGCTCTGTGGGATTTCAGGCGGACTACTACCGTTTCCCTTTTTACTTACCCGTTATGCCAATTTTATTTATTGTGCATTAAGGAATTAATCATGTTGCATCCACGCACGCATTTGTTATATCTTACGTCCGAACTGTCTTGCGAGTACTTTCAAAGTACTCACTGGCTTCTTGATTTGGCCAGATGCTGACGAAGGCGATCTCATGGATGAAGAGTTCGATAGCGAGTCCGACACTTAGAGGAGTCCCAGTCAGTCTCGTGCGACCCTGGATTTGGTCACTGTTTTATATCCGCTTCCGCTACCAAATAAATTTATCGAGCCTCACCTCGACGTTCGATGAAATGATATTCTTAGAGTCTTGTATTTCCCTTCCCGCTGTGCTTTTCCACCACCAACCTATCCATGAGTCAGTAGTATGTCTCCACACCACTGTGTCCTGTCCGCCATTATGTATGATTATTGGCGTGCTTGTAATAATTTGGTTGAGCGACCGCAGTTCAACCCTGTAATATATTTTATGCTACTGGCTTATTGTATCAAGAAATTGTCTACCAGTGAGGAGGATTTCTCTCATACTGGACTCAAAAGACTGGTTTATCAATAAATATTTTTATTGGAAAACCGGTCGTGAAATCACGCCACCCTTGGCAAGGGCCGCGGTCTTCCCAGCGTCCTGCATTCCTTCCTCCTCCTCGGCCATAGCCTCGATCGTTGCGGTCGGGGCATCGGCCGATCCTTCCTTCTCGCACGGCTCGGAGCTCTTGACATTCGTTGGTGTTGTGGGTGTGGAGGTCGTGGTACACACAGTACCGGCTACCCTTGAAGGACTCGGGCTGATCTCTGCCCCGCTTGGTGTCTGGTTCTGCCGCAAGCACGGCAGCCCCCTTGTGCTTCACGTCCTTGGCCTTGGACTTCTTCTCTTCTGGGTCTGCAGCTGGTAGCTCGAGGAGGGAAAGGCGCCCTTCCTCAGCCCTGGCGCACTAGGTCGCCAAGTTGAACAGCTCCAAGGAAGTGCACAAATCTTCATGCATCGCCATCCTCCTTCATCTTGACGTCACGCACACCGTCGGAGAAGGCTGAGATGATGGCCTCCTCGGTCACCTTGGGAATCTTGAGGCGTGCGTTGTTGAAGCGCTGGATGTACTTCTGCAAGGTCTCCCCTGGTTGCTGCTTGATGCGGCGCATGTTGCTCACGGCGGGCGGCCGGTCGCGAGTACCTTGGAAGTTAGCGATGAAACGGGTGCGCATCTCGTCCCAGGAGGAGATCGTGCCAGGAGCCAGGTTCAGGAGCCAGGTGCGGGACCAGTCCTTGAGTGCCATGGGAAACCAGTTCGACATGACCTTCTCGTCCCCGTTGGCGGCTTCGATGCCCAGCTCGTAGAGCTGGAGGAACTCCGCAGGGTCGGCCGTGCCGTCGTAGCGAGGAGGCAAGTCTGGCTTGAACTTGCAGGGCCACGCGACGCTGCGCAGCTCGGTGGTGAAGGCGCGGCAGCCTGCTGTGGCCACGGGAGGCCTTTGGTGACGAAGAGCTTGGTCTTGCGGGTCCCCATGCGCTGCAGCTGGGAGCAGCGTGGGGTCTTGGCGCGCTGGAACAGGAGCATGGTCGCGACGGGCTGGAGCAGGGAGCACTCAGGCAGCTTCTTGGGGGCGAGGGACCTCTTGGCAGCTCTGCTCCTGCTGCGCTGCGCCGGACGGAGTGGGTTCCGCCCAGGGGCCACGCGCCATGGGGCCAGGGCGCCTTCTTGAGGGGAAGGCGGCTGAAGCGCCCCCGGAGCTTCATTGCCCGCGCAGGGCGGGGTGCAGTGCAACGAGAAGGATGGCGCGGGGGAGCCCCCTGCGGCGCGGACGAGCTCGGCGACGCGGTCGAGCCATTCTTCGTAGATGTCGTCGACTGGGCGGTAGTGCAGGAGCTCGTTTGCCGTGATGAGCGCAGCTCGAGCCTCCATGGCCGCGCGGGGTGCGCGGGACGAAGAACCAACTGGGGCGAGTGAGGGAGTAGCAGTGCGGCCGTCTCGCCTCATGGACGGATGCTGGGACGATGCTTGCTGCTCGTTCCCCGCCGGGCCGGTGGCGGCGTTGACGGCAGGCGACGGGGAACGGCGGGGGTGGCTGCCGATGGGGGCCGTCTGGGCGACGCGAAAAGCGAGAGTGGCTCAGCGCTCGGCGCGGGCCCGGCGAGCGTCTGACATGGATGCGATGGTCAGTGAAGGACAGGGCGGCGGAAGACGAATTCCGGTGCACCCCTACCTGGCACGCCAAATGTCGGATTTCGGGTTCCGGCAGACCCTCTAGATTCGAACACTAGGGTGCGCGCGGAGATTTCGCCCACTACCTACCTGCACCTCACCGCCTCGCTATGATCTAAGCTACGAAAGGAACAACACAAGAGACACAGAGTTTATACTGGTTCAGGCCACCATTGTGGTGTAATACCCTACTCTAGTGTGTGGTGTGGTGGATTGCCTCTTCGGCTGATGATGAACAATAAAAGTAAGAACAACCTCGCGAGGGGAGGGGTTCTTGCGTTGGTGGTTCTGGCTAAGGATCGATTCGTTCCCTTTGCCTTGAGAGTGGCTAGTCCTATTTATAGGCAAAGGCCCTGGGCCTCTTCCCAAATATTGAGTGGGAAGGGCGCCAACAACTGGCCATTTTGAAGGGGAACATCTAGTACACTTATCCTGACTAAAGTTAGTCCTCGCCTGTCAAAGGCTCTGGTGGTGACGCCGTCTTGGGCTCCACAATGACTTCCTTCCCGCCGTTGCGACGGTCTTGGTCTTGTTGCAACGAAATGGGTGCCTTTGCTTGATGCTCTCGCCAGCGCTTGCCCCCTTTGCACGAAAGGGGAAAGAAGGACACTGCGCGGGCTGGCGCCCTCCTGGCGCCCTTGGTCGTCATGGCTTGTGTTATGGGCACCTCGTGAGGTACCCCGCCTTGATCTCTCCGCCTCCTCGCGAGCCAGCCTGACGAGGCCGTGCTTGAGGAAGCTCCCTGTCGTCCGCGCCGCGAGGCTTGACCCCTCGCGAGGGTCTTGAGCTTGTGCTGATAAAGATGGGCCACGCTAGGCCGCCCCTTGAGCCACGCCGCAGGCTGCAGGCAGGCAAGTCTGGGGACCCCCGTTCCCAGAACGCCGACATATGTGCTTTGTGAAAGTCCAATTAAGTTTCTTGATCTATCTCTATAGATCTTGATGCCCAATATGTAAGCGGCTTCACCGAAGTCTTTCATTGAAAAACTCTTATTCAAGTATCCCTTTATGCTATCCAGAAATTCTATATTATTTCCAATCAACAATATGTCATCCACATATAATATTAGAAATGCTACAGAGCTCCCACTCACTTTCTTGTAAATACAGGCTTCACTGCAAGTTTGTATAAAACTATATGCTTTGATCAACTCATCAAGGCGTATATTCCAACTCCGAGATGCTTGCACCAGTCCATAGATGGATCGATGGAGCTTGCACACCTTGTTAGTACCTTTAGGATCGACAAAACCTTCTAGTTGCATCATATACAACTCTTCTTTAAGAAATATCCATTTAAGGAATGTAGTTTTGACATGCATTTGCCAGATTTCATAAAATATGGCAACTACTAACATGATTCGGACAGACTTAAGCATTGCTACGGGTGAGAAAGTCTCATCATAGTCATCTCTTTGAACTTTGTCGAAAAACTTTTTTTCGATAAGTTGAGCTTTGTAGATAGTAACACTACTATCAACGTCCGTCTTCCTCTTGAAGATCCATTTATATAATATGGCTTGCCGATCATCGGGCAAATCCACCAAAGTCCACACTTTGTTCTCATACATGGATCCCATCTCAGATTTCATGGCCTCAAGCCATTTCGCTGAATCTGGGCTCATCATCGCTTCCTTATAGTGTGTACGTTCATCATGGTCTAGTAACATGACTTCTAGAATAGGATTACCATATCACTCTGGTGCGGATCGTACTCTGGAAGACCTACGAGGTTCTGTAGTAACTTGATATGAAGTTTCATGATCATCATCATTAGCTTCCACACTAATTGGTGTAGGAATCACTGGAACTGATTTCTGTGATAAATTACTTTCCAATTCGAGAGAAGGTACAATTACCTCATCAAGCTCTACTTTCCTCCCACTCACTTCTTTCGAGAGAAACTCCTTCTCTAGAAAGGATCCATTTTTAGCAACGAACTTGCCTTCGTATCTGTGATAGAAGGTGTACCCAACAGTTTCCTTTGGGTATCCTATGAAGACGTATTTCTCCAATTTGGCTTCGAGCTTATCAGGTTGAAGCTTTTTCACATAAGCATCGCAGCCCCAAACTTTAAGAAACGACAACTTTGGTTTCTTGCCAGACCACAGTTCATAAGGCATCGCCTCAATGGATTTTGATGGTGCCCTATTTAAAGTGAATGTAGCTGTCTCTAATGCATAATCCCAAAATGATAGTGGTAAACCGGTAATAGACATCATAGATTGCACTATATCTAATAAAGTGCAGTTATGACGTTCGGACGCACCATTACACTGTGGTGTTCTAGGTGGCGTGAGCTGTGAAAGCATTCCACATTGTTTTAAATGAATGACAAACTCGTAACTCAAATATTCTCCTCCACGATCAGATCATAGAAATTTTATTTTCTTGTTATGATGATTCTCCACTTCATTCTGAAATTCTTTTAACTTTTCAAATGTTTCGGACTTGTGTTTCATTAAGTAGATATACTCATATCTGCTCAAATCATCTGTGAAGGTCAGAAAATAACGATACCCGCCACGAGCATCAACACTCATTGGACCGCATACATTGGTATGTATTATTTCCTACAATTCAGTAGCTCGTTCCATTGTTCCGACGAACGGAGTTTTAGTCATCTTGCCCAAAAGGCACGGTTCGCAAGCATCAAAGGATTCATAATCAAGTGATTCCAAAAGTCTATCTTTATGGAGTTTCTTCATGCGCTTTACACCAATATGACCCAAACGGCAGTGCCACAAATATGTTGCACTATCATTATCAACTTTGCATCTTTTGGCATCAATATTATGAATATGTGTATCACTACGATCAAGATTCAATAAACCATCAACATTGGGTGTATGACCATAGAAGGTTTTATTCATGTAAACAGAATAACAATTTATAATCTGTCTTAGATGAATAATCGTATCACAATAAACATGATCTAATCATATTTATGCTCAACACAAACACCAAATAACATTTATTTAGGTTCAACACTAATCTCGAAAGTATAGGGAGTGTGCGATGATGATCACATCAATCTTGGAACCACTTCCAACACACATCGTCACTTCACCCTCAACTAGCCTCTATTTATTCTGTAACTCCTATTTCGAGTTACTAATCCTAGCAACCGAAAAAAATATCAAATACCCACGGGCTACTATAAACACTAGTAATGTACACATCAATAACCTGTACATCAAATATACCCTTGTTCACTTTGCCATCCTTCTTATCCACCAAATATTCAGGGCATTTCCGCTTCCAGTGACCATTTCCTTTGTAGTAGATGCACTCAGTTTCGGGCTTAGGTCCGGCTTTGGGCTTCTTCACGGGAGTGACAACTTGCTTGCCATTCTATTTGAAGTTCCCTTTCTTTCCCTTTGCCCTTTTCTTGAAACTAGTGGTCTTGTCAATCATCAACACTTGATGCCTTTTCTTGATTTCTACCTTCATCAATTTCAGCATCACGAAGAGCTCGGGAATCGTTTTCGTCATCCCTTGCATACTATAGTTCATCACGAAATTCGAGTAACTTGGTGATGGTGACTAGAGAACTCTGTCAATCACTGTCTTATCTAGAAGATTAACTCCCACTTGATTCAAGTGATTGTAGTAACCAGACATTCTGAGTACATGCTCACTAGCTGAGCAATTCTCCTCCATCTTTTAGCTATAGAACTTGTTGGAGACTTCATATCTCTCAACTCGGGTATTTGCTTAAAATATTAACTTCAACTCCTAGAACATCTCATATGGTCCATGACGTTCAAAACATCTTTGAAGTCCCGATTCTAAGCCGTAAAGCATGGTGCACTAAACTATCAAGTAGTCATCATATTAAGCTTAGCCAAACGTTCATAACGACTGCATGTGCTCCTGCAATAGGTCTGTCACCTAGCGGTGCATCAAGGACATAATTCTTCTGTGCAGCAATGAGGATAAACCTCAGATCACAGACCCAGTCTGCATCATTGCTACTATCATCTTTCAACTTAGTTTTATCTAGGAACACATATAAAAACATAGGGAAGCAACAACACAAGCTATTGATCTACAACATAATTTGCAAAATACTATCAGGACTAAGTTCATGATAAATTAAAGTTCAATTAATCATATTACTTAAGAACTCCCACTTAGATAGACATCCCTCTAATCATCTAAGTGATCACGTGATCCAAATCAACTAAACCATGTCCGATCATCACGTGAGATGGAGTAGTTTTCAATGGTGAACATCACTATGTTGATCATATCTACAATATGATTCATGTTTGACCTTTCGGTCTCAGTGTTCCGAGGCCATATCTACATATGCTAGGCTCGTCAAGTTTAACCCGAGTATTCTGCGTGTGCAAAACTGGCTTGCACCCATTGTATGTGAATGTAGAGCTTATCACACCCGATCATCACGTGGTGTCTCAGCACGAAGAACTGTAGCAATGGTGCATACTCAGGGAGAACACTTGTACCTTGAAATTTAGTAAGGGATCATCTTATAATGCTACCGCCGTACTAAGCAAAATAAGATGCATAAAGGATAAACATCACAAGCAATCAAAATATGTGACATGATATGGCCGCCATCATCTTGTGCTCATGATCTCCATCACTGAAGCATCGTCAAGATCTCCAATGTCACCGGCGCGACACCTTGATCTCCATCGTAGCATCGTCATTGTTTCGCCACCTATTGTTACTACGACTATCGCTACCGCTTAGTGAGAAAGTAAAACAATTACATGGCGATTGCATTGCATACAATAAAGTGACAACCATATGGCTCCTGCCAGTTGCCGATAACTTTGTTACAAAACATGATCATCTAATACAACAATTTATATCACATCATGCTTGACCATATCACATCACAGCAAGCCCTGCAAAAACAAGTTAGACTGTAAGGGCATCTAGTGCCCCTTAGTGATTTTGGTTTATTGAAGACTTATAGGTTAAGGGACTGATGTGTTTGTGAGTGTACACAGGTCTATAAGTCTATGAGGAGTTTGATATTTACAGAGAAAGTCGACCCCTAAAAATGAAGTTCTTCAACTGAAGACTTTGGATTTCTGAAGACTTTGAAAGTGAAGAAATTGGTGTGACCTGATGACTTGGCAATCATTCAAGGAACATGAAGCGTGAAGACTTTTGTTTTCGTAGTTTCATTTTCTCTTTCTTGAGTCATAGGAAACACCGTACTATTAAAGGGGGTCGAGGAAATACTAAGGAAAAATTTCCATGTGATGCTCAGCTCAAAATCCTACACCTACCAGTCCCTTCGAGTGAAGCCATTGGAAATCTCATACAGTTCAGTCATATTATTTAGTGACAGAGACGAAGTTCTTCTGGTCTCTGAGGAATTTATTCTGACTGAGGAGTTAGGAATTCGCCAGTGCGGATTGCTTACACAGTGAGGCACATGATAGCCCTGAGGAATTTGAGAGTCAAAATTCCGACCTTACTGTGCTATGCGCCGGCTGTCCCAAAATATTTACCCACCTAACGGTCATATCATTGAAGGGCATTTATGTATTATCATGTTGGGCTGCTCCCTAGGCTATAAATAGCCGCCCCTACAACCACTAGTTGGTTGGCTGCTCCGAGAGAAACTGACACTTGTCATTTGAGAGCATCCCATCCTCCAAGGACTTTGAGCGAAAAATCATCAAGTGAGGAAATCCCAAACCCAACACACCTACAAACCCAAAGTGATTGAGCATCACTGAAGAGATTGATCCTGCATGGATCCGATGCTTGTTACCTTTGAAGACTATGCTTCTTCCACACTGTTAGGCGTCATGGTTTAGAGCATCCAAGAGGAATTGTGGATCGCCGAGTGACCGAGTCTGTGAAGGTTTGGAAGTCACCTGAAGACTTACCACGAGTGATTGGGCGAGGTTTGTGTGACCTTAGCTCAAGGAGAATACGGTGAGGACTAAGTGTCTTGGACTGCATGTTCGGGACTGTGTGTCCGGGACTGTGTGTCCTCGAGTTTAAATACCCATCCGCTCTAACCAGACGTACAACTGAGACAACAGTTGGAACTAGTCTAGCAAATCATTGTCTTCACTGAGCTTACTGGTTCTATTTCCTCAACTCTTTCATTTCCTCATTTCTGTTGTTGTGCGCTTGTTCATATTTGTTTGAAGACTTTGACTAAAGACTTTCTCAATTTCCTCAGTTCATTTTCCTCAGTCTGTCCGTCTTCAACCTGTGTTATCCTGTGCTTACGCTTTCTATACTCTATGCTTGCCTTCATTTTGTCATGATGACTATGCTTGTGTTCTGCTATGTTTACTTTTGAGTACTTATTCCGCTGCAAGTAGTTCTTCATTTAGGAATTTCCTCACCAGCAAATTCCTCAGTGAAGAATTCATAAAAAACGCCTATTCTCCCCCCTCTAGTCGATATAATGCACTTTAAATTGGTATTAGAGCAAGGTACTCCCTTGTTCTGTGTGATTTTGGTTTAATCGCCTGGAGTTTTAGTTATGTCGACCGCAGGTATGAAGAAAGTGACATGCCCCATCTTTGATGGTCATGAGTACCCTCGATGGAAGGCCATGATGAAGAAGCGACTCATGGCTATGGACAGCAAACTGTGGACCGTCACTGAGATTGGTCTTACCGATCTATGCAAGATGGCAGAGGCTGATGACATTCACAAGTACACTCTTCTCAACCTTCATGCAAAGGATGTCATCTGCTCCTCATTGTCTCGAAATAGTTCAGGCACATCATGCATCTCAACCATGCAAAGCTTATGTGGGACTGACTCTCTGAGGTCTATGAAGGTCATCGAACCCGTTATGATCCTTGGTTTGAGGATTACAAGGAATCTCTCAATGCGATGACATTCGAACCAGAATCATCATCTTCTACACCATGCCTTATGGCAAAAAGTGCTAAGGTAACTGCATGCTACCTATCCGAGTCCAGTGATGATGAATCTGGAGATGAATTTGGACCCAGCTATGTCAAACTCGCTTCCCTTGCCACTAAACAACAAAGAGCTTTGGAAAAAGTTCACTACATGCTAAATAAGAGCGATGATATGTTGGGTGAAGAAATGGATCAGTCGAAAGCTTTGGCTGAAAGTCTTCAGACGCTTCAGTCCAAGTTTGACAACCTTCAAGGTCATCATAACACTCTCTTATCTGATCACGAGAAGCTTTCTTATGAATTTCTTCAAAGAAAGCAAGATCTTGAGAAGCTAAGAGTGGATTATGAAGATCTTCGGAAGGAGCACGATTCATTACTTGCACAACAAGTCAACGCTACTCAGGAAGAATTTGTTCCTCCATGTCTGAAGTGCATTGAACGTGAATCTGCTAATTCTTCACCTGAATGTTCAAATACTTCTAATGCTACAAATTCTTCATCTATCTCTGCTATCTCTAATTCCTCATCTAAGGACATTGCTAGTATCACTGATGATGCAGGGCTGAAGGAATTGTAAATGACAGGCATGTACAAAAGCCTCAAAGGGCATCAAACTCTTTGTGATGTGCTTAAAAAGCAGATCCTCAATAGGAACCCTATGAAAGAGGGTATTGCCTTTGAGAGGAAACTCAATGCTGATGGAACATATTGGAAGCCTGAGCAGTACCCCAAAACCTCATGGGTTGCTGCAAAGGGACCTCCAGTTGATCCATCCAATTTATCTGGCTTTACATGTGAATCTCCTCATTCTTCTGATGAGTCATTTGACTCCAATTATAAACTGTTCAAAAATCAGAATGGTGAAGTATTTGCTAGATATGTTGGCACTAACTGCAGGAATGGTTCCCCTATGAAGAAAATCTGGGTTCCCAAAAGTTGCCTTGAAAATCTTCAGGTGAATGTCCTCATGACACCACCTGTGAAGAATAGGAACTCCAGATCAAATTCTTCATATGGATCAAATTCTTCATATGGATCCAAGTCCTCATATGGACCTAATTCCTCACGTGGATCATATTCCTCAAAAGGATCAAAGTCCTCATATGATCATCATCGTGCTAACCCCTCTGTTTCGCAGGGTAGAGCTAAGGGCTATGAATATGAGCATTATTCTTCTAATCATTATGTTCATAAGTCCTCGAAGAATTTCTCTGCTTATTCATATGCTTATCCTAACCCCTCTTATGTTAAACGAAGTGGACTGGCTTCTATGCCACCTTTCTCATATGGTGCTCGCAGAGTGATGAATTCTTTGCCACCCCTTCAGATGTGGGTGGTGAAGAAAAAAGAACTAATCTCTTATGCAGGATCAGGTCTCCAGACGTGCTCAAAACGTCTGAAGAATTTTCTGGAGACCTGAAATTGCCTGAAAGGATGCAAGCTAATCATGAAGAAATGAACCTTCATTTCTCACGTCCTCATACTGTTTATTTGTTCTATTGCTTGATGAAATTGACCTGATGATATTGATGTCATATTCTTCACTAATGAAGTATATGAGTTTGTAAGTTGCACTAATTCATCTGCAGGATGATCAACCCAAAGCCAATGAGTGGGTACTCGATAGTGGATGTACGAATCACATGACTAGTGACAAGAATATATTGATGGATACTCCTTTATCACCGTCGCATCTGAAGCATATCATCTTCGCTGACAAAGGAAAAAGTCAGGTATTGGGTCTAGATAAGGTTGCGATCTCAAAGGATCGACACATGGACAAACTCATGCTTGTCGAGTCCTTAGGATAGAACCTCATGTCTGTCTCAATGCTTTATGATCTTGATATGGTTGTTGTCTTTGGCAAATATCGTTGTGTTGTGATCATGGAAGCTGACAATTCCAAAGTCTTCGAAGGCTTTAGGAGAGGAGACTTGTACATTGTTGATTTTTCTACAGGACCACAACCAGCCGTATGCCTACTTGCAAAAGCTTCAGAAGGCTGGCTATGGCATCGACGACTTGCTCATGCTGGCATGAGGAATTTGCACACACTCACGAAGAAGAAGCATGTCATTGGCATTGAGAATGTCAAATTCCTCAAGGATCACTTATGCGGAGCCTGTGAAGCTGGAAAGATGACAAAGGCCAAGCATCCAGTGAAGACTATCATGACTACCACTCAACCATTTCAATTGCTTCACATGGACCTTTTTGGTCCTAATCATTATTCTACTGTTACAAATGATGCATCTCTATATGGCTTTGTTATTTTTGATGATTATTCTCGTTACACATGCGTGCACATTGTCACTTACAAACATGAGGTGCAGGAAGTCTTCAAACGATTTTCCTCGAGGGTTTCAACCAAATTTGGTGTGAAGATCAAGCACATCAGAAGTGACAATGGGACTGAGTTCAAGAATTCCGGTCTTGATGACTATCTTGATGAACTTGGTATTACTCATGAGCTATCTGCTCCTTATACTCCTCAGCAGAATGGCGTCGTGGAGCGCAAGAACAAAACTCTTGTTGAGATGGCTCGCACTATGCTTGATGAATACAAGACGCCTCGTCGCTTTTGGATTGAGGCAATTGATACTGTGTGCCACATCATCAACAAAGTATATCTTCACAAATTCTTCAAGAAGACTGCTTATGAACTCCTCACTGACAAGAAACCCAATGCGAGTTACTTCAAAGTCTTCGGTGCTAAATGTTGGATTAGAGATCCTCATCACAATTCTAAATTTGCACCGAAAGCACATGAGGGTTTTATGCTTGGTTACGGAAAGGACTCGCACACCGACAAAGTCTTCAACAACGTTGTCCACAAGGTTGTTGAAACTGTAGATGTGCGGTTCGATGAAACTAATGGCTCGCAAAGAAGCACCTACCTTCTATGTTAGATGAACCAGCACCTGAGGAATCTATCAATTTCAAGGCTACTGAGGATGTCATTCCTATCGAAGAATCTGCTGAAGCATTCATTCCAGAACGTGAAGAACGTCGAGCTGGCGCAACTGAAGAAAATGGTGCTGAGGAAAATGCTCTTGAAGAAAATGCGGATCGAATTCCTCGAAGACAACCCGCTCATCCTCGCATTGCAAACGAAGTGCAAGTCGAGAAGATCATCGATGACATTGAAGCACCAGGTCCTCTCACACGCTCAAAAGCTTCACATTTGTCAAACTTTTGTGGGCACTTTGCTTTTGTCTCTATCACAGAGCCCACTAAGGTAGATGAAGCATTTCTGGAGCCTGAGTGGATTGAAGCTATGCAAGAAGAATTACATCAGTTTGAGCTCAACAACGTCTGGGAACTGGTCAAACGTCCAGATCCTCGCAAGCACAACATTATTGGCACAAAGTGGATCTACCGCAAGAAGCAAGATGAAAATGGCCTTGTGGTGAGGAATAAGGCATGGCTTGTAGCTCAAGGCTACACACAGGTTGAAGGAATTGATTTGATGAAACTTTTGCACCTGTTGCTAGACTTGAGGCTATTCGCATGTTACTTGCTTATGCTAACCATCATGATATTATCTTACAACAAATGAATGTGAAAAGTGCATTCCTCAATGGTAAGCTTGAGGAAGAAGTATATGTTGCTCAACCCCCAGGTTTTGAAGATCCAAAGCATCCTGACAAAGTCTTCAGACTCAATAAGGCCCTGTATGGCCTCAAGCAGGCCCCTCGGGCGTGGTATGATACTTTGAAGGAATTCCTCATGACGAAAGGCTTCAAACACGGTTCACTCGACCCAACTTTTTCCACTAAATCTTATGATGGTGAATTGTTTGTGTGCCAAATTTATGTTGATGATATCATTTTTGGCTGTACTGACCAATGATACGGTGATGAATTTGCCTATATGATGAGTGAAGAATATCAAATGTCTATGATGGGAGAATTGAAATTCTTTTTAGGTCTTCAAATTCGTCAACAGCGCAATGGCATATTCATATCTCAGGAGAAATACCTCAAAGATGTATTGAGGAAATTCGGCATGCAAGATTGCAAAGGGGTCAAAATTCCAATGCCCACAAATGGCCATCTATGCACTGATGAAAATGGTAAGGACTTCGATCAAAAGGTATACCACTCCATGATTGGCTCTTTATTGTACCTATGTGCATCTAGGCCGGATATTATGCTTAGTGTTTGTTGACACTAGATTTTGGCACGGTCAAGAACTTATTTAAGATGGACTGAAATGGAGAAGTGATCTTCATGAAAGAGTTCCGCATTGTTGATATGAACATCTTTGAAGTTTGGGTCATCGCCGTCCGATTTCATCTCAAAGGCCGAAACTATGCTCAAAGTACTAAGATCTTATATTCAGAGTACAGTTTGGATGATTGAGCCCCCAAGACCACCTCAAATGGAAAAATTATCTACACGGTTTGTCTTTGTCTCGTCGAAACGATTGATTTTGACATAAAAATGTTCCAATCCGAGTTCGTATGCAAAGGTTAGAGCCATCAGAATACAACCCTGTCAGGAGGCAAAAACTGGCGCGCCCCACCAGACACCCTGTCTGATGGGTAGCGCGAGGGATAGCCTGTTTTGCGCGACCGATTTGACCCTCAAGATGACCTCGGATCAAAAAGTGTTCAACATAAAAGTTGTTCGCCTCATTGAAACGGTCAAGATTGCTTTTGGGCTCGTTTCCATCCGAGATCGGTTACCATCACAAAAAAGACTCGCAAGGTTCAGCCAGTTTAAACCAAACAGTTTTGGAAAGTTCGGACAAAACCAATCCGAATTTGACTAGGGTTTTGGACGTGAATCCAAGCCTTTTCCTTGTACGGGAAGTCCAGCCGCCTCTTATATACCTAAGGGGTGACTGCTGATTGAACAAAACACACAATCGCAAACACATCTACTACTTTTTCGTGTTCATCCACTTTTATCTCTCCCCTTGTATCTTTATTCTCGTTCTTCGTCGTTCTTCAAGATTGGAGGCTGCGAATCCATGAGGCTCTAGGGGCGAGCGAATCGACCTCGAGCAGCCAATCGTCGCCGCGAGCCCTGACGGGGTCCCTCCCGGGTGAGCGGGGCGTCTTGTCCCAAAAGCGCCGGCTTGCTGTCTTGCGTATCGCGCTAGAAGTCGGCCTCCCGCGGTGTGAGTTGCGGAACATCTCCCTCGGTGCCGCGGGTATACATCGACGTGTTCGTGTGACACGTTCCAGCGTCAACACACTTTTTGGCGACTCCGCCGGGGACGAAGCTTTGAATGGTCTCCAGCCTATTCTTGCTACGAAAGGATCGCCATCTAGGGTTTGCAATCTACAAAGGTAATATGAATACCCAATTCCCTATTGTAGATGAAAATAATTCATATGGTGTTACTAGATTGTTCAATGAGTATACTTTATCGGCCAGCCCTAGTTTTTTCAATAATGCATCTAATTACATGCAAGGGCCGATTCAAAGTAATTTGCATGCTTTAAGTTCTTATGATACTAGTAACCTACACCATATGTATCCCAACTCTCATGCACCGGCAACCCCACAAATTGTTATGCCGATGAACAACATGGTGAGTTCAGTTAATAAATTTGAAACACCTCATGTTAGAATCTCCAATGCCATGCAAGAAAGTGTTTCACCCTTTTATTCATCGGCAAGTAATGTGCAATATACTAATCCAACCATGCCGATGAACGAGAGAATTAGCCATGCTGCTACTAGTTATTCGGCCAGTTGCTCTCAAACGTCATATGCTACACCTCATGTTAGTAATTCTTCGGCACCATACACAACTGTAGATGCTCATAATTTGGCTTCACACCTTCCTGGTTATAGCCGAATGAATGTAAATTTTACATGAGCGGTTGTGCCCAATATTGTAGAAGATGAGGTAGTGGTGGCTGCATTGAAGAGTTTAGCCCAAAATAAGAGAATTAGTGCTCTTTGCCTTGAACAACATGAAAAGGGGCTATTTCCTGATTATGCCGCAATAAAAGCTAGAGTTTTGCAAGAAGATGAATCTTTGCCAATTGATAAAATTGGCGAGCAAAAGGATGGTCTTACAACAATGCATATGCCTTCACCTAGTACTACATCATATTATACACCCCCTACACAATTGCAAAATTTCGGCAACACCCGTGTGTCATTGCCGAAAGAATCTAAAAGCATTGGGGGGCAATCATATCCGGAGTGGGCTGAAATTGAGAAAAAGCTTAAAGCTAATTTTGCCGCTCGCCGTCAGAAACAAATAGAAAAAGAATTGGCTCATATAAAAGAAGCATTGCCAATTGGTAGTATCAATGAAAAGAAGGATGATTCGGAACATGAAAGTGCTTCGGTTGAAAAATCCGAATCAAGTAGTATATATTCTGAATCCATCAAATCCAACGAGGCAAACATTATTGAGAAAGGGCATGGCAAGCATAGGAAAACAAGGGTGCTTGATTTTTCTGAAGTTAATGGAACCTACTTCCTGCCCTATGAGTTCCGTGTCGTAGAAATTGACAAGCTTCAAGGACAAGAACAAGTGGGACAAACATCTTCAAAGCAATGATGCACGGATTCAAGAAAAAGATGATGACAAGGTGTTGGGGAGCCATCCAAAGACGGAGCAAGATGTTCTTAAAATGGCACCACCATCATGTTCTCCCAACATATTTGAAGAGGTATGCATAGCGAGTAATTTACCTATTTTCAGATTTGGTCGCAACTTCATTATTGATGCATCTATAAGAAATATTCTCATAAGTAATTTTGAAAGACCAATGAAGAAGGGTAATTTACTTGTTAGCAATAAAATTGTTATGGAACATATCGGTCAAACCATTGCGCCATTTATAAAGACCGATAATGACTTATTGTTACAGCCAAAGCTTTCCCCCTTGCTTTATCTAAAGTTCATATCTAGTTGGGTAGCTTTGCTTATTTCGTACTTGGCTTGCACTTGGTCTCAACTAAGACATGTATGTTCTAAATATCTTCGTTTCAGAAATTTAAAGCGAAGGTTAAATTCTATTGAGAAAACCGATGCTAATACAATATCTTATCCAAAGACATCGGAGATAGAGTGGAAAACACAATGCATAGCCGAATGGGGAGATTCCAAATCTGAACCATTCGTTTGCTTATCTTCAAAGCCGTTCAAATAGCAAGATCGGCTAGAAAATAAGAAGTATACCTTTAATTCAAGCATGTGTGATCAAATATTTGATTTGTTTCTGAAAAATAATTACATTACAATTCTCGATCACCATGTTAAGCCATCAATCCAAGGACGAATGTATTGTAAGTTGCATGATTCGTCCAAACATAATTTTGAGGATTGCAACATGTTTCGGCAAATAGTTAAATCGGCCATTGAAAAAGGACGATTGAAGTTTGTTGAAACACCAAGAGATGACCAGTCTATTCCGATTGGTCCCGATGGCAAAAGGTTTTTGCATCGGCTGCTTCAAGCCGATCCATTTAAAGAGAATGTAAAAACTGCAGGTGATAGGATCAAGGTTTCAAGTAAAGAAGTTGTTGAAGAGCATAATGAACATAATCTTGAGGGCAAGAATTCCATCGAAGCTACAATGGAGACGCCAAGGACTGGGGGGGCAGCAAGCAAATCTAATGATCGATGAAAGCAAACCAAAAGAAAACAAAGGCCGAAATAAGCGCAAGTGTAAGAGATCAAAAATCACCTTTGCTGAACTATTGGATAAATATCAAAAGATGAGTGAAGAGAAGAATGCTTATTGGCCAAATCATGCAAAGAAACCAAGATCACCCCCAAGGCGCAAATATGAGGATTGGTATTGGGAAAGTGATAATTTTAATGCAACATATTCATATCCTTATTTTGGGCCGCCAATGCCAATGCGGTGGATGCCTCCCTATGCTCATATAGATACATATTCATCATGGGACAGGTATGGTACAAGGGAACATTCTCCATCTTATTCTAGACCATATCACCAATACTATGCAGCTCCAAGAAGATCAACATTTGAACAATCACGTGTCAAAGACCATTTCAATCATAAGGAATCGGTCCAGAGCTCAAGGAAGAAGAAAGAGATGGTAAAGCAAGTTTACCGCGTGAAAAGAGATGGTCGTAAGTGTGCTACTTCAGATTTGATCTCAAAAAACAAAGAACCAATTAAAGTGTTGACATTGGCTACAAAAGGCAAAGAAGTGAAGCAATCAATTGATAAAAATCAGAGTGCCAAATCTGAAGAAAATAAGTTGAGGGTGCACAAGGCCCAAAAAGAGTTGCCATTGGTTGAAACAAAATCACAGTCGAGGTGCTCACTCGGCTGATCGTATTGGCAAAAGAAGGAATTACAAAATCTTAGTGCACAAGAGCTTAGAAAGAGGAACATGGCATGGGTTCCCAAGAGGATCAATCAAAACAAAAACGATGTGCATGCTTCAATTGCAACAAGTACAATAAAAATGAAGAAGGAGAATGATGGAAGCAACAAACAATTAAGCCGAAGGTGTGCATCACAACATCAAAATCTTCGGTTAGCACAACATCCATTTTCTTCAAC
Source organism: Triticum dicoccoides (assembly GCF_002162155.2). Classification (NCBI taxonomy): domain Eukaryota; kingdom Viridiplantae; phylum Streptophyta; class Magnoliopsida; order Poales; family Poaceae; genus Triticum; species Triticum dicoccoides. The sequence continues at coordinate 578,263,221 of NC_041383.1, read as the reverse complement.
AATGCCATTGATGCCTTTGCCATGGAATTAATCCACAGGTATGATCAGTTACCTTCCATGGAGTATTTTTGATCCATGGATGCAACATAATTTTCTATATGATGACAGAGTATTACCAAATCACTATACATGTGGTTAGTTACATTTTTGTTGCTAAGACAAAGGGGCCGAAATATTTCATTTCTATTTTATTTGTTTATTTCGTCTATACATGTTTTAATGGATGAATTCTACATGAACCTCATGGTAATGGCCGATACTTAACTATCGTCCTAAGAAACTATCTGATCATGGCCGGTGTGGAATTCTAACACCGTCCTTAGTTCAATTGGAACCAAGACAAGGTACATGTTAAGTGATATTAGCTTTGTCTCTCTAGTACTATGGAGATTATATTTTGATGGTTCAATTTGTAGCAATGGCCAAAGTGTTGGTGTTGTTTATTTATCTCCATATGGAGCTAGTTTGTGAATCCTCATGCTGCTTAAGATATTTTTGCACAATGATCAAAGCCGAATATGCATTGTTATTCGGATTGGAGCTTTGCCTTGCTATAGGTGCTATACATATTGAGGCTTCCGGTGATTCGTTATTAGTAGTGCAACAAATATCCAAGGGTTATCAATGTTTTGACGAATCACTTATAATTTATCTTTTGATATGACTAGATGCAAGATTTACCTTGGGTTTCTTTAAATTTTTTCATGTATCTAGACATGAAAATTTGAAAGAGTTGGCACAGCAAGCATATGGCTACTATGTTAACTATGGTGTATTGTATTTCTATCAATAGCCGATGCTAGGTTTTGTCAACATAGGTAAGGCCGAACCGAAGCCCACCGCTTCGGTCACTAATGAAACTTTTATGCAGGAGAAGTAAGGATTGGAGGAAGTTCATTATTGATTGTCTGCAAAGTCCTAGCGAAAGGGTGAACAATATGGTTCGGAGGATGGTTTTGATCTATGGAACCTTATCACCGGATTGTTATTGAAGTTGGGAAAGTTTCACCCAAGATTGCATCAAAATATTCACACAAGAAATGGCCGATATAAAATTATCGTCCTAAGCAAATGCAAAATGGCCGATGGAGTGTTGACATCGTCCTTAGAGCAAGCTATGTGCATGTTATTTTTGGCACACAAGCTTTGCCGAAAAACAGGGGGGCATGTGTTGACACCAGATTTTGGCACGATCAAGAACTTATTTAAGATGGACTCAAATGGAGAAGTGATCTTCATGAAAGCGTTCCGCATTGTTGATATGAACATCTTTGAAGTTTGGGTCATCGCCGTACGATTTCATCTCGAAGGCCGAAACTATGCTCAAAGTACTAAGATCTTATATTCAGAGTACAGTTTGGCTGATTGAGCCCCCAAGACCACCTCAAATGGAAAAATTATCTACAAGGATTGTCTTTGTCTCATCGAAATGATCGATTTTGACATAAAAATCGTTCCAATCCGGGTTTGTATGCAAAGGTTAGAGCCATCGGAATACAGCCCCGTCAGGAGGCAAAAACTGGCGCGCCCCACCAGACACCGTGTCTGATGGGTAGCGTGAGGGCTAGCCTGTTTTGCGTGACCGATTTGACCCTCAAGATGACCTCTGATCAAAAAACGTTCAACATAAAAGTTGTTCGTCTCGTCGAAACGGTCAAGATTGCTTTTGGGCTCGTTTCCATCCGAGATTGTTTACCACCACAAAAAAGACCCGCAAGGTGCAGCCAGTTTAAACCAAACAGTTTTGGAAAGTTCAGACAAAACCAATCCGAATTTGACTAGGGTTTTGGACGTGAATCCAAGCCTTTTTCTTGCACAGGAAGTCCAGCCGCTTCTTATATACCTAAGGGGTGACGGCCGATTGAACAAAACACCAATCAAACAAATACATCTACTACTTTTTCGTGTTCATCTACTTTTATCTCTCCCCTTGTATCTTTCTTCTCGTTCTTCGTCGTTCTTCAAGATTGGAGGCTGCGAATCCACGAGGCTCTAGGGGCGGTAAGGCCGACTGAGGGAGTCCCGGATTAGGGGGTGTCCGGATGGCCGGACTATGACCTTTGGCCAGACTCCCGGACTATGAAGATACAAGATTGAAGACTTCGTCCCGTGTCCGAATAGGACTTTCCTTGGCGTGGAAGGCAAGCTTGGCGATTTGATATGAAGATCTCCTCCCATTATAACCGACTCTATGTAACCCTAGCCCTCTCCGGTGTCTATATAAACCGGAGAGTTTTAGTCCGTAGGACGAACAACAATCATACCATAGGCTAGCTTCTAGGGTTTAGCCTCTCTGATCTCGTGGTAGATCAACTCTTGTACTACCCATATTATCAATATTAATCAAGTAGGAGTAGGGTTTTACCTCCATCGAGAGGGCGCGAACCAGGGTAAAAACATCGTGCCCCTTGTCTCCTGTTACCATCCGCCTAGACGCACAGTTCGGGACCCCCTACCCGAGATCCGCCGGTTTTGACACCGACATTGGTGCTTTCATTGAGAGTTCCTCTGTGTCGTCACCTTTAGGCACGATGGCTTCTTCGATCATCAACCACGACGCGGTCCAGGGTGAGACTTTTCTCCCCGGACAGATCATCGTATTCGGCGGCTTCGCACTGCGGGCCAATTCGCTTGGCCATCTGGAGCAGATCGAAAGCTAGGCCCCTGGCCATCAGGTCAGGTTTGGGAGTTTAAACTACACGGCCGACATCCGCAGGGACTTGATCTTCGATGGATTCGAGCAACGGCCGAGCGCGCCGCACTGTCACGATGGGCATGATTTAGCTCTGCCGCCGGACAACGCCCAGAGCGTCGCTCAGGTGCCCGCTCCGACCATTAGCTCGGAGCCAACTGCGCCAGTTGGGGCCGGACGGCTGGACGCCGCCCCAGGAGCCGCAATCTCTACGGCAATAGAGCCGAACACCAGCCTAGTCCTTTGCGAGGCCTATGACTCCAGGGTGCCGGACTCCGTTCCGAACTCCGAATCTTCCGCACTTGTTCCGATCGAACCCGATTGGGCTCCGATCATGGAGTTCACCGCCGCGGACGTCTCTCAGCACTCGCCCTTTGGCGATATCCTGAATTCACTAAAGTCTCTCTCTTTGTCAGGACAGCCCTGGCCGGACTATGGTCAGCATGGTTGGGATGCGGATGACGAAGAAATTCGAAACCCACCCACCACCCACTTCATAGCCACTGTCGACAATTTAACCGACATGCTCGACTTCGACTCCGAATACATCGACGGTATGGACGCCGATGAAGGAGACGACCAAGAACCAGCGCCTATAGAGCGCCGCACAATCGCCTTATCACACGATGTATGCATGGTGGACACACCTAAAAGAAGCAATGACGAGGATCAAAAGGGCACAACCAGGGATCTTTCCCTCGAAAAACAATCAAAGCGGCGGCGTAAGCGCCGCGCCAAGCCCCACCTCGACAGAGACCCAGCCATGGAGCAGGGCGAATCAACGGAAGACGAACATGCCATCGAGAAACCGTCCAAACAAGGCGGACAAAACCAAACAATCCGTCCCCAGCAAAGATAATAGTCTGGACGACCACACGCCGGACAAGTCGCTGGAGCACCAGAACCTCCACCAAAGGCTCGTCGCCACTGCACGTAGCCTGAAAAAGCAGAAGCGGAAGCTCAAAACAGCGGAAGATGCAATCAGAATAAGATGGAGCAAAGTACTCAATACCGCACACAAGTACGGCAACAGTTGTCACACAAAGAGCTTTCCGAAGCGGAAATTACTACCGGAATTTGATGAAGAGGCCCTAGAGCCCCCACAATCAAAAAACAAGGAAGTCACCAGGTCGGATAGACGACCCCACGATTGACCTCAACCAACAAAGGGCGCCGCATTCAATGCGGCATGCGAGCCGCCCAAAGATTCGCATCAGAAAAACGGCCCGACCAGATCCATCTACGGGCCAAGAAAGCAAGCTCCATTGAGCAATGCCACACAAAAAATATTTGAACATCGCGGCACACCTACATACAGGGGCGCCGCGCATCCCCTATGTTTTACCGATGAGGTACTAGATCATGAATTTCTAGCGGGATTCAAGCCCGTAAACATAGAAGCATACGACGGAACAACAGACCCTGGAGTCTGGATCGAGGATTATATCCTCCATATACACATGGCCAGAGGAGATGACCTTCACACCATAAAATACTTACCCCTTAAGCTCAAAGGGCCAGCCCGGCATTGGATTAAAAGCCTCCTCGAAAACACCATGGGAAGTTGGGAAGAGCTCGAGGATGCTTTCCGGGCAAATTTCCAAGGGACCTATGTCCGACCCCTGGATGCAGTCGATTTGAGTCATATAACTCAACAACCCGGAGAGTCAGCCCGGAAACTCTGGAACAGATTTCTTACTAAAAAGAATCAGATAGTCAACTGTCCGGACGTCGAAGCCCTAGCAGCTTTCAAACATAGTGTCCAAGACGAATGTCTCGCCAGACACCTCGGCCAAGAAAAGCCAAGAACAATGGCCGCATTAACAAGCCTCATGACCCGCTTTTTTGCAGGAGAGGATAGCTGGTTGGCAAGAAGTAGCACCAGCGACCCGAATACGTACGAACTCAAAGATGGAAACGGGAAACCGCGCCGTAACAAAGAACTGCGCCGGATCAAGGACAACAGCCCGATGAGCACGGCAGTCAACGCCGGATTCAAAAGCTCTCGGCAAAATCAGAAAAAGCCGCCCCCCAAAGATGACAGGGACGAACTATCCAACCTCAACAAAATCTTGAACAAAATATGTCAAATCCACAGTACTCCCGGGAGACCTGCAAACCACACTCACAGAGATTGTTGGGTCTTCAAGCAGTCCGGCAAACTCAATGCCAAACACAAGGGGCTCGACACACCAAGCGAGGATGACGATGCGCCCCACAAGCAGAACAACGGAGAACAAAAGAAGTTCCCACAAGAAGTCAAAACAGTAAATTCACTTCAGGTGACAAAAGGGAAAAACAGAATGGTGCCCATGAAGATACGCGGCACAAGGCCCGCCCTAGAGGAGCACCGTCAATGGTTGTTACAACCAATCACCTTCGATCATCAGGATTACTCCAGAGGTATCCGAAACGCAGGCTGGACTGCCTTGGTCTTGGATCCGATTATTGACGGACTCCAATTTACACAAGTCCTAATGGACGGCGGCAGTGACCTAAACTTATTATATCAAGACACAATCCGCAAACTGGGGGTAAACCCAGCAATAATTCGCCATGACAACACTTCCTTTCAAGGAATCACGCCAGGCCCAGATACCCAGAGTATGGGTTCCCTATCTTTAGAAGTCATGTTCGGCTCACCTGACAACTTCCGAAGCGAAAAGCTAACCTTCCACATCGCCCCATTCATAAGTCGCTATCAAGCGCTACTGGGACGTGAAGCTTTCGCCTGCTTTAACGCAATACCGCATTATGCATCCCTCACACTAAAAATGCCCGGTCCGTGAGGCATCATCTCATTAAAGGGAAATATCAATTGATCCCTGAAGTACGGATAATGGTGCGGCCGCCTTGACAGCCGCACACTAATCCAGCTTCACTACCTCAGACACGGTTCGACAAGTCCGGCATAAACATACAAAGGCCTAACAGCCGCATAACCCTGTACAAGGGGCTCCGCGTGTTTACACTAGGAGACAATACGGCCCAATCTTACTCATGCCTCTGTGTTATATTTTGTTTATTCTAATATAGATTTCTCGCATGATTATTTTTCACTAAGTCCCTCTCTTTCGCAGACAAACACCGTGCTACGCCCGTCCAGGATACGGCACAACGGAGACATAGGCGCAGACGTGCAGTAGGACCCATTCTAAGGATTCTCTTCAGATTAAGACCCTACGTAAACCTTTCTTACTGTCTCTTGTTGATACCATCCCCCGGTTTTCACTATAGCCGAGGAGGAGGCTGGCGTCTTGGCATGTGGCCACGCCAGAATTTTGCACGTACCTGGACACCAGGGGCTTTTTTACCAAAGGGCTGTTGTTCGGCCCGTCCTCAGAAAGACCGAATACCTTAGGGAGTGTTCGGCGTCGCGAGTTTGGCCTTATATGCATCAGCTCCGAATCATGTCTTTGGTCAAATGTTGGGTTTGTCCGGCTCCTGTGTTTTGCTTCCTTACTTCCGCTCTATCGGCTAAGGCGGCACCAGGAGAACTACTGCGATTGTGCCCCGGTTCGGCCAGGCGAGCACCTCAGTAGAGAAAGCCGAAAACTGACTGTCATGATATAGCGAGAGACTGGTCAACCACTCGATGACTTTCGGAATCTTTAGGATTCCTCCGCATTAACGAAGGGCCGCTTCCCGGTAGGCACACACGCGCCCCGAATTCGGGCGAGTGCGGTGCCCCTAGGGGCTATTCAGTAGCCCCACTATCAAACTCGTATGGCTAAGTGAAAGTGATAAAGCATTATAGTCCGGTTGCCTAGTTCGCTGCGCTACCACCTCCTTTATAGGACCAAGACGTTGGATTAAGTGTGAAAAGGCGCCTTTTTGCGAACACCCCCGCATTCTATGCGTGGGGGCTAAAGCCAACGACTGCGATCTTTCAGGTTATATACACATATACATTAACGGCCGCACAGGAGGCATCATAATTCTTGCAAGCACAAGTATAAAAAGCTTTTATATTCTATCAAAATATTTGTTTTACAATAGTACATGCTATTCGAACACAACATCCTTCGAGCACTGCGACTCTATTAAACGAGCGCCATGAAGAACTTACTCAAAGTAGTGCTTGGCAGGTACTCGGCTTTCGTCCGAATCCCGGGATGCAACAACACTGGCCTTCATATCCGCCCAGTATGTTTTGACACAGGCAAGAGCCATCTGTGCACCCTCTATGCACGCCGACCTCTTCATTGCATCAGCATGCGGCACCGAACCAAGGAACTGCTGCACCAAACCAATATAACTCTTCGGCTCCGGCTTCTCCGGCCATAGATGACTCGCAACATACCTCATGGCGAGTCCGGATAACCTGTTCAGCTCCGCCCAGGTAGCCAAATGGTCGGATACCGAAAGTGGGCATTCTGGATTGTGGAACTGCGACCAAAACAGCTCTTCCAATCCATGATCACCTCGGCCGCGGAAGTGTTCGGTCTCGTCTGCCGCACTAGCTGCCAAATCCAGATACGTGTTTTCCGCACTCCACTGCCGGTCTAACGGAGCATACTTGGGGTCCTCGAACTTCATCCGCAGCATATAGGGCTTTCCAGCCGTGATATCTCTGGCCTGACGTAACTCCTCCTTTATAGCTCTCATTGCAGAAGCGAGTATCCTTGGCCACGGCAGTGATCTTTTCAAGATCCTTCTGAGCCGCCTTATCTCCTTGTTCAAGAAATTTACAGTGGTCGGCAGCATCCTTCAGTTTTATAGCCATCTCGGCTATTACTTTCTTGCTCTGGCAGTGAGCAGCCTGTTCGGCTCTTAGCTCTTCAGCCGCCTTAACGGCAGCCGCATCACTTTCCCTTGCTTGCTCCTTGGCTCGGGCAAGTTCCGCCTGAAGGTTCTCCACGGCAGCAGCACTATCTACATTAAGCACATATCTTATAAGGCACGAGCATCAAACTCCTCTTATCAGATGTCTTTGGAACATACCTTGTGCCTCATCTAGCCGCTTATTTACAAGCGCGATGTCGACATCCGCCACGTCAAGTTGCCGCTTTAGCTCGGCAGATTCATCAGTCCGGCTAGCCACCGAACGCCTCGCCACCTTCATAAAATAGGTGACATATTATACCTGGGGTTATGATCCTCTGTGAGCCGTCACTTTTGACGACACACAGAGTCTCAGGGGCTACTATTTATACAGGGCGCATTTAATATGCGGCTCTACCAAAAGGTACACCTTTTTATGTACCTCAAAGCCTGTTAGTAAACTCCTGGCAGCCTCGTACAGTCTGCTTTCTGCAGATGAAATCCTTCCAATCACCATGTTCATCAACATACGGTGTTCTTCTGAGATGGACGCCCTCGCGAGCAGGTCCTTCAGCCCCTCCGACCGCGCACCAGAGAGTGCCGGACTAGCCTGACGACCTTTTTCAGGGTCCAGACTTGCAAAAACCCTTCGAGACGACACCTCGGGGTCGCCTGCCTCGTGAGACGGTGCAACAAGGGGAGGCGTTTCGCTCTCTATCATCTCCGGACGAAGATCCCCTGAAGATGAGCTCTGCTGAGAAGGGTTGAGATCCGAACTTCAAGGTAATATTTCGGTTATCTTCCTCAGAAATAAAACAGGAATGTCATTCATTTTGGAACCCCTCTCTTTACTTACGGCTCGGGGGAGAGCTGATCCCCTTGAGGGTACAATGCGGCCGGGGCATTCTCCGGCGCCGAACCCTCTGGCGAAGATTTCTTCCCCCGTTTTGAGACCATCCACTCCGGGTCTTCAGAGGCAGTCCTTTTCTTTCCCTGGTCGGGGGAATTTTCGATTCCTCCCGTCCTAACAGCCTCTTTCGCAGAGGCGGTAGCTCCTTGGTTCCCCCCTTCGCCTTCTGCCAAAAGCACGACCTCCAGCATCCTGATTAACATGGGATCCGGCGCGGTCTCAGGCAGGGGGGCTGGACACCTGATAAGCTTTGCCTTCGCTATCCACTCCTGTTCAAAGGACAGCTCTGTTAAGGGTAATTTTATGATGAAAATACGGATGGCGTGTCCAAATACGGGGCTACTTACTCGAGCATCCGGGCGATTGCAGCTCAGACCTGCGTCCTCGGACAAATCCAGACACCTTGCTTGTGATCCAAAGAACAATTTGTACATCTCCACGGGCGTCGTGCCCATAAAGTGTTGGAGGACTCGCGGTCCCTCCGGATTAAATTCCCGCAGGTGGAGAGGGCGACGTTTGCAGGGTAGCGTGCGGTGAATCAGCATAACTTGCGCCACTACGGTCAAGTTGATATCTCTTTATAGGAGATCTCGAATGCGGTCCTGCAGAAAGGGCACGTCTTTGGACGGCCCCCAGATAAGCCCTTCATTGACCCATGACACTAGCCGTGGTGGGGGACCCGAGCGAAAAGCAGGTGGCGCCACCCATGTGGTGCCCCTGGGGGCTGTGATGTAAAATCAGTCCCGTTGCCATAAGCCGAACTCCTCTTGGAAAGAGCCCTCGGGCCATGGAGCGTCGGCCATCTTGCTTACGATGGCTCCTCCGCACTCAGCGTGCTGCCCCTCGATTGTCTTCGGTTCAAGCTTGATGGTTCTCAGCCACAATCCGAAGTGAGGAGTAATATGGAGGAAGGCCTCACACATGACAATGAACGATGAGATCTGGAGGATGGACTCCGGAGCTAGGTCGTGAAATTCCAGCCCGTAAGAGAACATAAGTCCCCTCACGAAGGGATCAATCGGGAAGCCTAGCCCCCGAAGGAAGTGAGATATGAACACCACGCTCTCACCAGGCTGGGGAGTGGGAATGACTTGCCCTTGAGCAGGCAGCCTATGCGAGATTTCGCCGGTCAGATACATGGCATCTCTCAGCTTTCGCACGTCTTCTTCCGTAACGGAGGAAGGCATCCACCGGCCTTTAAGGTCAGAGCCGGACATCGTCGAGGGTCCAAGGCGCCTAAAGCTGGAGCTCTGGATGTTGGAGCTCAAGGCGAGGGGCAGATTCGATCGAGTTAAAAGGAGTCGAGCATTGATCTCTTTATAAAGAGGTTGAATACCAAGAGCCCTCCCCGTAACTGTTTGGGACTCGCTTTCAATTAGGGAGTCATACCAAAGGCACGATTGGGTTACCCACGCTCGTATTGATGAGAATCCCGGAATAAGGGGACACGATCTCTGCTTTGACAAGATGTGCCAAGGAAACCGCCTCGCTAAACGCGCTGAGGTGGAACAGTAAAACGATTCGAATAAAGGTCTGGCCGTGGCGTGATGTCACGCTGCGGAATACGTCAGCAGATTAGATTTGTGCAGATATTATTCTCTCTATGGTGGCATGTGGAACTTATTTTGCAGAGCCAGACACTATCCTTGTGTTCAACATCTTCTATGGAGAATTTGGAGGAGGAACCCGCCTTGCAATGTCGAAGACAATTTGCGCGCCGGACTCGTCATCATTGAAAGCCTGGTTCAGGGGCTACTGAGGGAGTCCCGGATTAGGGGGTGTCCGGATGGCAGGACTATGACCTTTGGCCGGACTCGCGGACTATGAAGATACAAGATTGAAGACTTCGTCCCGTGTCCGGATAGGACTTTCCTTGGCGTGGAAGGCAAGCTTGGCGATTTGATATGAAGATCTCCTCCCAGTATAACCGACTCTATGTAACCCTAGCCCTCTCCGGTGTCTATATAAACCGGAGAGTTTTAGTCCATAGGACGAACAACAATCATACCATAGGCTAGCTTCTAGGGTTTAGCCTCTCTGATCTCGTGGTAGATCAACTCTTGTACTACCCATATCATCAATATTAATCAAGCAAGAGTAGGGTTTTACCTCCATCGAGAGGGCCCGAACCTGGGTAAAAACATCATGTCCCTTGTCTCCTGTTACCATCTGCCTAGACGCACAGTTCGGGACCCCCTACCCGAGATCCACCGGTTTTGACACCGACACCGACCTCGAGCAACCAATCGTCTCTGCGAGCCCTGATGGGGTCCCTCTCGGGCGAGCGGGGCGTCTGGTCCCAAAAGCGCCGGCTTGCTGTCTTGCGTATCACGCTGGAAGTCGGCCTCCCGCGGTGTGAGTTGCGGAGCATCTCCCTCGGCGCCGCGGGTACACATCGACGTGTTCGTGTGACGCGTTCCAGCGTCAACAGTGTTTACATGTGTGCCCGATTTCAAGCTACACCGAAGGAATCACACCATAAGGCTGTGAAGCATATTCTTCGATATCTAGCTCACACACCAACACTTGGATTATGGTATCCCAAGGGCTCCTCATTTGATCTCATTGGATATTCAGACTCTGACTATGTTGGTGATCGTGTGGACCGCAAGTCAACGTTAGGCACATGCCATTTCCTTGGACAATCTTTGGTCTGTTGGTCCTCGAAGAAACTGAACCGCGTATCTCTCTCCACTTCAGAAGCTGAGTACATTACTGCTGGATCGTGCTGTGCTCAATTACTATGGATGAAGCAAACACTCAAGGACTATGGCATCAACGTGAAGAATGTGCCTCTCTACTGCGACAATGAGAGTGCTATCAAGATTGCTCATAACCCAGTTCAGCACTCGAAGACCAAGCACATCCAGATTCATCATCATTTTCTTTGTGATCATGTGTTGAAGGGCGATATCTCCATCGACCACGCAAGCACTGAAGACCAGCTAGCCGATATCTTCACTAAGCCCTTGGATGAGAAGAGATTTAGCAAGTTGCGGTGAGACCGCAATATCCTAGAATCTTCGAATGTTCTCTGAAATGGACACACATCCTAACACTTATGCTGACTTGATGACTTATATGCGCAACACACAAAGTAACGTCTTTCTTCAATCAATGAAGACTAACCCTCTAAGTGTGAAGAAATTAATGAAGAAATTGATTCTCAGAGCCCTACGATAATTGTAAGTAGTGTCTAAAATCAGCTTTCTTATACGGTGGGTTACGCCACTAACCAAAGTTGAAAATCTTCAATTTGAGTTTTTCTTTGTTTTTGAAATTCCTCAGTTTTTTAAATTCTTCAACTTTGCATTGTCTTCACTCTTTCCGTCGTTATTCTTCATTGGCTATATATGTATATGAGTTTATGTCCTCTACAGCATTCACTTATTGCTAATTCTTCAAGTTGTTTCTTCTGCTAAGTGAATGTGATCGGACCCTTCCCCCTCTATGCTAAACTCAACCCAGTCTGTTCACAAATTCTTCATGTGCGTTCTATTTGAAACTCGTTCAAAATCTTCATTGTGTCCTTGACAGCTGAAGAAATTGCGAACGGAACTTTTAACTTATCTTATCTGAATTTTCGGCTTTGCCGCTCAAACCGTTCCGCATCCCACAACAAATACTTATCTATTCACCCACGATCCTAGACGATCGCCACCTCTCAGTACGTGGGTGACACATGTCAAGCGAATGAGAAGGGCCAGGGGCACATTCGTCCGAATTCTTCGGGCGCACAGTTTTTCACTCCCACTATAAATACCCCCGCCTCTTCCTCACTTCGTTTGTTTACTCCACTCGTTCTCACTCCTGCTCGAGCTTCTCAAACCCTAGCGCCGCTGCTACTTCATCGCCGCCGGTGGGGAAGAGCTTCACTGCCTCGACCTCATCACCGTCGTACTCGTGCTGGTTGCGGATTTCTTCACTCCACCGCCGCCGTAGCGGTCTTCCTCTGCCGAGTTAGGGCGTGAAAGATCTGAACTGACGAACTTCACATCTACACTTCTCAGTTCGTCGTGTTCTTCATCAAGGGTAATTAAAAGTTACTTTTACTGCCCTCTTTGATTCAATTGTTTTCTTGAAAATCTTCAAAGGTGTTTATTCTTCAAATCTTCACACACTAAACACCTCACATGTCATCTGCTCTTGATTCGTTTCTCTAAGCAATGATTTTCTTCAAGATTCCTCAATTGTGTGGATTTTCGATCTATACAACTCTGGAACCTAAGACAAAGAACGCTTAGTGAAATTCTTCAAGACTCATCTGGTCAAATTCCTCAAACCTATTCTTTTTGAAAAACCTTCTGAGAACGCATACGACCTCTCCAAATTCCTCGCAACTATACTCTGTTCACAGGTACAAATGTCCACTGCTGAATCACTAGGTTCTCATCAACTTAACTCATTTGGAGCGTTCCTCGAAGAAAATTTGCATACCTCTTCAGAAACTTCAGTTGTTCATATTCCTCAGCTGAAGAGAATGGTTGACTGAAAGAAGCCACAGAAGGGTGGAAAGAGGCCTGAGGTCAACACAGCATTTGAGATCCCTGATGATATTTATGTTGGATACTGCACACCCCCTGAGGAAGATAAAAATCAGCGCAAGGTGCGCATTCAAAAGATTGAGAGGAGATGGGCATGGGAATGGAGGGACTACAGATATGTCACTCCCAAGTATATGAAGAAATTTGCACTCAACCCTCCATGCCCAAGACCTCCATTGGCACCTGGCCAATTGGCAGATCCCACCAGCCTCAAGCGCGGTGAGGATTATCCTGATGAATGGGCAAAGCGCCAGGCCAAACTGGCCAAACAAGCAAAGGAAGCAGTGAGGAAATTTAATGAAGACTCTGCTGCTGCTGCTACCGCCCCTGAGGCCTCTGCTAGTAAGCCGAAGAAGGCGATGCCTAAGAAGCCTGCACATAAGCCAAGTGCTTCACCCTCAATGCCCTCATGGCCAAGTTCCTCAGCAATGCCCTAACGGCCAGATTCTTCAAAGCCCTCACGGCCAATTCCCCAATTTGCTCCTCCTTCAAAGTCCTCAGCTCCACCAACAAAGTCTTCAGCTGCTCCGACCAAATCCTCTCCTGTGCATCTCGCCACATGCCAAAGGACTACAGGCATCTCAATTGCATCAGGAGCATTTGCAAGTTCCTCAGCTGGCCCCTCTCTGATGAAGAAAAAGGCCACTACTGGACGAGGTCTTCGACCAAGTCCTCACAAGAAGCAGGTCGCCTTCCAAGTGCCCTCTGATGACGATGAAGCTGATGATGAAGAACTTGCCGAAATCATCAGAGATAGCAGGCCAGGGCTGCTAGAGCCAAAGGCAACAATGTGCCAATGCTACTAGATCCAAAGTTGATCCTCGACTTCATTGACCTATGGCACAAGGACCCAAACACGCCTTTGCCTGAGATGAACCTCACTCCTGGTGAAAGTCATGTTTTGACTGCCTTCATTGAAGAAGAGAAGTGGAAATTTGAAGAAGGTAGAAGACTGAAGAAAGCGCAGTACAATAAGCAGCGCTACCTCAAGGACAATGTCTCACTCTTACCCCTGATCAACTCATTGCCTTGCAACCTGAGATCAAGCAATTGAGTGATGAATTCAATCGCTACTATGCTGATTGGAAGGGCGCCAAGGTCCGGTTCGTCAATCTGACGAGGAAATTCACTTCAAGTGTTGCTGCTCCTGTGCACATTGAAGTTACTCCGGCTGGAGCATCTGCTCAGCCTACTGAAGAGAATGCCAGCACCGCTGATGACAATCAAGATGTTGAAGAAAATGAAAGTACCAGGGCTGATGACTGCATTCCAGCCGCTGAATAAATTGCCAGGGCATCCACTAGTGGTGCGCCTGAAGAAAGTGAAGAAGTCAGGGCAACTGCATCAGTTGCGCCTGAAGAAACTGAACCAAAGTGCTCTCCTCCTACTGCGCCTACACCAACTCCGATCCTTCCATCTGCATCAGATGCGAAGAAGATCAAGGCTGCAGAACGTGCAGCTATGAAGAAAAGGAAGGCAATCTTCATCAGATTCTTTAGCTCCAAAGAAGATGAAGCCCTTGACAAGCTCCATTGACAATCCAATTGATGCCGTTCCTGTCTCATTCATGCCATCTAAGGACCTTGTTCCTTTTGGTGAAGATTATGTGATTCCCAGTGAATCCGATGAGGAGAATCCTTATGCTGCTTCGTCAGAGCAGTTGGATGAAGAAATTGAAGTGGATGCAATCCCTTCAACCCCAGTTGTCTCCTCGCCCATGCCTCAGTTCACTGCTGAAGAGGCAGGCATTGAAGAAATGGAAGATGAGGATGTGGACATTGGCTGTACCACACCTGTGCTGAATGATGACTTTTGGGAAAGTCAGCACCCCAACTCTCCAATGTTCACTCCACTTCAAGCAATTCCTCAGTCCCCTGCTGCTACTGAAGTACAAATGGGATCTGAAGAACCTCATGCAACCCCATTTGTCCATGAAGAAATTCCAGCCATTAGTGCTAAAGAAATTGTAAATGAAGAATTGAAGACCCAAGCTGCAGCTGAAGAAGAACCTCCAATTCCTCAGTCTGTGGATCCTGAGATTGTGATTCCTGAGGTGGTGACGCAATTGACTTACACTCCTCAGCCCAAGCCAAAGGATCCCTTCTCAAAGAAGCAGAAATTCAAGGCTGGTGACTTCTCCGGCGAGCATGTGTTCGTCACTGATTTCAACCCTTGTGACAGTGCTCGTCTTAGAAGGAAGCGCTTCTGGACTGCCAGCCAGGCCAATTTCTATTCTTCTCTGCTTTTCAACAAGGACAAAGTCTTCGACCACGAGCATATTCCTCACGTGGACATGGAATCAATGCCTTGCTTCTCTCAAGTCCTCAGTATGCTTCATGATGCAGGCTTGCTCAACTTTTGCTCTGACATCGTTGATTGGAATGAAGAGCTTATTCTTCAGTTCTATGCCACACTGCACATCACAGGTGATGCTGATGATATCAACACTTGGGTGTTGGACTGGATGACCGAAAACACTCACTATAAGGCACCGGACTCTGAATTACTTCATGCCCTGCCAATTAGTCCTCCACCTGAAGGTGCTCATTGTCTATACCAAGAGGCTGAACTCACTCATTACATGCAAGTGCTCATGAAGCCTGGTCAGACCCCAAGGACAAAGTTCCTCATGAAGGAATTGTCGTATGTGCCAAGAACCATCTATCACATTCTGACGAAGAGTACGAGTCCTATCAAAGGCCATGACTCATCCGATGAGGAAATTATTGGCATGATGAAGAATATGCTATTCAACATCATGCATGGCATCCCTATCAATTATCATGATTTCTTCATGAGGACTCTAGAAAATGTTGCACTTTCACCGTTTGAGCTGAAGCCTTATGCTCCTTTCATTATGAGATTCCTCAGAACAAGGTCTTCACTCAACTATAAAGCTGACTTTCAGAATCACCTCAGCTACTTGCCACCGATTGAAGTCCTCAAGCGGACATATTCCTCAGCTGATGAGAAGGGCAAGGCAACAACTGTTATCGATGAGGGTATTCGTCTATTGGATGGTCAGTTCCGCAAAGCTGCATCCTATTCCACCAATGATGACTCCGCCACTCATGATTCTGCTGCCAATGCATCCAAGCCAAATCCTCAAGCCATTGCTCCTCGTGTGATGACTGACCGTGAGCTTCTTCTTAGTCTTCACCAGAAGGTGGATTGAAACCACAAATGGGTTAAGCGTCAGTTTGACTCTATTCTTCACAACATGACTTCTACACATAATGTAGTGAAGAAAAACCATTACTACCTCCATGAAGTTTTTGATCGCACCTGGGCTATTCTGTCACATCTCTATGGTGAAGAAGACTTGAAGCAAATGGGTTTCAAGGAAGATTTTGACTGGTGTGCTCCTCCCCCGAAGAAATTCAAGAAGGTAAAGGTTCCTTCCTTGGTCACCAGTTCATATTATTCATCACGCGACATGGACGAGTATGAAGACTTGGACGACACTGTGGAAGACCCTACAACGACTCAAGACCCCGACAATGCTGGCGCTCCTCCATCATCGTGATATTCTTCAGGGGCGTTAGTCCTCATTTTCAACCCTTTTGGTCATTCGATGACAAAGGGGGAGAAATTTGGGTTAGTCTTCAAGCGGGTCTATCTTATATGGGCGTTTTTTTGCTAAGTTACAACTCTCGTTCTGTTGATGACTTTGCTGGATTGAGTTGTAAAATTAAACTCTATGGTGGCCTGATACTTTTGCTAAGTTCTTCTGCATGCTTATTCCTCATTAATGTTAATGCACGCATGCTGAATTACATCAGTCGCCATATTTCATCATGCATTTCAAATTCTTCATATTATATGCGTGTATGAATTACAAGATATAGGGGGAGATCTCCATGATTATACTCTTCAAGTGTGCATTGCTTCAAAAGCAAATTCCTCACTATGCACATCTTCAGGGGGAGTTCTTCTATATCTTGCAATCAAATTCCTCATTATCAGTATTTACACTTCCTATGTTTATCCCCGTTGAAAACTTAACCTATATTGTCATCAATCACCAAAAAGGAGAAGATTGTAAGTGCATCTAGTGCCCCTTAGTGATTTTGGTGTATTGAAGACTTATAGGTTAAGGGACTGATGCGTTTGTGAGTGTACACAGGTCTATAAGTCTATGAGGAGTTTGATATTTACAGAGAAAGTCGACCCCTAAAAATGAAGTTCTTCAACTGAAGACTTTGGATTTCTGAAGACTTTCTGAAGACTTTGAAAGTGAAGAAATTGGTGTGACCTGAAGACTTGGAAATCATTCGAGGAACATGAAGCGTGAAGACTTTTGTTGTAATTTCATTTTCTCTTTCTTGAGTCATAGGAAACACCATACTGTTAAAGGGGGTCGAGGAAATACTAAGGAAAAATTTCCATGTGATGCTCAACTCAAAATCCTACACCTACCAATCCCTTCGAGTGAAGCCATTGGAAATCTCATACAGTTCAGTCATATTCTTCAGTGACAGAGACGAAGTTCTTCTGGTCTTTGAGGAATTTGTTCTGACTAAGGAGTTAGGAATTCGCCAGTGCGGATTGCCAACACAATGAGGAACATGATAACCCTGAGGAATTTGAGAGTCAAAATTCCCCCGTTGCTGTGCTATGCGCCGGCTGTCCCAAAATATCTACCCACCTAACGGTCATATTATTGAAGGGCATTTATGTCTTATCATGTCGGGCTGCTCCCTAGGCTATAAATAGCCGCCCCTACAACCACTAGCTGGTTGGCTGCTCCAAGAGAAACTGACACTTGTCATTTGAGAGCATCCCATCCTCCGAGGACTTTGAGCGAAAAATCATCAAGTGAGGAAATCCCAAACCCAACACACCTACAAACCCAAAGTGATTGAGCATCACTGAAGAGATTGATCCTGCGTGTATCCGACGCTTGTTACCTTTGAAGAATGTGCTTCTTCTAGACTGTTAGGCGTCATGGTCTAGAGCATCCAAGGGGAATTGTGGATCGCCGAGTGACTGAGTCTGTGAAGGTTTGGAAGTCACCTGAAGACTTACCACAAGTGATTAGACGAGGTCTGTGTGACCTTAGCTCAAGGAGAATACGGTGAGGACTAAGTATCTTGGACTACGTGTTCAGGACTGTGTGTCCGGGACTGTGTGTCCTCGAGTTTAAATACTCAGCCGCTCCAACCAGACGTACAACTGAGACAACAGTTGGAACTGGTCTACCAAATCATTGTCTTCACCAAGCTTACTGGTTCTATTTCCTCATCTCTTTCATTTTCTCATTTCCGTTGTTGTGTGCTTGTTGATATCTTTTTGAAGACTTTGACTAAAGACTTTCTCAATTTCCTCAATTCAATTTCCTCAATCTGTCTGTCTTCATCCTGTGTTATCCTGTGCTTACGCTTTCTGTACTCTGTGCTTGTGTTCATTTCGCCATGATGACTATGCTTGTGTTCTTCTATGTTTACTTTTGAGTACTTATTCCACTGCAAGTAGTTCTTCATTTAGGAATTTCCTCACCAGCAAATTCCTCCGTGAAGAATTCATAAAAATCGCCTATTCACCCCCTCTAGTCGATATAATGCACTTTCATAAACGTCCTCTACTTTGTTGTTGCATGTTTTACGTGGCTGCTACGGCCTTCTAGCAATAACCGTTCCTACCTATGCATCAAAACCACAATGATTTTTCGTCAAGTGTGCTGTTTTAAACTTCAACAAGGACCTGGCGTAGCCACACTCGATTCAACTAAAGTTGGAGAAACATACACTCACTAGCCACCTGTGTGCGAAGCACGTCGGTAGAACCAGTCTTGCATAAGCACACGCATAATGTCGGTCTGAGCCGCTTCATCCAACAATACCGCCGAATCAAAGTATGACATGCCGGTAAGCAGTATGACTATTATCGCCCACAACTCTTTGTGTTCTACTCGTGCATATAATATCTACGCATAGACCTGGCTTGGATGCCACTATTAGGGAACGCGGTAATTTCAAAAAAATTCCTACGATCACGCAAGATCTATCTATGTGATGCATAGCAACAAGCGGGAGAGTGAGTCCACGTACCCTCGTAGACCAAAAGTGGAAGCGTTTTATCAACGTAGTTGATGTAGTCGTACGTCTTCATGATCCGACCGATCCTAGCACCGAACGTACGGCACCTCCGACAGCACACATTCAGCTCGATGATGTCCCTCGTACTCTTGATCCAATTGAGGCCGATGGAGAGTTTCGCCAGCACGATGGTGTGGCGATGGTGATGATGAAGTTACCGGTGCAGGGCTTCGCCTAAGCACTACGACGATATGACCGAGGTATGTTTTTGTGGAGGGGGGCACCGCACACGGCTAAAAGATCAACATGTGTGTCCTTGGAGTGCTCCCCTCCCTTTTATATAAAGGAGGGAGGGAGGGGCCTAGGGGGCGCGCCAAGCATAGGGAGTCCTACTAGGACTAACAAGTCCTAGTAGTATTCCCTTTCCTATTCGGAGTTGAAGAGAAGGAAAGAGAGGGAGAGGGAGAAGGAAAGGGGGGCTGCGCCCCCACCCCTTGTCCAATTTGGTATGGGCAGGGGGGAGGCGCGCGCCACCTCTTGGCCCTTGTCCCCTCTCTCCACTAAAGCCCAATAAGGCCCATTACTTCTCCCGGCGAATTCCCGTATCTCTCCGGTACTCCGAAAAATACTCGAATCACTCAGAACCTTTCCGATGTCCGAATATAGCCTTCCAATATATCGATCTTTATTTCTCGACCATTTTGAGACTCCTCGTCACATCCTTGATCTCATCCTGGACTCCGAACAAACTTCGGTCATCAAAACACATAACTCATAATACAAATCGTCATCGAATGTTAAGTGTGCGGACCCTACGGGTTCGAGAACTATGTAGACATGATCGAGACACATCTCCGACCAATAACCAATAGCGGAACCTGGATGCTCACATTGGCTCCTACATATTCTATGAAGATCTTTATCAGTCAAGCCGCATAACAACATATGTTGTTCCCTTTGTCATCGGTATGTTACTTGCCCGAGATTCGATTATCGGTATCTCAATACCTAGTTTAATCTCGTTACGGGCAAGTCTCTTTACTTGTTCCGTAAATTACATCCCGCAACTAACTCATTAATTACAATGCTTGCAAGGCTTATAGTGATGAGTATTACCGAGAGGGGCCAGAGATACCTCTACGAAACATGGATTGACAAATCCTAATCTCGATCTATGCCAACCCAACAAACACCTTTGGATACACCTATAGAGCACCTTTATAATCACCCATTTACGTTGTGACGTTTGGTAGCACACAAAGTGTTCCTCTGGTATTTGGGAGTTGCATAATATCATAGTCTGAGGAACTTGTATAAGTCATGAAGAAAGCAGTAGCAATGAAACTAACACGATCATAATGCTAAGCTAACGGATGGGTTATGTCCACCACATCATTCTCCTAATGATGTGATCCCATTCATCAAATGAAAACACATGTCTATGGTTAGGAAACATAACCATCTTTGATTAACGAGCTAGTCAAGTAGAGGCATACTAGGGACTATATGTTTTGTCTATGTATTCACACATGTACTAAGTTTCCGGTTAATACAACTCTAGCATGAATAATAAACATTTATCATGAACTAAGGAAATAAATAATAACTTTATTATTGCTTCTAGGGCATATTTCCTTCAGGTTTTGGCTCTATGTTAGGAACTGCTAGCGGTGCATGCCGCAGTTTGAACCCCTTCTCAATTTGTTATTTTTTCTTTGCCTTTTGTAAGACACTTGGATTGGATGCAACTTTACCTTTTCCTTCTATTTTACCTAGATAATGGAACCCGATCCTAGGTTGGATTGAATGAAAAAAACGGCATGCTTGCTGCCACCGTGGTCATTCCTCTATCCCCCTCCCACCATGCGTGATCTACAACGGTGATGACCCCCACACTCAAACGCATCAACCCGCGTCTTTGCCTCGCATGAGGCACCGCAACTTTCTCCCGTCTCCGGCGAGGTCTTGGCCCGAGGTCAATGTTGACGCTCGTTGTTGTCGCTCATGCTGCCCCGGCCTTCGACCTCCTTGAAAATTTGACTGACACATACTCCCTCCGTAAACTAATATAAAAGTGTTTAGACCCATCTATAAACTAATATAAGAGCAATCAGGTGCCTGAAATTTAGCTTCCGTGTTAAAATTTTGAATCTAATAGTAGCATTGAACTTTGTTTTTGAATTATCAAGGCAACATCACAAAGTATTATTAGAGCATCTACAGTCGGGCTCCCCAAACTGAGGTGGACAACCCTATTAGTGCCCGGTCACAAAACTGTGATCCAGCGGGCTTCCCCAAACTTGTAGTGGACATCCGGGCTGAGCGGCACCCCTCAAACCTAGCCCAAATCTAGGGGCATGTATGGGGAGGCATGGACATGCCCGGGTGCGTCCGCCATGTCGGACCAGACCAGCTTGGCCCACTCTGACCCCCACATATATCCCCGCTACGGACAAACCCTAGACCGGAGTCAAAGACCACTCTCCACTCCATTTCTCTCCATATGCTCCTCTCCCCCATTCCTCCCCTTTCGATCTATGGCGAGAGACGGCAGGAGTGCAATGTCCGGTGGCAGATCCATTGCCGGCGACAACTGAGTCGCTGCTGGACAGCATGGAGGAACTCGCCCTTCGCAACATGCCCCGTCGGTCGTGGCTAGATCAGGGTGGCAGTGGAAGCTCTGGCTTTGTGCCGTCCTCCGTTGCCTGACAACGAAGTAGTGAGGATGAAGGCGCCGAGTCATCGCGTCCGTGCGGATTCGAGCGCACCGCCCCCCTCCCGGTCTGCCGCCCCTTGCGTCCCTCTACAGCTTCTATGCCTGCTCCGGGGGCGTCCCTATCCACCACTGGGCCCTCTTGCCTGCGCCGCCGCCAATGCAGACAAGGATGCCAAGCGCAGGCTGCATGCTGCGAGCGGCAGCGGACAAGGGAGAGGGCGCCGACAGGGGAGGAGCTGTCCGCACGCCGGTCCGTGCGCGTGCCCGTGGATTTGAGGACCTGCTTTTGTGACGGTCCTCCTCCACTCCCACATGATGGTGGAGATCGACGTGCGACGACTCCATTGCAAATGCTAGAGTAGTCCAGCTCACCATCAAGCAGCCAAAGCGCGAGGTAACGACGGAAGCGACAACCAAGGCGACTATTGATCGGGTGGCGAAGGCATAGGAGCGATCGCGCGAGCGATCCGGAGAATGGTCGGAGTCATCTCCTTCTCCAATGACTCCGACCTCTCCAACGGCTGCCAAGGCTCCAGCTTTGACGACTACGCCCCTCCTGTCGCCGACACCTACACAGAGGGGTACAACGGCACCAAGACCGCAAGGGAAAGGGGCTGGCAAGGAAATGGTGATTTTCTCCGTCCTTCCCCATCTTTGTTATATCTACTTTTATTTGGTATGAATTAGTACTATCCGACGATGAAGTATGATCTTCTGGTTGTGACTCTCTCCGTTTGCTAATATGTGAATTATGCCCGTTTATTGCTAAGTGTGTTAATCTTACATTGCATGGGTTGCATGAATTTTATTGTTTGGATACGAGGGATGTTAGAATTGTGTTGAACATTATTGTACAACGTAAGTTACAGTTGGACTTTGTTTTGGACTGTGTGTAGACAGGATATGAGTTGTGTCCTAATAAGACACGTGTATCCTAGGCCTCTCATATATATCCGGGGTAGACACACGATATAACCTATGCCAACATAATATCACAGGTACGCAGGGGGGGGGGGGCGTCGTGTGCCGGCACCCGGATGGCCGGTGTGCGGTATTGTGACGGTGTCACGGGGAGGAACGCCCGTAGTCATGCCCCGGGGATGTAGCCATATCGGTGAATCTCGTTAGTAAATCTCGGTGTCGTGCCATGTGTGATTGCTTGGTGCTCGATAGATCGACAGTGACCTTGGATCAACGTTGTTCGTATGAAGGCGGTCGCCGTAGAGCGACATGTGTGAACGTGGACAGATCGGAGAGTAGGCGTTTTCTCCAATAGCAACCGGAAGCGTAGCAGATCGGTGAAGGAATCTCGGCAATGACGCGTTGGTGGGACCTCCTATACAGCGCCTTCAGTGCCCGTTATTCCAACTGGCGCTCACACGTCGCGCTGCTGGGCCGGCCCAATAATGCAGCAACCACACTGCGAAAAAAGCAAGTTTTTATCCTGAAACCATTTATCTGCGAGTAGTAGAATTCGAACTCAGAACGCGCGCATTGACAATAGTACCTCCTAACCGCCAGCCTGTGATAACAATGCTGATTACAACATGGAATTAGTGCTATTTGACCTTTCCTTGAGTTCATATATCATATATACCTAGTATAAGTTATTTCGAAAAGAAAGTATAAATTTGAAAGATAATTCTAAAAATATTGAAAACAACCACGAATTTGAAAAAAAGGTTCACAGAGTTACTGTTTAAAAGTTCATGAATTTGAAAATGTGCATGAAGTTTTCAAAAAAAATCACAAATTTGGAAAAAAAAGTTCATCAGATTTGAAAAAAGTTCATCAAATTTGAAAAAAGTTCATTGAATTGGAAAAAAAGTTTACTGAATTTGGAAAAAGCTCATTGAATTTGAAAAAATAATTCATCGGATTTGAAAAGAATCATCGATTTTGAAAAAGAGTTCACCGAATTTGAAAAACGTTGATCAATTTTGAAAAAGAGTTCACCAAATTTGAAAAAAGTTCATCGTATTTGAATAAAAGTTCATCATTTTTGAGAAAAAGTTCATCGATTTGAAAAAAGTTCATCAGTTTTTTAAAAAACACAAAAAGGAAGAAAATCATTGATTTTTCTTTAAAAAAATTGAACTTCAAATAAAAGACGCATTTAAGAAACAAAAAAAAAACAAATAAAACCGCACTAGGAAATGACGAGCGAACCAACACAAACCGGTTGGGAAGCTTCTGGAAGCTTCCCAAAATCAGAGCACTCCCGCCACTTAAGAGGGAAATAAAACAAAGGAAAGAAGTTAGAAAGCACGAATGGATCACTGGCCTATTGGTTGCAGTCTGCATAGAAACATGAGATAACGAGTTCGAACTCTTGCGGGCGCATCCTTTTTTGTTCTAAAACAGAATAAAGCATATCCATGGGCCGGCCTAGTCGCAGCACACGCCGGTTTGCAGAAATAGTAATAACCGGCTCATGCAGCTCCAAATAGGGCGTGTTTGGTTGCCCGAATAGAGCCTAATCAGGCCCGCGCAAGAAGCAAGAGGTCTGCATCGCATGCTTCTTAAAGCAGCTCAGAGGCTGGCTCACTGGAAACACAGGAATTAGCAGTTTCTTGCGAGCCAGGCCAAGGCGAGCGCAAGCCAGCGGGCCCTTGCACGAGTGGAGATGGGAGGGATGTGAGGTGATTACATGAGTTCTTCTTCAACCTTCAGTAAGCTCTTATCTAATCTCCTCCCTCTGCTCTACACAATGGTGCTTCGATTCGAGGTAAGCTTTACACGAAAAAGATGCACCTCGATGCTATGGTTCCATTCAGGCGATCGGTTCGTAGTTTTGTTGGACGTAAGTTCTTAATCTCGTCTTCCCATTTGGAGCTATTCTGGATGAATTTTGGTTAGATTTGTCGCGCACGATCGATCATTTGAAATTCCTTTGACCAGCAGTCTAATCTCGTAGTTCCTCACAACATGCATGTTGTAAGTTTTTGGTTTCGACGATCGTAGCTTCATCACTCTTTGAGCAGCAGTCTACTGCACTGACGCCGCCATGTCGAGCTCCTCTGTCCTCTGCTCAGAGCCCTCCTATTCGTCCCTCTCGACGCCGAAGCCCTTCCCCTTGATCTCCTTGCCCACGTCCTACTACACTAGAATCATTTCCGGTGTCGCTCGTCTCGGCCTACTCTATGTCGTCCTCCTACTCCACTGACGCTGCAATGGCGTGCACACTGCTTGTTGTGTCCTCTGCCACCATGGACACTGCAGTTCGCCACGCCACCGAAGGGGTCGATCATCTTGGCCTCCACTCTCTCGCCCTACTACACTCGAGTCATTTCCGGTGTCGATCATCTCGGCCTCCTCTCTCGTCCACTACACTGACGATACCATGGCGCGGGCACTGCATTTTCCTCCTCTGTCGTCTGTCTTTGCACGAGCACTGCAACTAGTTCGCCGACGGTGTCGCTTGCCGTGCCGCCGACGGGGTCGGTCGTCCACGACTCCATGCTCGTCATGTCGGACACGGCACCACGGCCACTATCCACCGCAGTCGCCATGGTCGGACGCACACTGCATTTCTTCTCCCCCTTCCTCTGCTAGCTCTTAACCATGTGTGCTAAGTGCAAGTGCTAGCTCTTAATCATACCCCATGCGGGCAACCAAACAGCATGTAGTTGTATGCGCCGAGACAATGCAGGCAAACAAACAACATGCCAAAGTTGATCCACTGATGCAGGCAGTCCATATGCAGGCAACCAAACAAGTTGCGGATGTCGCATATGAAGCTGTTTTTCGAGAGCGAGGCTGAGTGAAGAAGTGTATGTAATGCGGGTACTGTAGCCGACAGGAACCAAACACGCCCATAGGGAATGCCCGCATTGGCAGCAGGCTCTCGACAGCTGTGCGCTCGCTGGCAGGCAGCAGGACGCACTTGCGGGAGGGCACAGGCCCATGGCGCGAGGGGTGGGCTGGGCTGTGTTAGCAGCACGGTGGGCCGACGGAAAGCTAGATGCAAAGGCGTGTTGGTTTGGGCTGGTCCGTGCGGGATAAGGTTGGGCGCTGGTGTGAGCGGCATTTCCTAACGGAAGCGCCCGTTTCTTCTGTTGCCGCAAACAGGCGCATACCCCCGCGCCGCGCTGGGCCGGCCCGTTTCCTCCTTTTTCTTTCTATTAAAAAACTGCAGCAAAAACCTTATATGGAATGTGGGGGCTCGACCTCGCGACCTCTCAGTTGAAACAGCAACGCACTAACCAACAGACCACCATACCGATTGTGCCCATTTTCTTATTTTTGTTCTTTTATTTACGTAGGCCGCGAGAGACCACCAAACCAGCTTTCACTGCTCGCTGATTTCTGGGCGTTTTTTCTTTTTCTTTTTTCTGTTTCCTTTTCTATTTTTATTTTCTCATTTTCATTTTTCTTAAAAATGCAAATTTTTTAAATTCGTGAAATTTTAAAAATTGAATGAACTTTTTTAAAATCCAATGAAAATTTTCAAATTCCATGATTTTTTTAAAACGTGAACAATTATTGAGAACCTGAACAAAAAATTATATACAATGAGCGATTTTCAAATATACACTGAACATTTTTTTCGGTGTACGATGAACAATTTTTTACTACACATTGAACATTTTTGTGATATACATTGAAATAATTTAAAACATATTTATACATTCTTTTGGTATAAGATGAACAAATTTTATACATTGAACACTTTTGTAATATAATCTGAACAATTTTTAACTACACATTAAACAATTTTGTGATATGCGCTGAAAAACCATTTAAATACCCATTGAACATTTTTTTATGTACACTAAACAATTTAAAATTGTGAACAAAATTTGAAAAAGTGAATAAATTTGAAAAACTATGAGCACATTTTGCAATCACGAACAAAAACGAAAAATACATTTTTTTTAAAATTCCATGAACTTTTTTCAATTTTGATAAATTTTTCTAGATTTCGACGAACTTTTGTCAAATTTGATGAACTTTTTCCAACTTTGATGAACTTTTTTTCAAATTTGTTGAACTTTTTTTAAATTCGAACAAACTTCTTTGATATTGATGAACTATTTTTAAAAATTGATGAACTTTTTGGAAAATTGTGAACTTTTTTAAAATCAATGATTTTTTTAGTTCGTTAACCTTTTCAATTCGTGATTATTTTGAAACCTGTGAACTTTCAAATTTCTTCCCGACAAAATTACGTTTCCCTAAATCTGCGCGCAATAAATAGTGCGACTTTAATTATTCTTAACTCATTCGCGCTAGAAATATCCATGATCGATTGGTTGCCCTAGTGGTTAGTTGACATGAAACATGTACTGGAGGTCGCGTGGTTGAATCCTCACGCGAGCAACAATTTTTAGGGGATTTTTTTGTGGTATAGATAAGGCGTGTCGTGGGCCGGCCCAGCATGCATGGCAGTGAGCGCCAGCTCAAGCGCCGGTTAGGAGCTCCCGGTGTGAGCAGCTTGTGCAGGATACGAGATTTGTTTTGAAGAAAAGTGTCGGTTTCCACGCATGGCGGTGTGGTTGGACATGAAAGTCCGCTGTTGATTTGAAGTGTGATTAAGAAAAAAATTAAGAAACTACCCCTACATTCACATGGAGTATTTTTTTTGAACATCAGTACAGACACAAGCGCTCATATACACGCGCATACACTCACCTCTATGAACGCACACACGCACACCCTACCCCTATGAGCACCTCCGAAAGACTGAGCCGACATATCATCTTGAAATTTATGAAGTCACTATAGGCACCTCATCGTAGACGGGAACGTCTCGTCCCACTGAATGCGCATCGCTGGAAATCCTGAAATAAATACAGGATAAATGCGAGCACCGGGATTTGAACCCTGATGGGCTGGGGATGCCACAGTCCCTCTAACCATCCAACCATAGGTTGGTTCGCTCTACAAGGAGTAGTTAGGAGGGTCACGTGGTGTTAGGTTTGTGGAGTTGAGATTTGCTGGCTGCTACACCTACACGGGAAGACTACCAGGAAGACTACATTTGGGTTCGTTGCTTTGTACACTGGTCAAGGATGATATCATGGTAGCGATGTTGTTGTTCAGCAGAGACAGTCATATGGGAACCGAGATCAACGACGTGAGTATAAGGCTTGAAGAAGTCTGGAGCATGTCGTGACAAGGATCGTGCATACACAGGGCGTTAAAGCGGTGCACGGAGATGTGCGGGCGGACACGACGCAGGGTGGAGCATGGTTGCAATCGGATAATTTTGGCTGGGTCGGACTGGACTGTCTCACGGATCAACGGAGATGTCGGTCAAAGCAGAAGACGACAGTGATTTCAGCGATGATGACATAGGACGTGATGCAGATAGTGGCTGACTTCTGGGGCATGGAAACACATGGTGCAGGCCTGAGGGCTTGTGCGGCTTCGACAAGACTATATCACAGGGTTATTCAAGACAGTGCACATATGAGAGCTTGAAGTTGACAGGGCGCGAGGTAGCGCGGCCAGCTACATGGAGTCATGTTGAAGGTGGAGTTGGAGTCTGATGGACGACTTCACTCCGAGCTGATGGAGGGGTTACGACGTAAGTTAACGGAGAGTCGAAGCCTATTTCAGCGAGAAAGCAAGAGACATGTGGTTCAGACTGGGTACTAGTGGTTTCAAGGAGACGTGATACTCGGCATCGGTCGGTGATGTCGGTGGTTCTCTATAGTGGGGGTTGAGTAGCATGGGTTCACGGCCCTGGGAGACTCGACCAGGACAATAGAGGCTCGACACGGTAAGCACGAGACACAGTGACAGGCCAAGCCACTAGGCACTGATCATTAGACATGTGGTTAGATAAAGTGTGCAAAGGGATGCTGAAGCAGTGTTGACGAGTACTAGATTCAAGTTGGTGACTGGGTATATCGGTGCCGGAAGATGGACATGAGTTGACCATGGAGAATCTGAGAAAGTGTCAGAGAGTCTGAAATTGTCAAAAGCTAAGAGAGTACATGGCCGTATATTCTGTGGTGTTCAGTACACATGACAAAGTGCGAATGACATGTATAGAAGGAGGCGGAGTGCTATAGCTGTGGGACATGTCAGAGACTATCCGGGAAAAAGGTGAGACAACTGTGAATTTGGCTTAGGGTGACACATGGCGACGGTGAAATTCCTTTAAGTTTCAGACATACGGACAAGAAAGAGCATGATGTTGAGTACATGCAACTCTTATATGCAGCTTCCAATATGTGAATTGTTCACTTTCACGCAACAGTGGTCGGTGTGTGATGACGTTGAATGGATTCTCCGGAAGTTGGGAGCACAAATTAGAATAATGAGGAACTTAATTTTGCTCGAGTGTTGACTGTAAAAAGACAAGAAGGGACTACAGTTGCAGGTGGAGTCACATGTAGTCTGGGAGTAGCAGCCGTGCTCATGGCGCATCTCAAGTCCAATGTACGCGGGGGGAGGGGGGGCGTGTGTGCCGGCACCAGGGTGGCCGGCGTGCGGTATTGTGACGGTGTCGCGGAGAGGAGCGCCCGTAGTGAGGCCTCGGGGATTGCTATGCTTCCCACGAGTGTTGCTTCGGTTCAGTTCATCAACAGAATGATGTACTTCCGTTACAAGGTTCGAACAATCGATCGACTTTGGTTGTCGATGATCTGCTAATAGTTCCTTGGGCTACATCATAGTCAGGAATAGTGAACCGTCACGTACACAAGATGGTGCTGAAGATGGATGATCTTCTAGGGGGTCACGCGTATTGACAAAGTTTAGTGTGGGGGATGAGACTTTTAATTAAGTCTCTCTTTCACACACCCCAAACTTAATCTAGCATCAAGAATGTCACTTTGTTGTGCTTGCATAGGTAGCTAGTCTTAATTGATAAAACGGGTTAACCACATAAATAAATTTTTACTAAAACCGATTAGAGGACACCTAACTTGGTTTTGCAGGGTTTGCATATGATGTGGTATAGCCTTCTTCATGATAATGAGTTTATGTATGAGATGGTTATATGATGTAATGTGAAGTGGCCTACGCGTCACGGCATGATGGCTGGAGCCACGAGATTGCCACCTTAATATAAATATCATAGAGATAGGATGTGATGATGGTAAGACATACCTAGGCGCGGGACGAGGAGCTATAATTTTGTGCCATGGAGAAATTTCATATTTTGGTGTCACGACAACGTTTTTGAAATGTTCACCATGACAACATTTTTTGAGATTGCCACCACGATGACATTTTTGAAACGATTTCCACGACAATGAAATATTAGCCGTCACATTGCTTCAACAGAAGATTGAAGACGATAATGGAGAACTCCGAGCGCCCATGGATATACCATGTCATGCTTTTATAAATTGCCTGAGATGTTTATCCCTTTATTGTTTTCACCCTTTTATTGCACAGTAGTCAATTATTAGGGTGATCTTTCACAATAAAAATCAAGATAAAAGGTGCTCTTCCCAGTGTTGCAACTATTTATAACACATAGCATTCTGAAGTGCATCATGTCCACATGAGTACAAATGGGGCGTGAAGTGTAAGATGGGGATGGTCAGACCATATATTTTGATAACACTTGGTTGTCTTGAAGTTCTAGCAGAATCGCTATGAGCTCAGAGCACAAAGCATCAAAAGAAGTATAAGAGTCATATGGAGATATGATCGGCAAAAGTTTGCCCACCGGTCAAAAATTCTCATCATCAGTGATCTCCACATCAGTGACTAAGAACTAGACATGGATCTTGAATCACTCACAATTAATTACGAGAGATATTAATTTGAGTGGGAGTGCACTATAATATTAAAAATATATTAATAAACTAGTGCAATATTAATTATGAATTATGTATAAAATTGTTTGTGTTTATTGTTGTAGATTAAATGGCTTGCTATATGTTCAACTTAGCCCCTATGCTTGAGAAAGAAAAGTTGGCTGCAAATGGTGGAAACTATGCGGATTGGTTCTGTAACCTGAGATTCGTTCTTAGGAGTGCTAAGAAGGATTATGTGCTGGATCAACCCCTAGGTGATGCTCCCTCAAAAGATGCATCATCGGAGGAAGTTGCTGCTTATACTGCTCATAGTGATGACTATGAGGCAGTCCAGTGTCTAATGTTAACATGCATGGATCCTGAACTACAAAAGCGTTTTGAACGATCCACCACTCAATTTGTAATTGGGTCACTAGAAGTTCTATACAAGAAATAAGCAAGGACCGAACAGTTTGAATTAACCAAGGCCCTGATCGAATGCAAGATGAAAGAGGGTTCCTCAATGAGTGAGCATATAGTGAAACTTGTTCACTGGGAATTTGGAATTCCACCAACACTCAGTACAGATATTGTGCTTGCTTGACTCCCCCCATCTTACGATGGTTATCATGAATTACAACATGAACGGGATGGAGAAAAGTGCAAATGATTTGTTTGCTATGCTCAAAACTACAGAAGCTAGAATGCAGAAGAACAAAGATGCGTTGATGGTCAACAAAACTACTAGTCTCAAAAAGAAGGGCAAGTCCAAGAATAAATCTACTGGTGTCGGTAAGACCATCTCTCAGAAGAAGAACAAGGGCGGAGCCTCTAAAGAGACTAAATGTTTAGAGGCTCCTATGCTTTTGGTCTTAGGGATCATTCGTGGGCGGTTCGTGGGATCATCATCGATGTTCGAGGGACTTCAAGTATGATCTACACCGACTCGTCTACTTCCTTGCACTCCCAGAGTTGGCAGCGATCGTTGATCACAACCTGTTATGCATCTTCATATTGTTCCTGGGTGTTCGTAGGGCAATTTTTTTGTTGTCTACTATGTTTCCCAACATGAAGGCCATTGCCTGATCATGTGCTGGCATCTTCGTGGCATTAACATGCCAACCAAGCGCACAAAAACTTGCAAGGTCACCAGCGCGCATGTGATTGCGATACTTTTCTTACAACAAACCAAGATTGATGTCTGGTTTGCGGCTATTAATAGGGAGGTAGGGGCTCGTGATTGGCTAATTCCATGCTCCTTCCAATGATAAGCACGTGAGGCAACCACATGGGATAAAGACGTGGCCTCCCTCACCAAGCATGTTGTAGGCGAATTTTACATCACTTCAAAATTCCATATGACACACTCAACTAACCCATTCTAGCTAACCACCACCTATGGGCTTACCGGTGACGGTCTGATGAATGATTTTATTTTAGAGCTCGCCTCCATTGCCCCTCATCACAACGAACCATGATTAACAGTGAATTCAACATCATTTACGAAGCTAGGATAAGAATAACATAAACCTCAGTAGGAGGATCATGTGTTGACTTACGATCTTTGTTGACAATGTTGAGCTACATGAGATTAAATGCAAAAACAAGAGATTTACTTGGAGCAATGAGAGGGAGGATCCTACACTCGTCATTATTGATATATTTTATGCAATATTAGTTATGGGCTCCTATTCCCACCCTTCCTACTGATGGAGGCATCAACATCCTACTCTGTTCACTATCCCTTGTTGCTAGTCAGTGAATTGCCAACTTGATGAAAGGTTCATTTTTGCTTCGAGTATTCCTAGCAAAAGTTCTCACACTTCTAGGAAACTATCGCGAAGGCATGGCAATGGACGGTCTGCACAGTTGTGTGTTTATCCGGCCTAGGATCTAGATGCAGAGTGCAGCGCTGACCTCAAAATTTGGAACAAATCTCTGTGCGGTGATGCCAAGGTACAATTCCACTACAAATGAGGTGATCCTTTGTCCGGATGCCGCTTTTGAAAAAAGGAGATTCACCCCTGCAAAATGTAATATGCGCAAGCTGCTCAAGTAAAGGGTGGTTGGCTTGATGGAAGCCTAGCAGGCATGCAAATGGCACTACTCTATGATCACATGGTTGCGTGTCAGAGATGCGAGCACCTCTTTCTTCAATTACAACATCTGCTCTCAACGCCGAAAAAACTTTATTCACTCAGTTCATGTGGCACCCCAGCTTAGAGCAACCGGTTTACCCTGCATTGCCAGCCCAGAGATCGAGTCTTCTGGCAATACACAACAACATGGTACATAATTAACCGCTTTATTGATAATAGCGTGGTACAAAGGTCTCATATTACATCGAGATTCGAGGCCAAGCGGCACACACGGTGCTGCTGGATAGTATGTACATTATTTAATGAGCATGGCTAGGGCCTCGATCACATGAAACTATGCGGAAGCGGAAGAACTACGTAGCGGAACTCCGTGGCACAGGGACACCGATGTGGACACGGCCTAAACACGAGATGCGCTGCGATGCGAATCAACTTGCCTGAAAGCTGGCATGACACGCCAGGTCAGTACATTGAATGTACTCGCAAGCTCACAACAAACATAAGCACGATGACAAAATCATGATAATTAATCAAGTTAAATTGATGCAAGAAATTACTACAAAATGCAAAGCTAGGCAGCACAACCAAACAGCACACCGAGTCACACGGACTCGCTTACCAGACGGTTACCTCGTAACCAAACGGTGACCACACCGGGGTCACACCTGAAATCAATCACTCATGAACACCTCGAGTGTTCCAGGTTCACCACGAAACAATGCATCACAACAATTACTAGTTTACAAGATTAGTCATAAAAGTTGATCCATGGTGTGACTTACTCCCGAGTCTTGCCCATAACCGAGGGCGCGGCTATCGATAGATTAAATACACTCTGCAGAGGTAGCGCACTTTACCCACACTACGAAACCCTGGCCTCGCACTCCCATTCGGGTGGACCAAAGCATTCCGATGAAACCCTCCCTTTGTCATGCACTCTCCCTTGCCACTCTGACCATCTCCCTCTCAGGGCTAGGTCTTGGGTGGCCCCGTGTCTACCAAAGACACCAATGACCACCGTCCTGGCAAAATGGTCCCAAACGGGGACAAGGTACCATTACAACAAAATGAGCACACAAGGTTATGTCTGCCTACCGGGCCAGGGTATGCACACCCATAACCTTCCCTCGCGGGAGGCACCGGTGAGAGCCATGACAAAGGACCGAATCAAGACCTTCCCATTAGGTAAATGTGGTTGCACTGAATTAAAAACCCGATTCAGTGGCACCATGATGTGATCAACATCATATTCAAGTTGAACTTAGTCAAGTCTTAACTTTCAGAAAAACTTTTTATTACTAACATGATATAATCAAAATGATCATGCAACTACTCGTCATGCAGATCAAACAACTCATAATCATGGATCAAACTTAACAACATATGCATCTTGCAATACTAAGAATCAAACTTCCCTGGTTATAACTCATTTTTATAACCAAGTAATATTTTTATTAGTTCATTATTTAAATGAAACCATTACTAGAAAAATAACTATCATTACTTTCCATAGCAATTCTCATAGTGCAAAATGTTACTCTACTAAGCCAAACAAGTTCATGCATTCAACCAGAAACTAAAACAAGCATGTCAAGCATGGTAAAGTAACTAGCAATTAACCAAAGTTATTTATCAAATTTTAAATGCAAATAAAGACTCATATTCAAATAGAAAATCATAGATATTGAAATAACACCATCCAAATGATGTCGTGGCTTGCCTTATTGCATAGGAGGGTCACACTCCTCCTGGTTATATTCAAGGCAAGATCCTTCTTCTGAAAATATTCAAAAACCACAAAAATAAATGTCAAAACACCTTCTGAAAATCACCAGAAATTCTAGGAAGCAAGGAAAATTCCACATTTTCGTGTGCTGCTAGAGCTTTCTGTAACAAAGACAATGCAAAAAGAATCAATTCATTTGGACTTGTGGTTTAAAAGTTATGGTTGGTCAAAGTTTGGTCAAATTTCTGAATAAAATTGAATTAACAGAAAATCCTGGGGGGTGACGTCGAAGGCGTAAAGTGGGACTGCGCCTCCACTCGTACCGCTTCAGGCATGAGTGGTGAGGCTGACACTGGGCCCCACCAGTTAGGAGGGAGAGAGAGGGGGATCGAGATCAGAGGAGGGGCAGTGTTTCGCCGAAGCTCACGCCGGCAACGAGGGGGTTTGGGGCTAGGCTAGAGGGATAGATCTGTAACACCCACGATACGGCTATATCTCTCACGTGTCGAGGCATGACTTAGAGGCATAACCGTATTGTAGGTTTTGTCACAAGAAGGGTCATCTTCACACAATCCCATGTAATGAACAAGAATGGGATAAAGAGAGTTGGCTTACATTCGCCACTTTACACAATACATAAATAAATTCATACATCATTCAAAATACACTCATAGTCCAACTACGGACGAAGCCAAAAGAAAAGAAGATAGCCCAACTGCTAGATCCCCGATCGTCCCAACTGGGCTCCACTACTGATCAACATGAAACGAAACATAGCAACAACCAAGATCTTCGTTGAGCTCCCATCTGAGCTCGGTTACACCTGCACTGGTATCTCGGCACATGCAACTGTTGTGATAGTATCTAGTGAGTCACGAGGACTCAACAATCTCAAAACCAGCGAGATCAAGACTATTTAAGCTTATGGATAGGAAGTGGTAATGAGGTGGAGTTGCAGCAAGCACTAACCAAATATGGTGGCTAACATACGCAAATAAGAGCGAGAAGAGAAGCAACAGAATGGTCGAGAAGCTAGAAGTGATCAAGAAGTGATCCTGAAACTGCTTACGCACAATCATAACACCAAGACCGTGTTCACTTCCCGGACTCCGCCGAAAAGAGACCATCACGGCTACACACGTGGTTGATGTATTTTAATTGAGTCAAGTGTCAAGTTATCTACAACCGGACGTTAACAGATTCCCATCTGCCACATAACCGCGGGCACGGCTCTCGAAAGTTTATACCCTGCAGGGGTGTCCCAACTTAGCCCATCACAAGCTCTCACGGTCAACGAAGGATATTCCTTCTCCCAGGAAGACCCGATCAGTCTCGGAATCCTGGTTTACAAGACATTTCGACAATGGTAAAACAAGACCAGCAAAGCCGCCCGATGTGCTGACAAATCCCAATAGGAGTCGCACGTACCTCGTTCTCAGGGCACACCGGATAAGTCAAGCTACGAGTAAAACCACCCCTCAAGTTTCCCCGAGGTGGCCCCGCAGGCTGCTCGGTTCGGACCAACACTCGAAGGAGCACTGGCCCGGGGGGGGGGGGTTAAAATAAAGATGACCCTCGGGCTCGCGAAAACCCAAGGGAAAAAGGCTTAGGTGGCAAATGGTAAAACCAAGGCTGGGCCTTGCTGGAGGAGTTTTATTCAAAGCGAACTGTCAAGGGGGTCCCATAAATCACCCAACCGCGTAAGGAACGCAAAATCAAGGAACATAACACCGGTACGACGGAAAATAGGGCGGCAAGAGTGGAACAAAACACTAGGCATAAGGCCGAGCCTTCCACCCTTTACCAAGTATATAGGTGCATTAATTAAATAATAGATATTGTGATATCCCAAAATATCCATGTTCCAACTAGGAACAAACTTCATCTTCACCTGCAACTAGTAACGCTATAAGAGGGGCTGAGCAAAAGCGGTGACATAGCCAAACAACAGTTTGCTAGGAAGGGTGAAAAAGGTTAGAGGCTGACATGGCAATATGGGAGGCATGGTAAACAAGTGATAGGTAGCGCAATATGGAGGCATGGTAAACAAGTGATAGGTAGCACAACCATAGCAATAGAACGAAACAACTAGCAAGCAAAGATAGAAGTGATATCGAGGGTAATGGTCATCTTGCCTGAAATCCCGCAAAGAAGAAGAACGAGCCCATGAAGAAGACAAACGGACGTAGTCGAACGAATCCTCACAACTCCAGAACGAAACCGAAGCTAACGAGAGAAGCAAACCGGAAAGAAGCAAACAACAAGGTAAACAACCATCACATAAGCATGGCACGATACACAAACAAGTATGATGCATGTCCGGTTTAAATATGCATGGCATGACAAGGTGCACAAACAATACTACAAATTAAGTGGAGCTCAATATGCAACGAGTTGCATAAGAACGAAACACCACATTCATTTATTTAGTTCGCTCTCGTTTATGTACCCAACAACATTAAATGTTATTAAACATGGCAAGGGGTGAAACATAAGTAAACTAACTATTTAGGCAAGTTTAAATGAGGCCGGAAACACAAACAACAATTCCGGAACTCCCCATGTGCATATTTTGAATTTGGTACTGTTCTGCCCTAAAACATATTTTAATGTTGTTAAACAGTAAAACAAAGTGCACCAAGTTAATCTATGCATTTTTCCACCTCATTTACATATAAAGTTTATTTAAAACCGAGCTACGGTTATTTAGTTATGAAATAAATCATTTTAGCATGGCATTTATGCAAAATTAATCAAGCAACAAATTTAAACATCTTAACATGGATGAAAGTAGCAGATTATGAAACTAAATGAAAATCTATGCATTTTACATATTAAAATCATTTTAATCCGATGCACCATTTGTGAGTTATTAAATGCATGATCTAGAGGATCTTTTTTGTAAAACAGTAAAACACTGGATAGTTGGACAAATTTGCAGGCAAGGAAAAAAACACACTGGGCCGAATCTGGCTGGCCCAACATGAACAGGAGAGGGCTGCTCACCCATGGGCCAAGCCTAGTCGGTGGAGAGGCTGAGGCGAGGCGCGGCACAGTCACAGGATCGCGAGGCGTGGTCAACAGGCGAGCGAACCGGGTGAGGGGCTCGTCTCCGTCGCACAGGAGGCAGCAGGCAACAGCGGCAGTGCTCCGGCTTGGCGTCCATGGTAGCAGGGGGCTCGGGAACGGTGAAATTGAGCACGGAGGAGGCTAGGAGGCGTGGGGACGGCGGATCCAGGTAGTGGCGCAAGGATGACGGTAGCGGTGCGGTCAACGGGCGGAGGCGACCCGATCCGGCGGCGGGGAGCTCCTGTGCGGCACGACGAACTGAGAAGGCAACGGCCTCGGCATCAGCGGGTGGCTCCAGCAAACTGGTTACGAGGTGGTCGGGGCGCTCTACTCCTGGCGCCATGGATGGGAACTCCTACGGGACAGAGACAAAAGAAAGAGAGTAGTGAGGGGGAGAGAGAGCTAGAGGAAAGCGGGGACGGAAGGAGAGGCAACGGGCACGACGTGCGGATCCTGGTCGCCTGCGGCTGGCGAAGGGCAGAGCTGCTCCCAATCCATCCTGGATCGAGGCACGGGAAGAGGGGACGAGGCGCTCGGGCCTTGCGGCGCTGCGCAGGGCTGCTGGATCCGGAGCCTTTGTAGGATGAACTGGGATGACGGGAGCCTCCTGATCTGGATCTGACATTCCAGATCGACGGTAGGGAGATGCACTGGTTAGTTGGCTGTGGTGTGCTGGATCTGGTGGTGCGAGGTGGCGGCTGTGGGCTGGCCAGGCACGGAAAACAAGGAGCAACGGCGGCTGCACGGGAATGGAGGGCTAGGGCTAGGCTTAGTCCAAATTAGGTATGAGGTTAGACTATATATAGGGGAAGGGAAGGAATTTGGATCACCCGATTGAGATCGTACGCTCGAGAAAGAATAGACTAGGGGAGTCCAAATAATAAAACAAAGATGTTTTATAGATGTTAGGGGATGATCCGGACTCAATGGTAATGACAGAGCAGGTCGGGTTCGGGACAACTTTTCAAATGCGCGCAAGAGGGGGTGGTGGTTGTGCAGAGAGGTTACGTGGTCTGACAAGAGGGAATCAAAACCCGGTTGGACTCGGAGCGGTCAACGAAGGCAAGGGGGGAACATTGCAACTACGAACGGATGCAAGCTTTACGAAAACATGTAGATGCAATGTGGATGATGACATGAGATGAAATGCATGACATGACCAAAATGCAAAACGAAATACAAAAACCCAACCACGGAGGAAAAACATAACACATAGCCAGAAATGGCAAGAGTTGGAGTTACAATTATGGAAAGTTACATCCGGGGTGTTACAAGATCGGAAGCGGGGCTCGCAGGGCACCTGCCTGTACCCGTGGCTTCGCAAGAGGTGGATGGAGCTGGTCGCAGTCGAGCTCTCAAGCTTCGATGGCGGACGGGGTTCGCCGGAGAGGAAGAAGACGGCGGCTAGGGCAGCTCCGAGGGCTTGGTGGGGTCCAGGCAGCTCCAGTAGACCACCAAGGCCCTGCCCAAGCAGCTGCTTGAGCTCGAGAGGCCCCGGAGAGCGGCGACTGGACTGCGAGGATCGCCGGAGTCCTCGGGTCAGGGCAACGGCCAGAGGCCTGCCCGACCAAACTGCGATCGTTCTACGTGTTCGTGGTGGTTGAGTGGAGTGGTGCGTGGCCAGGATTCGAGTTGGGGTGGCTTTATATAGCCGAAGCAAGAGGGAGGGGGGCATGTCGCCGCCAGAGCGCTCTAGACATGCGGCGAACGTCGACAAGAGGCTCCAACGTGAGGGGACAAGGTGCAACGTCAAAGCCGGCGCTTGCCCACGCTCGCGGACGAGCACAGGAGGCGGTTGGAGATGGGGACAAGCACACACGCGCACTGTGCCATTTTGGCCGTGACTAGACTGGCTTGCTGCGGCGGCTCCGGCGTCGGCGAGCGCCAGGGAGGGGTCATGGGTGATGGGTCGAGGGTTGTGGCGCCGTGCGGCAGTCGGTGGCGAGCGCTGGAACGTGCACACGCGAAACAGAGCACAAGGCGCCAGCCAGAGCACGTCGAGACGCATGCCAGGCACCGTGTCCACGCGTGGTCACCAGGCTGGCATGGTCAAAATGACGCCCAGGATCTACCAAACCTTGTCTACGCTCTTGACCGTGCAGTGTTTGGTCTAGGGGAGGTGATGGATCATACACAGGTCGACCAGAAATGACTCCACTTAGCTGACAAGTTTCTGTACAGAAACTTGGTCACCAAGTTTGGCCACCTTCTAGAAGGCCATTAGGGTTGATCTCCCGGGGTTTAGGGTCTCTTAGGAGGGTGTTTAAGCTCAAGAAAGCTCAAGGCTAAAAGCTTAGGGAAAAATGCACTTGCTGTACAAAGTGCATTTCTGGTCCAGAAGTGAAAAGATTTTCTACAGCAAAAATATTACAAAAAGTGATGCAATATTTTTGCATGGGAAGATGTGCCATGGTCCTAAGAATATTTAGGAATTATCTCATATTTTACTAAGCAAGAAAAATTGAGGTTGCTTTGGAGCACAAAGTTCTGAAATGAACTTAAGGGAGAAAAATGAATATTTTCCTTTAAGGAAAAATATTCATTTTATTATTTTGGGGATTTGTGGGAGGAATAAGATAGATAGGTCACTTGGGTGAAAGCCAAGGATATGCCCAAGTGACAGGTCCATTTGAATTGATCCAAAACCCAAATCAAATCAGGGCAAAAACCACGATGAAAACCAAGTCCAGAAACAGAGAGAAACCAAGTCCAGTAAAAAGAGAGAAGGCAAAATCCAGGCTGTCACAAACCTCCCCCACTTAGGATGAATCTCGTCCTCGAGATTTGGTTGCTTGGGAAAACCATTCTGGGTATGCAATCCTTAAAAATTCCTCTCTTTCCCAGGTTGCTTCTTCTTGGTGTGATGCTCCCACTAAACCTTGCAAAATCTTATCTCTTTGCTGCGAGTGACCCTTTCTGTCTGATCCTATATTCTGATTGGCTTTTCCTCATAAGTCAAATCCTTAGCCAATTCTATCTCTGACATATCAGTCCTTTTCTCCGGTGGTGAGATGCATCTTCTTAGCCATGAGATGTGGAACACGTTGTGTACTTCTGACAATTCTGGTGGCAATTCCAACTGATAAGCAATTGTTACGATTCTAGCCATGACGGGGAATGGTCCGATATATCTGGGTGCCAATTTTTCTCGGGACTGAAACCTCTTGACTCCTTTCATCGAGGTGACTCGGGGATACACGTGTTCTTCGGGTTCGAAGCTGATCTGATGATGTTTGGCATCATAGTAGCTCTTCTATCGGGATTTGGCCAGTTGCAGTCTGTCTCGGATTTCATTTACTTGCTTCTCGGCTTCGAGAATTAAATCAGTCCCGAAAATATGGCTATCTCCGGTTTGAGACCAATTTAATGGGGTGTGGCATTTCCGGCCATACAGGGCTTCATAGGGTGACATCTTTAAACTGGCCTAGAAACTGTTGTTGTAGGAAAACTCGGTGTAGGGCAAACAGTCTTCCCACTTGGTTCCTTGGGCCAATGTACATGCCCAGAGCATATCTTCGAGTATTTGATTTACTCGCTCAGTCTGTTCATCTGTTTGAGGATGGTCAGCCGTGCTGTACTTTAGAGCGGTCCCCAAGGCTTGATGAAGTCGAGACCAAAATGCGGATGTGAATAGAGATCCCCTGTTGGAAGTGATAGTCTTGGGTACTCCATGCAGACTGACGATTCTTGATACATATAGCTGTGCAAGTTGATTTGCACGGTATGTGGTCCGGATAGGTAGGAAGTGTGCCACCTTGGTTAGGGTGTCCATTATGACTCATATCGCGTCGTTTCCTTGATGATACCTTGGTAATCCGGTGACGAAATCCATGCAAATATCGTCCCATTTCCATTGGGATACCGATAGAGGCTGGAGGAGTCCGGCGGGTTTTTGGTGTTCCGCCTTTACCTTATTGCAGATATCGCAGCAGGCCACAAAATACGCGATGTCTTTCTTCATTCCATCCCACCAGAATATCTGATGAAGATCCTCATACATCTTGGTACCACCGGGATGAATTGAGTATGGTGCTTCATGTGCTTCCGCTAATATTTTCTTCTTCAGACTGTCTTGCTTGGGTACGCAAAGTCTTCCTTGGAACCTTAGTGAACCTGGCTGATCCATTGTGAAATCAGGTGCTTGCCCTTGGTGCAGCTTTTGAACATATGCCCGTAACACCTTATCATCCGCTTGAGCTCTGTGAATTTCTTCCTCGAGAGTAGGAGCAACCTCCAATATATTGGTAAGACGGGTGTCTGTGATTACCAGATTCAGCTGCATAATTTCTTCATAGAGCTCTGGAGGCAAGAAATCCATTAGGGCATTGAGGTTGGCTGGTTTGCGGCTGAGGGCGTCAGCCACCACATTAGCTTTGCCCGGGTGATAATTTATTCCGAGGTCATAGTCCTTAACCAACTCGAGCCATCTTCGCTGTCGAAGGTTCAAGTCTGGTTGAGTGAATATATACTTGAGACTTTTATGGTTGGTGAATATTTGGCACTTCTTTCCAATCAGATAATGTCTCCAGATCTTTAAAGCATGCACCACTGCGGCTAATTCCAAATCATGAGTAGGATAATTTCCGTCATGTTGTCGCAGTTGGCGAGATGCATATGCCAAAAACTTTGCCATCTTGCATGAGTACACACCCCAGTCCTTTTCAGGAGGCATCGCAGTAAACGTCAAAACTGTGGTAGATATCTAGAAGAGTTAATTGGGTGCCGATGTCAGTCTGGTTTTTAACTCATTGAAGCTCCGTTCGCAGTCTTCAGTCCATACGAACTTCTTGTCCTTCTTGAGGAGCTTAGTCATTGGCTTGGCGATCTTGGAAAATCCTTCGGTAAAACGGCGATAATATCTGGCCAGTCCAAGGAAACTCCGGATTTTTGAGACGGTGGTGGGTGCGGACCAATCAAGTACATCTTTTACCTTGCT
Organism: Triticum dicoccoides; assembly: GCF_002162155.2. Taxonomy (NCBI): domain Eukaryota; kingdom Viridiplantae; phylum Streptophyta; class Magnoliopsida; order Poales; family Poaceae; genus Triticum; species Triticum dicoccoides. Next base: position 578,221,025 of record NC_041383.1, on the reverse strand, counting down.
TGGGTCCACCGAGATTCCTTCTGCTGAGAGGATATGTCCGAGGAATCCCACTTGCTGGAGCCAAAACTCACATTTGCTGAATTTGGCATACAATTGATGATCGTGAAGCCATTGCAAAACTGCATGAAGATGCTCCTTATGTTCGTCCTTGCTTATGGGATAAATGAGGATGTCATCAATGAACACCACCGTGAACTTGTCCAAGAAGTCCATAAACACCTTGTTCATCATATGCATAAAGAATGCAAGAGCGTTGGTGAGGCCGAAGGACATAACAGTATATTCATAAAGACCGTATCGAGTGGTGAACGCGGTCTTAGGAATGTCTTCCTTCTTAATCTTGAGTTGATGATATCCCGTTCTCAAATCAATCTTTGAGAATACTTTGGCCCCACTGAGTTGATCAAACAAACCGTCAATCCTCGGCAGTGGATACTTGTTTTTAATGGTGACATCATTCAGCTATCGGTAGTCTACACACATTCATAGACTGTCATCCTTTTTGTCCATGAAGATTGCGGGTGATCCCCATGGTGAAGAGCTAGGACGAATGTATCCTTTTTGCAGCATCTCATCCAGTTGCTTCTTTAATTCCACCAATTCTGAGGAGGGCATCCGATAATATTTCTTATGTATCGGGGTGGTTCCAGGCACCAGGTCAATAGCAAACTCCAATTCTCGGTCTGGTGGCATGCCATGTAATTCTTCAGGAAATACATCTGGATACTCGCTGACCACAGGAATCAATTCCACCTCTTCTGCCATGGCTGCGAAAACCATATCCTTCAAGGGGATGCAATTGCGGGCATAGAAACTTGTGGTGCGACCTTCCATATTTTTCAGGGTAACTTCTCTCGTCGCATAGCTAATGCAGACTTGGTATTGAGTTAACCAATTCATGCCCAGAATGACATCCAATTTGTTGGAATCGATGATTATCAACGATGTTGAAAAATTGACGCCCTTGATGTCAATCTCCAAATTTCAGCAGACAAGATTGCTTCTGAGTATGGATCCCGGGGATTGTACCAGCATGTGCTTTCCCAAAATCGAGCAAGGAAAATTGTTTTGGGAAGCAAAACTCCGCGAAATAAAAGAGTGGGAAGCCCCAGAGTCAAATAAAATTACGGCGGGTATGTCATTAACATGAAACATACCAATGACGACTTCCGGGTCCTCTTGGGCTTCGTCTGCGGAGATGTGATGAACTTGCCCTTGGATTATATCGGTGGCGGAATACTGCTCCATGTAGTTAACTTGCGGCTGAAATGGAGCGACGTGCTTGGTGTTCTTGGGGCACTGTCGGGCGTAGTGTCCGGTTTGCCCACAACTGAAGCATGAATTGTTGCGCTGGCAATCGTCATGCACCGGGCTGGTCACGACATTCTTGACTTGTGTAGTAGTCTTGTTGACGCTCTGCTGCCAATTGGGTTTGTACTCCACCTGAGTCTGTTGCCATGTACGAGCCTTTTGCACTGGTTGCATATCCTTCTTGGGCTCGAATTTGCGCTTGTGGTCATTAGCAGATGGCTTGTTGTTGTGCAGGAGCTTGTGTTCCCTCTTGGCGATTAGGGCCTTGTTCACCAGAGTCAGTAAGTCCGGGAAATCAAACATACTGAGGGTGCACCGGAGATGTTGATGTAGGCCTCCAAGAAATCGGTCGATCTTCCGCTCTTCAGTGGCCACATCATGGAGAGAATAGCGGGCCAGATGGTTGAATTTATTTAGATACTCGGCGATGGTCATGCTGCCTTGAGTAGATCTTCATGACTCCGGTGGGAATATGATATTTGCGAAAGAGATCCTTGAATTTTGTCCAAGTAATTTCCTCGTTGGCAGGCCATATTGCTTTGGCATTATCCCACCATATCACGGCAGCTCCTTCGAGATAATGCATTGTGAAGGGAACCTTGTCTCCGTCATCTGTGCGAGCAATTTCTAGTTTTCTTTCAATAGTCCTTAGCCAATCGTCGGCATCCAAAGGATCAGTAGCATGGCTGAAACTGGGAGGCTTGGTTCGCTGAAAATCTGATAGCTTGGAATGATGGTCATTCTGGTTTCCATTCTGCCCAGCCATAACTTGTACACTTTTTAGTATTTCTAGCAGATCATTGCTCCTTCTTTCTTCAAACATTCGCAGGATTTGCTCGGTGGAAGGCGGTTGTGGCGGTGGAGGCAGAGGTGGCTGGTATGGTTCAGGGGAATGCCCTGCCTGTCTTGCGGAACGACGGACAGGGACATCCTCACCAGCTTGACTGCTGCTGCCTCCACACGGTATCCTATTTTTCGTTCTCCCAATACATAGCAACCATGATGAAAAAATTCCAAAATGGGGGAAAACCAATGACAAATCCCGGAAGAAAGCAGCGAATAAAACCAAGTCGAAAGAAAATCCAACATAATTATACATAGTCCCAACATGAAAAAAACATCGCAATGGGTCTACTACCCTCGTACATGAAACTACGCATCATGACAAGTGCGATTACAGCCATACATCATGCTCATGACTACCACGATACTCTAACGATCTACTGCTTAGATGGTGCTGCTGCTGGCTCGTCTCCTGAGCCGGACCCATATCCGGAACTGATAGTCGAGACCTCCGGGGCAAGAGAGGTGCGCTGGCACTGCCTTGAGGGCTCTCCCTCAGGGGCAAGCGGGGGATGGGATCTAAGCATAGGAGCGGCAGGAGTAGCGACAAGAGAAGACCATGCAGCAGGAGCGCTGTGAGGGTTCACCGTCAAAGGGTTAATGGTACCCTGCGAGGTCGTCGTAGGAACAGAGGTGGGAGGAGCAGAAGTGTAGATGACAGCGGGAAGAGGGTTCCTTATACGGGTAGTAGCGAGAGCGGCGCGAGCGCGTGAGAGCTCCCTAGCTAACTCGTAGTTAAGGAGATAGCTAGCAGTGATGTAGCGTGCAAGGTGGCTAGTGGGACGATCGCACGCCAGATTAATCAAAGGAAAGCGGATACGCTCATTCTCGTGCAGAGATGGGTAGAAGAAAAGTCCAGGGTGGGTGTGCATGCGAACATCATTGTAGCGCAAGTCTACAAGAGCCCCGATAGCAGCAAACTGAACCGCCTGAGATGGCGTGGAAGCAAGACCACCCTTAGATGAACGAGTGTAAGCGTCGGATGGGGAACTGTGGTGTAGAGTGACCTCAGCATAATACTCATACACTCCACCGGCCAGCTGCTCGTGATACACCTGATACCCTGGATTAGCACCTGGATAGAGTCATTGATACACGTTCTGAAGTAGGTGCGGCGATGTGCACGGACCTGGCTCAGGATGGTACAAGACCGGTACTGGTGCCATCTACACTCACAAACCATATGGTTAGTAATAACAACAATAATTCATGCATGCAATGCAACAACCAATTCCTATGTCTACCGACACTCAAACGAAACTATCTACCGTTTTACTAACACACTACCGGTCTAGCGTGTCCTACAATCAACGCGGCTCTGATACCAAGCATTGTGGCACCCCGGCTCAGAGCAACCGGTTTACCCTGCATTGCCAGCCCAAAGATCGAGTCTTTTGGCAATACACAACAACATGGTACAGAATTAACCACTTTATTGATACTAGCGTGGTACAAAGGTCTCATATTACATCGAGATTCGAGGCCAAGCGACACACACGGTGCTGCTGGACAGTATGTACATTATTTAATGAACATGGTTGGGGCCTCGATCACACGAAACTACGCGGTAGCGGAAGAACGACATAGCGGAACTCCATGGCACAGGGACACCGATGTGGACACGGCCTAGACACGAGATTCGCTCCGATGCGAATCAACTTGCCTGAAAGCTGGCATGACATGCCAGGTCAGTACATTGAATGTACTTGCAAGCTCACAACAAACATAAGCACGATGACAGACAATATCATGATAATTAATGAAGTTAAATTGATGCAAGAAATTACTACAAAATGCAAAGCTAGGCAGCACAACCAAACATCGCACCGAGTCACATGGACTCGCTTACCAGACGGTTACCTCGTAACCAAATGGTGACCACACCTGGGTCACACCTGAAATCAATCACTCATGAACACCTTGAGTGTTCCAGGTTCACCACGAAACAATGCATCACAACAATTACTAGTTTGCAAGATTAGTCATAAAAGTTGATCCATGGGGTGACTTACTCCCAAGTCTTGCCCATAACCGAGGGCATGGCTATCGATAGATTAAATAAACTCTGCAGAGGTAGCGCACTTTACCAACACTACGGAACCCTGGCCTCACACTCCCATTTGGGTGGACCAAAGCATTCCGACAAACCCTCACTTTGTCATGCACTCTCCTCGGCCACTCCGACCATCTCCCTCTCAGGGCCAGGTCTTGGGTGGCCCCGTGTCTACCAAAGACACCAACGGCCACCGTCATGGCAAAACGGTCCCAAACAAGGACAGGGTACCATAACAACAAAACGAGCACACAAGGTTAAGTTTTCCTACCAGGCCAGGGTATGCACGCCCATAACCTTCCCTCGCGGGAGGCACCGGTGATAGCCACGACAAAGGACCGAATCAAGACCTTCCCATTAGGAAAATGTGGTGGCACTGAATTAAAAACTCGATTTAGTGGCACCATGATGTGATCCACATCATATTCAAGTTGAACTTAATGAAGTTTTGACTTTCAGAAAAAAAAATTATTACTAACATGATATAATCGAAATGATCATGCAACTACTTGTCATGCAAATCAAACAACTCATAATCATGGATCAAACTTAACAACATATGCATCTTGCAATACTAAGAATCAAACTTCTCTGGTTATAACTCATTTTTATAACCAAGTAATTTTTTTAGTTCATTATTTAAATGAAACCATTACTAGCAAAATAATTATCATTACTTTCCATAGAAATTTTCATAGTGCAAAATGTTACTCTACTAAGCCAAACAAGTTCATGCATTCAACCAGAAACTAAAACAAGCATATCAAGCATGGTAGAGTAACTAGCAATTAACCAAAGTTATTTATCAAATTTTAAATGCAAATAAAGGCTCATATTCAAGTAGAAAAACATAGATATTGAAATAACACCATCCAAATGATGATGTGGCTTGCCTTAGTGCAGAGGAGGGTCACACTCCTCCTGGTTATCTTCAAGGCAAGATCCTTCTTCTGAAAATATTCAAAAACCACAAAAATAAATGTCAAAACACCTTCTGAAAATAACCAGAAATTCTAGGCAGCAAGGAAAATTCCACCTTTTGATGTGCTGCTACAGTGTTTTGTAACAAAGACAATGCAAAAAGAATCAATTCATTTGGACTTGTGGTTTAAAAGTTATGGCTGGTCAAAGTTTGGTCAAATTTCTGAATAAATTTGAATTAACAGAAAATCCTGGGGGGTGACGTCGAAGGCGTAAAGTGGGAGTGCGCCTCCACTCGTACCGCTTCGTGCATGACTGGTGAGGCTGACACTGGGCCCCACCAGTCAGGAGAGAGAGGGGGATCGAGATCAGAGGAGGGGCGGCATTTCGCCGGAGCTCACGCCGGCGACGAGGGGGTTTGGGGCTAGGCTAGAGGGATAGATCAGAAGCGGGGCTCGCGGCGTACCTGCCTGTACCCGTGGCTTGGCGAGAGGTGGACGGAGCTGGTCGCAGTCAAGCTCTCAAGCTTCGGTGGCAGACGGGGTTCACCGGAGAGGAAGAAGACGGCGACTAGGGGCAGCTCCGAGGGCTTGGTGGGGTCCAGGCAGCTCCAGCAGACCACCAAGGCCCTGCCCACGCAGCTGCTTGAGCTCGAGAGGCCCCAGAGAGCGGCGGCTGGACTGCGGGGATCGCCGGAGTCCTCGGGTCGGGGCGATGGCCAAAGGCCTACCCGACCAAACCGCGGTCATTCTACGTGTTCATGGTGGTTGAGTGGAGTGGTGTGTGGCTAGGATTCGAGTCGGGGTGGCTTTATATAGCCGGAGCAAGAGAGGGGGGGGGGACGTGTCGCCGCCGGAGCACTCTGGACACGTGGCGAACATCGACGAGATGCTCCAACGCGAGGGGACAAGGTGCAGCGTCAACACCGGCGCTTGCCCACGCTCGCGGATGAGCACATGAGGTGGTTGGAGATGGGGACAAGAACACGCGTGCACTTTGCCGTTTTGGCCGCGACTGGACTGGCTTGCTGCAATGGCTCCGGTGTCGGCGAGCGCCAGGGAAGGGTAATGGGTGATGGGTCGAGGGTTGTGGCGCGGTGCGGCAGTCGGCGGTGAGCGCTGGAACATGCACGCGCGAAACAGAGTGCAAGGCGCCATCTAGAGCGCGCCGAGGCGCATGCCAGGCACCGTGTCCACGTGTGGTCACCAGGCTGGCATGGTCAAAACGATGCCCAGGAGCTGCCAAACCTTGTCAACGCTCTCGACCGTGCAATGTTTGGTCTAGGGGAGGTGATGGATCATACCCAAGTCGACCAGAAATGACTCCACTTAGCTGACAAGTTTCTGTATAGAAACTTGGTCGCCAAGTTTGGCCACCTTCTAGAAGGACATTAGAGCTGATCTCCTGGGGTTTCGAGTTTCTTAGGAGGGTGTTTAAGCTCAAGAAAGCTCAAGGCTAAAAGCTTAGGGAAAAATGCACTTGCTGTACAAAGTGCATTTCTGGTCCAGAAGTGAAAAGATTTTCTACAGCAAAAATATTACAAAAAGTGATGCAATATTTTTGCATGGGAAGATGTGCCATGGACCTAAGAATATTTAGGAATTATCTCAGATTTTTCTAAGCAAGAAAAATTGAGGTTGCCTTGGAGCACAAAGTTCTGAAATGAACTTAAGGGAGAAAAAATGAATATTTTCCTTTAAGGAAAACTATTCATTTTATTATTTTGGGGATTTATGGGAGGAATAAGATAGATAGGTCACTTGGGTGAAAGCCAAGGATATGCCCAAGTGACAAGTCCATTTGAATTGATCCAAAACCCAAATCAAATCAGGGCAAAAACCACGATGAAAACCAAGTCCGGAAATAGAGAGAAACCAAGTTCAGTAAAAAGACAGAAGGCAAAATCCAGGCTGTCACAGTTCGTACTGCGGACTACATGGTCATGACACATACGGACAAGGTGGTGATCACCCTTCTGTCGGGTGCTAGGAACTAGGAAAGTGTGTTGCACCAACTGATATGAGCTCGTCCTTGCTACCATCCAAGGGAGTGCCCTGGACAACCTCTACATGGAGGAGGTCCTGGCTGTGATCTTGGCATCATTGATGGAAATGGTGTTAGGCTGGGATGACTACAAAGGCATCTTCTTCATATCCTACTAGGAAACAATCAAGACTAATATCATGGCAGTCTTCCATCAAATCCATCACATTGTCGGAGGTAGTTTTGGGGCAATCAACACAAAGATGGTTGCCTTGCTCTCGAAGAATCATAACATAGTTCACGTGGCAAACTTCAAGAAGACCAGTCTCATCCATTCCATGGAAAAATTGATCGCCAAGGTTTTTTCACCAAGCTATCCAGCATCATCAACATGTCATCCCATTGTCTAAGAGATCCTTCCTCAAGTAACGGTGTGTTTAGGACAACTTCCTTCTACGTCCAAAACTACATTCGATCGTTGCACTAAAGGAAGAACCAACACTACTCATAAAGCTATCGATAGGGATTTTGACTCCGTATAATGGGAGTATCTCCCTGAGATCATGGAGCACTTGGGTTTCATTACTAGTCATAGGACTGGATCACATTGCTTATGCAATCATCATTGTCCACCTTCCTACTTAACGGGACGACTGGCCCTCTGATGAGACCACTAGGCTTAGGCAAGGCGATCCATTGTTAGTGGTACTTTTTGTCCTTTACATTATCCCCATGTATCAACTTCTCGCCATGCTAGCTCTGAGTGGAATCCTTCCTCCTATACCAGAGAGGGGGGCCAAGCTCTGTGTCTGCCTATACACCGACGATGCAGTCATTTTCACCAACCATGGCCAGCAAGAGATCGACACCCTGCTCGACACACTCAACCAATTCTACGAGGCGTTCATTTTACATATCAATCCGCAAAATACTTTAGTAGCCCCTATATAGTGTGAGGAGATCATCCTTAATGATGTGCTGGCTAATTTTGGAGGTCAAATGGTACACTTTCAAATTAAATATCTAGGCCCTCCAATCTCCATCATTGGAACATGGGTGTCAAAGACTGTTAGTTACTAATGAGTCCCTTTAGTGATCCGGTAAACAGATAGCAAAAATGATTCTCGCCTATTTCCCTAGAGGTGACCCTGAGTTATCGAACCCACGAGAGGACGTGCACCTTGAAGATAAGGGTTTCGAACAAGCTTTTGCAAAAGTATTAAATTCCAGTTTTTAGACCGGTTCATCATCAATTTATAATGGAGAACACTTATTATAAAAATAGGCATGGGTATGAAAACTTCAGTCTTACAACCATATACTTCCAAACGGGATCATTGTGATATAAATTTTTGCCTTGGAAGACACCCATCAAGATGTGTGTGCAACATAATGAAGTGAGGGAGTGTTGTGATAGCCTGTCTTAATAAGGATGCTAGAATACTCATATCAATAAGGAATTCCTTCTTTTCCATGAGACAATTTGAAAAAAAAACACCAAAGTTAAGTGTGCTCAGTGTGGAGTAATTTCAGGATGGGTGATCGGCCGGGAAGTGGTCCCGGGTGCGCACGAGTGAGGATAAAGTGCGCAAGAAAGACTAGTATTAATTTGTGGGGTCAGTCTAGACCCCGCCAGGAGTAACAACTGTCGGCGGGTGTGTCCGGGGCGTTACAAGCTGGTATCAGAGCCAACCCTCATGGTTACACATATGTTTGTGGGCCAGGTGCGTGGTCATGTTGTGCATGACGTTTGTGACCATTGTGGCACACAACATGGTATATGTGTCGGACTGGATGCATAGATGTATGTGCCAAGAGGGAACGTTCATGTGGACCGATGAGGACGTCGGTTCCTCTAAGTGGGGGGGGGGTGCATGTGATAGCCTGGCTTAATAGGGATGCTAGACTACTCATATAAAGGAATTCCTTCTTTTCCAGGAGCCCATTGGTAAAGAACTCCAAAGTTAAGTGTGCTCAACATGCAATAATTTCAGGATGGGTTACCGACCAGGAAGTTGGTCTTGGGTGCACAAAAGTGAGGACAAAGTGTGCAGGAAAGACTAGTATTGATCTGTGGGGCCATTCTAGATACCGCCAGGAGTAACAACCGCCGGCGGGTGTGTTCAGGGCGTTACATGTGTACACATTATGTCTTGATCGGAACACGCTCTACATCAAGATTTAGTTGTCCAACCAAAGGCCCTATACGTCACGGAGGGTTGCCTCGATAGCTACGATAGAATCAGAGAAAAAAGCATTGGGCGTGTAATGACTATACCTCTTGCATCCCTAGAGATATAATCACCCTACCATACTAAACCTTTATGTCATGGTATTCAGAATAGTGCTTCATGGTCTCCCTTCCTTAGCCTCCTCATGGCTCAAACTCCATCATGTTGGGTACTTGTAGGGTCTAAGAATGCGGGAGAGATAGAGACAACTATGCTGCAATTTTATTTCACACATACGAGATGTTAGTTCAAAATCATTCCATCAAGAACTTCAAGTAATACATAGGGTTGCAAGGCTATGCCTCAACCCATGAGCTTACTGCTACTTCTTGAGCTTGTGTTGGTTTTTCCCTTTAAGAGGAAAGGGTGATGCAGCAAAGTAGAGATAAATATTTCCCTCAGTTGAGAACCAAGGTATCAATCCAGTAGGAGGAACACACAAGTCTCCAATAATTGCACCTACACAAACAAACAAATACTTGCACCCAACACGATAAAGGTGTTGTCAATCCCTTCACCCTTACTTGCAGGGATGAGATCTGATAGTGATAGATATAAAAGATAAGTAAAAGTGCAAAATAAATAAAAGTAAATAAATTGCAGCAGGGTATTTTGGGTTTTTGATTTTGTAGATATGAAAATAATATGATAAAAGATAGATCCGGGCCATAGTTTTCCCTAGAGGCTTCTCTCTTGAAAGAAATCATACGGTGGGTAAACAAATTACTGTTGAGCAATTGATAGAAAAGTGCATAGTTATGAAGATATCTAAGGCAATGATCATGTATATAGGCATCACGTCCGAGAGAAGTAGACCGACTCCTGCCTACATCTACTTCTATTACTCCACACATCAACCGCTACCCAGCATGCATCTAGTGTATTAAGTTAACAAGAACGGAGTAACGCCTTAAGCAAGATGCCATGATGTAGAGGGATAGATCCAATCAATATGAGAAAACCCCATCTTTTTATCCTTAATGGCAACAATACAAATACGTGTCATGTCCCTTTCTGTCACTGGTATTGAGCACCGCAAGATTGAACCCATTACAAGGCACCTCTCCCATTGCAAGAAAAATCAATCCAGTTGGCCAAACCAAATCAATAGATCGAAGAGAAATGCAAAGATATATAAATCATGCATAAAAGAGTTCAAAAAGGACTCAAATAATATTCATAGATAATCCGATCATAAACCTACAATACATTGCATCTCAAAAAACGCATCGCAAAAGAAGATTACATCGAATAGATCTCCAAGAACATCAAGGAGAACATTGTATTGAAGATCAACGAGATAGAAGAAGTCATCTAGCTACTAGCCATGGACCCGTAGGTCTGTGACACATCATCGGAAGGGTAACAAGGTTGGTGTAGAGGCCCTCCATGATCGAATCCCCCTCAGGCAGAGTGCCAGAAAAGGCCCCAAGATGGGATCTCACGAGAACAGAAGCTTGCAACGGCGGAAAAGTATTTTTGTTGTGACATCTAGTCTATGGGGAATATTTGGGTATTTATAGAAGAAAGATTAGGGTTGGAAGTGCCACGGGGGGGGGGGGGCACAAGCTTGGGGGCACAACCTCCTAGCTTATGGCCATCTCGTGGCTCTTCTGGCCTCCTCATGAAGCTTCCAAGGTGTCTTGTGCTCCAAGTAAAATCTTCAAAAAGTTTTGTTCCATTTGGACTCCGTTTGGTATTGATTTTCTGTAAAGACAAAAACAAGGAAAACAACAACTAGCATTGGGCACTAGGTTAATAAGTTAGTCCGAAAAATGATATAAATAGCATAATAATGCATATAACACATCCAATATTGATAATATAATAGCATGGAACAATCAAAAATTATAGATACGTTGGAGACGTATCACTTACTGATTTACTCACATATGGCGATTGGATCGCAAGAAGATATAATTGAAGAACACATCAATATGAATACTTGATACTAAACCCAGGCAAACGTCGGGCCGGGTCGGGTTTGGGCCGGGTTTGACAAAGCCCGAAGAAAAAATCCCAAGCCCGAGCCCGGCCCGGCCTAGCCCGAAGTACCTGAACAATGACATTTTTTAATTAAATTAATCATTTTTGGGATATTATATTAATTTATTATACCTATATTTCGAATAAAATATGTTATATATATATTTCGGGCTTTATTCGGGCTTTCGGGCCGGCCTTCAGGTCAGAAAATGGAGCCCGAGCCCGACCCAATGTTGGGCTTCGAGTTTGGGCCGGTGGGCCGGGTTGTCCATGACCGAGTCTACTTGATACGTCTCCATCGTATCTACTTTACCAAACACATTTGCTCATGTTTTGCCCCCTAATTTGTGCAAAATTTTAGATTCTCGCTTGGACAACATGGGCCTAGAGTTTCATTCCATTTGTATGATCAAACCTTTGATATTCCGTTCGTTGATTTCTGTAATATCTGCATGATTGCTATTGAGGGTAGTATGGCTAAACCCCGGCCTCGCGAGTTTGGGGAATTTTTGCAAGGTTTAACTATAGGAAAGACTAGAGGGGTTTCCCATGCTAGATCCATTTGTTTACACTTTTCCTGTTGTGCATTACTTTGATTTATTCATAGGAAAATGTTTGACTACTAGGCAGAAGGGTGGTATGCTTAGTGCATGTGACCTTGCTATCTTGTGTAGTGCACTCTTTGGTGACATAACTCATAGTTCGAGATCTATCATTGCATGTCACTTACATACGAAGAGAGCGAAGGGTATTGTCTATGGCAGTGTTTATGCTAGTCATCTTGTTGTGCATTTTAATGTTCCAATTAGACATGATGAGGATCACATGCTACCTAAGAAATACTTAGATTATGATTCTATGGTAGGCCATGATTTTATTGATAGAGGGGTTCTGGTACAACCTGGTATTCATCCAGGCTAACCGTGAGATTATAGTTTGCCTACCCCTGGTTTGTTTGATGAACAGGCCAAGGGAATACCTTATCATGCCGAGGACATCACCAACTACCACAATATGCTTGTTGCTACACAGGAGGAGGGAATTCACCCTGGGATGCGTAGGTCCCACATCGAACTCAGTTTGTCCTAGGACTGACATAATTTTACCAATGGCATCAACCAAGCTAGGTCAAAAGCCTAAACTTGATGGAGTATGTATTCTCACTGACATTTCATTCATGTTATCACACATTCATTACATGTTATCCATGTTTTTCTTTTATTTATTCTTTTTTCTGTGTTTGTAAAATTTTGAAGATCCAAAACATATTTATTGCCACATTTTGGTTTTCTTTCTTTTGTTGGCTAGTTTGTTTTACTAAAAAGAAAATGCAAAAATATTTCTTGTTTCTTCTTTTGTCAGTTTTTTGGAGTTCTTCGGTGTAAGTATTTTCTCATTTTTTCCTTCATTTATAAACTCCAAAAATATTTTAGTGTGTTTCTCTGAATTTCTTTTCTTGAATCGTAGCAAGGAGAAGGCATCCAAAAAGATATTTTCCAATTCGCTCTTATGTGCTTTATCGTTGATCTGATGAAAGACCAGATAATTCATTGTCTTCTCATGTGTATATAACATTTGCAGATTTCAGCTTAGTCGATGACACATTGCATTATGTTATATTTTCCACATCAATTGGTCGTGCAAGTGAAAGGTGATACGTCTCCAATGTATTTATAATTTTTGATTATTTCATGCTATTATATTATCAATCTTAGATGCTTTATATGCACTTTTATGCTATTTTATATCATTTTTTGGGACTAACCTATTAACTCAGTGCCTAGTGCCAGTTCCTGTTTTTTTTGCTTGTTTTTGGCTTTTCAAAAAATTAGTACAAATGAAGCCTAAACATGATGAAACTTTGTGGTGATTTTTATGGACCAGAAGGGACCCTAGAAGGTTGGAGAGGAGGCCAGAAGGGCTACGGGAGAGCAAGGAGCTCATAGCGCGCCCCTAAGCTCGTGGGCCCCGTGTAGCTCCGTTTGACCTAATTTCGCTTCTATAAATTCCCAAATATTCCCAAACCAATAGAGAGCAACCCGAAACACTTTTTCTGCCGTCACAAGCTTCTATACTTTCACGATCCCATCTAGAGGCCTTTTCCTGTACTTTGTCGGAGGGGGAATCACTCACGGAAGGCTTCTACATCATCCTTGCTAACTTCCGATGATACATGAGTAGTTTACCATAGACCTATGGGTCGACAGCTAGTAGCTAAATGAATACTTCTCTCTTTTTGATCTTTAATACAATGTTCTCCTCGATCTTCTTGGAGTTCTATTTGATGTAATCTTCCTTTGGAGTGCTTTTGTTGGGATCAGATGAATTGTGGGTTTATGACCAGATTATTAATTGGAAGTAATTGAGTCTTCTCTAAACTTTATTATGCATGGCTTTGTTAGCTTTGTATTTCTTGCTAATCTATCCATTTGGTTTGGCCAACTAGATTGATTTATCTTCAGGGGGAGAGGTGCTTTGTAATGGATTCAATCTTGTGGTGTCCTCACTCAGTGATAGGAGGGGTAGCGAGGCATGTATTGTATTGTTGCTATTAAGGGTAAAACGATGGCGTTTATTCATATTGATTGGGTTTACTTTGTCTACATCATGTTATATTGCTTAAAGCGTTACTCTGTTTGTCATGAACTTAAAACCAAAGATGCATGCGGGATAGCGGTCGGTTTGTGGAGTAATGATAGTAGATGCAGGCAGGAGTCAGTCTACTTGTCATGAACATGATGCCTATGTACATGATCATTTCCATGAATACATCATAACTATGCGCTCTTCTATCAATTGCCCAACAGTAATTTGTTTACCCACCGTATGCTATGTGTTCAAGAGATAAGCCTTTAGTGAAAACTATGGCCCCTAGGTCTACTTTTATTATATTATTGAAACCAAAAATATTTTGCTGAAATTTATTTGCTTTTATGTTGTTTTGCAATTTATCTATCTATCACTATCAGAATTAATCCTTGCAAATAACGAGCTCAAGGGGATTGACAACCATGTGTTGTCGTCGGGAATTTGCTTGGTTCTCCTATTGGCTCGATAATGTTGATTCTCACCGGGTGAAATATATACTTATGTCTATTGTACTGGTTCACCCCTCCTCTTCGGGGAAAATCCCAACGCAGTTTACAAGTAGCAGGATGAATTTATGGCGTCGTAGCTGGGGAGAAATCATCAAACTATTATAAGGTTTCTACATACAAACTATCATCTACTTGCTCTACTTTCTATTGTACTTTTTATTTGCCTCTCTTTTTCATCTCCCTCCACTTTTCATAGAAAACAAAACAAAGCAAATATTTTACTTGTTACTTTGCTTGCTTTGCTTGAAGTTGCTATCATGTCTGAGTTTGAGAAAATTATTATTGAAAGTCCTAGTGAAACTAGTGAGTCTCTTGATCATAAACCTAAGTTGTTTGATCTTAACCATGATCCTCTGAAAAATAATACTCCCAAAAATTTTAAAACTAAAGTTTATCATGTGGGTAGTGGGAACATTATCAGGAAGAATTGTGGCGACCAATTTTTTCTGGGTATTAAATTCCCCAGAAAATGGCCTTTGTGCTCACCAGCCCCAGGATTACTGTTAGCTGATGAGGCACCAACTTGTTACAGAAATTCCAAGCAAACACAAAATATGTTGTACAAGACCATTCTGGCCTGTGAGTACAACAAATGGTTCCTAGTGGTTGATGGCGGAAACGGTTTGTGGATCATCAGTCTCTATGGGACTCCATTTCCCATAGGAACAGCTGACCAGGCTAACTCCTATCTTCGCGAGACTGCTATCACCATTGCTTAGGTTCCGGGACTGTCGTCACGGTCGCTCCTCTCTGCGCAAGAAATCTGGCCAAGACAATAGCCAGGGACAAGCCAGTGAGTACTTTGAATGTACTCGCAAACATTATGAACATGGGTATAATATAAAAATGATGTGCTAAAAAAGAAATCTATGCTCATGAAGTCAGTCACAAAAGATAATAAAACTCTGATGCATGCAAGCAGGTTATTTATGAATATGCAATGACATATAAATAAATATAATGCACCGATCGGGTGTTTGAAGCGACACCTCGAAAAGTTGGCAAGCTAAAGAAATGCCTTAGTCGGGCGTCTGAGAGACACCACATAAAGAGCTTATAAAAATAAAATGCCACAGTCGGGCGTCTCAGCGACACCACATAAAGGGCTTATAAAAATAAAATGTCACAGTCGGGCGTCTCAGCGACACCACATAAAGGGCTTAATAAAATAAATGCCACAGTCGGGCGTCTTAGCGACACCACATAAAGGGCTTATAAAAATAAAATGCCACAGTCGGGCGTCTCAGCGACACCACATAAAGGGCTTATAAAAAATGACAGTGAATATCCGGGAGGTAGAACCATCCCAAGGATATTTGATATTACCAATAATATAACGGGTTAGTGCATAAGAAAATAATAATCATAAACATCACAAGTCTCAAGTCGTAATTCCAGTTTGGGTTTATCAGTTTCACCTCCGAAGACCGATAGTAAGACCGACACTTGACCCATCCCAGACTGTAATCCTTAACCATGGACACGGCTATTCGAATAGGTTTAATCTCTGCAGAGGGTGTACTCTTTACCCACGAGTAACGGATTCCTTTAGTCCATCTGGACTAATTCCGTCTACGGTCTTTTAGTTGGAAACACGCGTAGCTTGCACACACCAGCTTAACCCACATGCGTCTGGAATCACCCACGACACATGTCAAGCAAAACTCTAAGTGGGGAGGCTACAACCTCGACGTAACATGGGATCACAAAATTTATACCGCACGCAAACTAGGGGAGCTACCCCCTTCGGCTACAACCGAAATACCCATGCTCCCGGACCAGGTGGCATGTCTACCGGATGCCTCCAGTATCTTCCACCATGGCCTCTCTGTATGGTGTGTGCTAGGAAAGGGGTTAACAACTTACTGAACCATACCCTACTAGTTGTAGAGACGAGTGATAGTACGAAGCAAGTATGCGGGTTACTGGCACAAGACTCGATCTACGGTCGACTCGGGAGGTTTTAATATTCTCTGCATGATTAGTATAACAAAATATACTTCAACCAACAGATAGAAACACCACGCGACATACCCCCTCATGCCATACCAGACACAACCGTCTCGACGGAGGACAAGGGACAAGACCGTGTCTACCCAAGACAGAGGCCTTCCCGGCTTCCCTTCCGGTATGCATGAGAGGCATATGACGGTGATTTTCATCACAACCATATCAACTCCATCAGCATAAAAATCATTAATATGCACTCATGAGTAGGAACACATCCTCAGATAAAATGACGTATGCTCGTGTCGGGGTGGTGTTATCACCGTGTCAAACAACACACACAAAAATTATGCCAGGGTTCAGAATGCTTGCCTTCAAGTCGTGGGGAGGCAAGGTGCATTCCAAAACTCTTGAAATCTTTATCCTCTCTTCAAAATCCTATTTTTTAAAAAATGTATTTGAATTAACACACAAATTCGAAACAGCACAAAAAGTTGTTTTTGGAAAATTTTCAAATAAATCTTAAAATAAACTAGATAATATTTGAGAGAGGTAGGAAAAAGAATCAACTCATTTGGAGTTATATTTAAAAAGTTATAGCTGGTCAAAGTTTTGGTCAAAATCTGTTAATTAAAAAAAATAAAACAGAAAAGAAAACGATTCGAATATATACGTACACGTCGAAAGCGTACTCTGGAAACATGTTTCCACTTATCCAGCGTGGACTGCGTCTGAGTCACTGACAGTGGGCCCGTTTGGCCCACTGGTCAGGTTTGACTAGTCCACCTTCCCTCCTCTTCCTCTGCCCGTGAGGGGGGCGGGACTCCAGCGACGCTCGCCGGCGAACGGCGGCATCGTTTGAGAAACAGAGGTCACCGGTGGGCTCAGGGGGTCGAGGCGGTCACACCGGTGGTCGTTTTGGTCTCTCGGGTGGATGGAGCTGCCGGCGGCAAGATCCGTGGCGGACGGTGGTCATCGGGAAAAGTGAGTTTTTGTCCGTAGCGAGTCCCGATCCAAATTGAGCAGGGGGATGGACTCACGAGAGGGAGAGGGGGTTCCTGGTGAAGAGAGTGGAGAGGGGGAGGCCCTGGTTGCGCCAAACGGAGCCGGGAGGCGGCGGTGGCTGTGGTTGCGGGAGGCGGGGAAGAAAACCTCCCCGGGTCGACTGGTTGCCACGGGGAAACGAGGGGGGTGATTTGAGGTTGCTTGCGTGCTCGGAGGGCTCGAGGGGCTTCCTTATATAGCGCTCCCACGCCGGTTCGCGGCGGCAGTGGATGAGCTCGTCGGCGACCGACGTTCTGTAGCTTGCAGGCATCGTGGCGAGGCTGGGGATGGCGGCGGGAGCTAGCGGACGAGTGGGTACTGCTCCAAGGGCGAGCTGGCGAGCGGGCGTGGCTCGGGCGGCGCTGGCCATTGCAGGGGTTGTCCGGCGGCAGTGGCGGCTAGCTACTGGCCTGCCGGAGACGTGGCGAGGGCTGTGGTGCTCGTGGGGAGCAGAAGGGGACGTGGCGTGCTGGCTGCGGTCGGCCACGAACCAGAGTGAGTGCGGGGCGAGACGCGGCGGCTCGGTCTTGGCACGTGCAAAACGTGTGCTCCGCTCGCGCTCTGGGCGTGCCCAGAGCATGCACGGAACATGCTCGACAGAAAGCTAAGGCATGTTAGGGGGCTCTAAACCACAAGAGGGTTAGCAGGGTGGGGTTATAGGCTAGGGCAAATCCATGGGACATGCTGGTCTGGTCAGGGGGTCAAGTTCATAATGTAAACAAAAACTCATGCCAAATCTGCCCATGGTCTCAAGGTGTTTGATAAAATGCCAAAGGCTCCTAGGAAGTTCTTGGAGTGGCCAAATCTCCCAGAGTGGGGTCTCTTTAGATGAAAGAGAGGGTGGTGAGGTTAGTTTGCCAGAAGAAGAAACTTGCTAGTGCAAGTTTTGCAAAACTTCAATTCTGGGCAGGGAGTAAATGGCACCATTACATGGACCAAAAATGTCCCAAAGAGTGCATGCTCCTGGACTTAGGGGTTTTGTAGGGTTGACTACAAGCAGGAGAAAGCACAAGGTCACTAGAGCAAAAATGAAAAGGGTTGCAGTAGAAAACACAAGGCTGGTCCAAAATGAAAAAGATGTTAATTCACTCAATTTTTCCAATGAACTTCACTAGGTTTTTGCATAAAGTTGGATGGCATGCTACCACTGACATCGCATAATTTTGGTGGAGGCTCCAAGGAAATATTTAATTAGGCTATAATGCAAAAATGTCCACTGGACCAGATTTGAAAAACAGGTGTAGAACTAAAAATATGAAATGAATGAAACATATTATTACATAAAAGTGGTTTAGATACATCACATGACATCTCCAAATTTTGGTTGGAATTTTAGTTAAATTTATCAAATGGTTGTAGTTCAAAAAGAGCTCCAAAACTAAATGGAAGTCATTTTAAAGAATAAAGCTCAGGGTGAAATATTTTTAATAAATAAATCCACTGATTAAGAAATGTTATATTGAGAGAGCATAGAAGTCCAATACATTTTGGAAAGTTCCACTTGGGTAAAACTCCTCAATATTAAAAGGAAAGGTTCTGAAATCAACAGAAAAATCCAGAAGGCAAAAAAAATTTTAAACTCCTGGCAAAATTTTAATACTTAAAACCTGGTTAAATTTTTGGGGTGTTACAAGAATATCATTCAAGAATTCTTTAATTGCACAAGAGTCACACCAATAATTAAATGATCTATTATTGATAAAACTAATTTCTATGTGGATGCTATTGTTATGCTTCTTGTTAAATTAGAGATAAAGTTCTTGCATATTCATCTAGCCTTACAAAAGATATTCTGTGAAGTTCCCAACATCCATAATCCTAAGGCTAAAAAGATTGCCACTATTATCCTTATGCATCAATTTGACTATATAACTAGAGAACCTAATGATATATTTGCCTTCTATAAAATTTATTTTGAGCATCCTCCAGTAGAAGAGATCCTTCATGATAAAGACACAATGCGTAGGTTGGAATATAATGTTTATTTTGCTAATGGTGAAAATATTTGGAGGAGAGTTCCTTATGCTAAAATAGTCAAAACTTTGTACCACAACACTTGTGATAAATTTGAATGGATCACTAAAGGGATTGATGAAGGGTTTGAAGAAGAATGGTTTGAACGTATGGCTAGAGATCCTATTGGTGATGAAATACATGTTTTATATGAGGATCTCTATGGTGATGATTCGGAGTTTGAAGTAATGAACATTAAAATTATCGAACAAAGTCCCTTTAACTATTTAAGTTGCTTGCTAGAAAAGTAGAACATGGAAGTAGGGAACTAACGAGACAAGTTTTGGAACACTTGATTAAAAAATGATATAGAAACTAAGGATGAAAATACTTAAAAACAATGCCTTAAGCCTAGCTAGGGGCGTATAACAATATCATTTATTGGGAGGCAACCCAATATTTATCTCAAATTTTTGCTTTTACTTTCTGTTTTGGTGTGTTGACATAATTATTGCTACTGTTATGATTGTGTTTTTATGATTTAGTTAGTGTTTGTTCCAAGTAAAGACTTTGGATGATTTGGTTGATAGTTGACTTGATTTTGTGAAAAAACAAAAACTTTTGCTTCCAGTACTGGAAATACCATGACTCACTGGAATGTGATACAATTCTGAATCTTTTACACATTATTAATTTACAAATTGACCACGTTTTCCTAAATTGTCGGACTTTTTGGAGTTATAGTATAGTTTATTGTTCAGATCATTACAGACTATTCTATTTTAGACAGATTGGGTTTTTATTGCATAGTGTGCTTGTTTTAATGATGCTATGGCTTATATCGAGGTTATAAGTCATGGAGAAGTTATAATACATTAGGTATTATGCAGGAATGAATTATTAGTGAGTTTATAATAGTACCTAAAGTTTATGATTTCTCTATCATACTAACGGATCTCACGAGGTTTCTGTTGAGCTTTGTGTGCTGAAGTTTTCAAGTTTTGGGTGAGATCATGATGGATGAAGGAATAAGGAGCGGCAAGACCCTAAGCTTGGGGATTCCCAAGGAGGGTGGTGAGGTTAGTTTGCTAGAAGAAGAAACTTGCTAGTGCAAGTTTTGCAAAACTTCAATTCTGGGCAGGGAGTAAATGGTACCATTACATGGACCAAAAATGTCCCAAACAGTGCATGCTCCTGGACTTAGGGGTTTTGTAGGGTTGACTACAAGCAGGAGAAAGCACAAGGTCACTAGAGCAAGAATGAAAAGGGTTGCAGTAGAAAACACAAGGCTGGTCCAGAATGAAAAAGAGGTTGATTCACTCAATTTTTCCAAAGAACTTCACTAGGTTTTTGCATAAAGTTGGATGGCATGCTACCACTGACATCCCATAATTTTGGTGGAGGCTCCAAGGAAATATTTAATTAGGCTATAGTGCAAAAATGTCCACTGGACCAGATTTGAAAAACAGGTGTAGAACTAAAAATATGAAATGAATGAAACATATTATTACATAAAAGTGGTTTAGAGACATCACATGACATCTCCAAATTTTGGTTGGAATTTTAGTTAAATTTATCAAATGGTTGTAGTTCAAAAAGAGCTCCAAAACTAAATGGAAGTCATTTTAAAGAATAAAGCTCAGGGTGAAATATTTTTAATAAATAAATCCACTGATTAAGAAATGTTATATTGAGAGAGCATAGAAGTCCAATACATTTTGGAAAGTTCCACTTGGGTAAAACTCCTCAATATTAAAAGGAAAGGTTCTGAAATCAACAGAAAAATCCAGAAGGCAAAAAAAATTTTAAACTCCTGGCAAAATTTTAATACTTAAAACCTGGTTAAATTTTTGGGGTGTTACAAGAATATCATTCAAGAATTCTTTAATTGCACAAGAGTCACACCAATAATTAAATGATCTATTATTGATAAAACTAATTTCTATGTGGATGCTATTGTTATGCTTCTTGTTAAATTAGAGATAAAGTTCTTGCATATTCATCTAGCCTTACAAAAGATATTCTGTGAAGTTCCCAACATCCATAATCCTAAGGATAAAAAGATTGCCACTATTATCCTTATGCATCAATTTGACTATATAACTAGAGAACCTAATGATACATTTGCCTTCTATAAAATTTATTTTGAGCATCCTCCAGTAGAAGAGATCCTTCATGATAAAGACACAATGCGTAGGTTGGAATATAATGTTTATTTTGCTAATGGTGAAAATATTTGGAGGAGAGTTCCTTATGCTAAAATAGTCAAAACTTTGTACCACAACACTCGTGATAAATTTGAATGGATCACTAAAGGGATTGATGAAGGGTTTGAAGAAGAATGGTTTGAACGTATGGCTAGAGATCCTATTGGTGATGAAATACATGTTTTATATGAGGATCTCTATGGTGATGATTCGGAGTTTGAAGTAATGAACATTAAAATTATCGAACAAAGTCCCTTTAACTATTTAAGTTGCTTGCTAGAAAAGTAGAACATGAAAGTAGGGAACTAATGAGACAAGTTTTGGAAGACTTGATTAAAAAAGGATATAGAAACTAAGGATGAAAATACTTAAAAACAATGCCTTAAGCCTAGCTAGGGGCGTATAACAATATCATTTATTGGGAGGCAACCCAATATTTATCTCAAATTTTTGCTTTTACTTTCTGTTTTGGTGTGTTGACATAATTATTGCTACTGTTATGATTGTGTTTTTATGATTTAGTTAGTGTTTGTGCCAAGTAAAGACTTTGGATGATTTGGTTGATAGTTGACTTGATTTTGTGAAAAAACAAAAACTTTTGCTTCCAGTACTGGAAATACCATGACTCACTG
>NC_041383.1:578198200-578198582 GCF_002162155.2 Triticum dicoccoides | reverse complement strand
ACGTTTTCCTAAATTGTCGGACTTTTTGGAGTTATAGTATAGTTTATTGTTCAGATCATTACAGACTATTCTATTTTAGACAGATTGGGTTTTTATTGCATAGTGTGCTTGTTTTAATGATGCTATGGCTTATATCGAGGTTATAAGTCATGGAGAAGTTATAATACATTAGGTATTATGCAGGAATGAATTATTAGTGAGTTTATAATAGTACCTAAAGTTTATGATTTCTCTATCATACTAACGGATCTCACGAGGTTTCTGTTGAGCTTTGTGTGCTGAAGTTTTCAAGTTTTGGGTGAGATCATGATGGATGAAGGAATAAGGAGCGGCAAGACCCTAAGCTTGGGGATTCCCAAGGAGGGTGGTGAGGTTAGTTTGC
>NC_041383.1:578141996-578195248 GCF_002162155.2 Triticum dicoccoides | reverse complement strand
ACATCCCATAATTTTGGTGGAGGCTCCAAGGAAATATTTAATTAGGCTATAGTGCAAAAATGTCCACTGGACCAGATTTGAAAAACAGGTGTAGAACTAAAAATATGAAATGAATGAAACATATTATTACATAAAAGTGGTTTAGAGACATCACATGACATCTCCAAATTTTGGTTGGAATTTTAGTTAAATTTATCAAATGGTTGTAGTTCAAAAAGAGCTCCAAAACTAAATGGAAGTCATTTTAAAGAATAAAGCTCAGGGTGAAATATTTTTAATAAATAAATCCACTGATTAAGAAATGTTATATTGAGAGAGCATAGAAGTCCAATACATTTTGGAAAGTTCCACTTGGGTAAAACTCCTCAATATTAAAAGGAAAGGTTCTGAAATCAACAGAAAAATCCAGAAGGCAAAAGTTTTTTTAAACTCCTGGCAAAATTTTAATACTTAAAACCTGGTTAAATTTTTGGGGTGTTACATTGCTACCCCCCTTAAGAAAAATCTCGTCCTCGAGATTTGCTAAGGGTTGTTTTTTGAAAATAAAACTTTTACCAGACCAAAACGATTACTTTACTTAAGCGGTAAAATGCGGCTACAGTGAGAGGGAAATAAGTGGTATAAAACTACAGTGTGGGATACTGGCGTTGTGTGGAGAAATCCATGTTTAGGATAACGAGCGATTTCTACGTTGGACGCAGTAAATTTAGAATAAATTCGAAATTCTAAAATACGCTGGTCGTGCCCGAGAGCACAGTGCTCCCTCTGGCTGACAGGTGGACCCAGGGCCCATTGTCAGTCTCTCCTTCCTCCTCTGGCTCTCTCTTCTTCCTCTCTCCCGCGCGCTTTCCCGGGCTTTCTCCACCGGCGATGTCTAGCGCGTAGGGCATCTAGGCTGTACTGCGGTAGTGCGCGGCGTGCTTGCTGCCGGTGAAGTGTGCACTCACCTCGCGGGCCAGTGCGCTGTCGGCACTGCTCGCGGATTCGCCTCCGAACACCGGCGATCGGGCGACGAGCGGCGCTCGTGGACTTCGCCCACCGTACACCGATCTCGTGCTATAAAACGACCGCGGTGCTCCTTCTTCTTCTTCGCACCTGGTTTCGTTTCTCCTCCTCCTTATCCTCCATTTCTGCTTACCGGAGCTCGAGACGAGGCTCTAATGGCGGAGGTGGTGCCGGACTGGTACGTGATCCTGGTGTGTGGAGGGCTGGCGGCAGTGCTGGGGCTCTCCGTGCTCCTCTGTGCGATGATCCTTGATGATCGCCGTGATGCCGCCGCTCGGGTGCTGGCTCTCTGCGGTGGCGGTGATCACGAGGACTAGGCGTAATGCCGGGTGTTAACTGTTGTCGGTGTGTCGGAGGTGACTAGTATATGGATGATTATCCACTAATCTCTCCTTTGGAGGCTATGGTGCGCTTAGGGAGGTGGTTGGTGAGATGCAACATGGTTACATGTCTTTGCAAGACAGTGTAAGAGCCCGAGTGGTTGTGGGTCTGCTGTCGTGGTGCTGCGTGAATAAAAGTAATCCATACAGTGACAGGATAAACGATGCAGCAACTCAGGGAAAAGAAATCTCCCTCGAGGATTTTTCGCGATTACGATGGTTTATCACAATAAAAACTACTTATATTAGTAGAAACTAAATACTCGACTCGTCGCACAAATTCGAGGTACCAATCATAAGTTACAACGCAATAATAAATGCTGCAATAACAAACTCTGCAGTGACGTCTAAAATGGGAACGGTAACTGGACGGGGTCCCGAGAAAATGTTGTTGGTAATGGGATACACTCCTCTTCTATCGGAGGGAGTGGATTGACCAGTCGATGTATGTGTCTCTCCGGGTCGGGCCTCAGTGGTCTACCGATGGCAATCTGAGGATTCAAATCAGCAAAACTCTGGAGATAATCCATTACTCGCTGGTTCAAATGCTCTTGAGCGATGATGTATTGGATAAGGTTGGCCAGTACTGGGTCTCTCTCAATCCGTCACCGGAAAAAGATGTTACTCCTCAGGGTGTTGCACGGCTCGGAAAGTAATAATATCCTCGTTCGCTGGCATAGAGTACCACGAATCGAAGACGAGCAATCGCTTCGTACGCAGCAGCTTCTATGGCCATGCGTGGGGTCGGCATAGATTTCCCCACGAAGGAGACCTCCGTTGGATCTTGGTTGGGGTCTACGGGAGGGATGTGTACGGCTGCCCAATATTCCGAGGTGGAAGGGCTGATTCTCCATTTGAACAGCTCGTACTGGGGTGGCTGGGTAGAACCCATGGTACTTTAGGTAAAGTCCCACAATATTTTGACAAAGCTACCCGGGGTTGCATCTGGGGTTCTCAGATAAATACTAGGGCTTGGCATGGCAAGAAATGGTTGTGAGAGTGGTGCACGAGGTGAGGGGTGCTGGGTAAGGTCACAAGGTGGCCTTCTTATATAGCATCTGGGCTGGTTTATTTACCGCGGTGAAAAGTAATAAATCTGTCAGATCAGCTCCAAGGGTCGGGGTTAGTGTCAGAGATACACATATCTCATAAAGAGACGTGTTACTGTGAGTGTCGTCGGGGTCGGTTTCATAGCTGTGCCTGAAAAAAAATATGCAACTGCGTGCTGACAAAAATACGCAAGGCTACCATTTAAAACAGAGGCACAATAACAGGTTGTGTTTACTTACAAGGTCACACGATTACAAAGCGAGGATACACTAGGACTCGGTACTACTCTTACGGCTTAGTCTACCTCGTTTATGTCCAAACGGGCGTGCCTGGTGGATGTCGAGGTTTCTCCACGTGTCTCACTGTCGGGATTAGTCGGAGATGGTGGAGGAGCTGCAGGGTCGGGGTGGCAATGATGACCATCACGGGGATTGTTGGCCACAATTCCGTTGGAGTGTGCTCCCAAAAGGTGACGAAGCACTTCTGGGGTCATCAAAGTACCTTGGCCGCTGGCTGGGGCAGATCTCAGGGTCTCGATCGGGTGTCCGAACAGCACGACTGGGTTGTCGGCGTCGGGCTCGGCTTCCCTGCTTGCCGAGTCTCGGCGAACCAGCTCTCCTCGAGCTGTGATCAGATCAATGGTGATCTGATCGAATAGTGCCTCTAGTGCACTTACATAGCGTACTAGGTGTAATAATGCAGGATCCGTCTCATGATCTCCGTTGGCAACTTGGGGTGGTCTACCATACCCTTCACGCCTGGGGTAGTAGTAGAACGAGCGACAGTTAACTCTGGGCGACAACTGCCGGAGTTGAACTATAGCCTCTCGAGCAGCTAGCTGGATGGCTTGTGGCTCGAAGGAAGTTGTTCTTCCGGTGAACCTGTAGGGGCGTTCTGGTGACAGACCCCTACCATAGATGTGCACAGTGGCCCAGAATTGACGGCTCTCACCGCTCATGGTTCCTTGGTACACCACATATTCTGGGGGCTCCTCTAACGCATAGGCACGACGGGTGAGGTTTGCGAGTATGGTCACAAAACCTCCAAGGTTGGTTGTTGTGGTCTCGTTGTGCACTATGGGACCAGGCATAGTGGCTAGGTTCGGGGAATACGCTGTGCTGTGTTGGGTTGAGGCTAGCGTGCCCTTTTATAGAAAAGGGAGCGGAGTCTTCCTTCACACGCTTGTGAATAAGAAATTTTGGGCATCGGTCACTGGCTTGTGATCGACAGGCTAGGTTGGTAGGTTGGGCACCGACCGCCACATAGTGTCGGGGTCACTGTGTGGCTATCTTGCATGAGAAGCTTGGCTGGGTTTTGGTTAATGTCTGAAGGTTGGTTTACCGGGGTTTATCGACCTGGCTAAGACAGGATTAGCCAATGGTCAGCCTGGCTCTGGTACCAAGTTTGTGGCGACCAATTTTTTTCCGGGTATTAAATTCCCCAGAAAATGGCCTTTGTGCTCACCAGCCCTAGGATTACTGTCAGCTGATGAGGCACCAACTTGTTACAGAAATTCCAAGCAAACACAAAATATGTAGTACAAGACCATTCTGGCTTGTGAGTACAACAAATGGTTCCTAGTGGTTGATGGCGGAAGCGGTTTGTGGATCATCAGTGTCTATGGGACTCCATTTCCCACAGGAACAGCTGACCAGGCTAACTCCTATCTTCGCGAGACTGCTATCACCGTTGCTTAGGTTCCGGGACTGTCGTCACGGTCGCTCCTCTCCGCGCAAGAAATCTGGCCAAGACAATAGCCAGGGACAAGCCAGTGAGTACTTTGAATGTACTCGCAAACATTATGAACACGGGTATAATATAACAACGATGTGCTGGAAAAAAATCTATGCTCATGACGTCAGTCACAAAAGATAATAAAACTCTGATGCATGCAAGCAGGTTATTTATGAATATGCAATGACATATAAATAAATATAATGCACCGATGGGTGTCTGAAGCGACACCTCGAAAAGTTGGCAAGCTAAAGAAATGCCTCAGTCGGGCGTCTGAGCGACACCACATAAAGGGCTTATAAAAATAAAATGCCACAGTCGGGCGTCTCAGCGACACCACATAAAGGGCTTATAAAAACAAAATGCCACAGTCGGGCGTCTCAGTGACAGCACATAAAGGGCTTAATAAAATAAATGCCACAGTCGGGCGTCTTAGCGACACCACATAAAGGGCTTATAAAAATAAAATGCCACAGTCGGGCGTCTCAGCGACACCACATAAAGGGCTTATAAAAATAAAATGACAGTGAATATCCGGGAGGTAGAACCATCCCAAGGATATTCAATATTACCAATAATATAACGGGTTAGTGCATAACAAAATAATAATCATAAACATCACAAGTCTCAAGTCGTAATTTCAGTTCTGGTTTAACAGTTTCACCTCCGAAGACCGACACTAAGACCGACACTTGACCCATCCCAGACTGTAATCCTTAACCATGGACACGACTATTCGAATAGGTTTAATCTCAGCAGAGGGTGTACTCTTAACCCACGAGTAACGGATTCCTTTAGTCCATCTGGACTAATTCCGTCTACGGTCTTTTAGTTGGAAACACGCCTAACTTGCACACACCAGCTTAACCCACATGCGTCTGGAATCACCCACGACACCTGTCAAGCAAAACTCTAAGTGGGGAGGCTACAACCTCGATGTAACATGGGATCACAAAATTTATACCGCGCGCAAACTAGGGGAGCTACCCCCTTCGGCTACAACCAAAACACCCATGCTCCCGGACCAGGTGGCATGTCTACCGGATGCCTCCAGTATCTTCCACCATGGCCTCTCTGTACGGAGTGTGCTAGGAAAGGGGTTGACAACTTACTGAACCGTACCCTACTAGTTGTAGAGACGAGTGGTAGTACGAAGCAAGTATGGGGGTTACTGGCACAAGACTCTATCTACGGTCGACTCAGGAGGTTTTAATATTCTCCGCATGATTAGTATAACAAAATATACTTCAACCAACAGATAGAAACACCACGTGACATACCCCCTCATGCCATACCGGACACAACCATCTCGACGGAGGACTGGGGACAAGACCGTGTCTACCCAAGACAGAGGCCTTCCCGGCTTCCCTTCCGATATGCATGAGAGGCATATGACGGTGATTTCCATCACAACCATATCAACTCCATCAGCATAAAAATCATTAATATGCACTCATGAGTAGGAACACATCCTCACATAAAATGACGTATGCTCGTGTCGGGGTGGTGTTATCACCGTGTCAAACAACACACACAAAAATTATGCCAGGGTTCAGAATGCTTGCCTTCAAGTCGTGGGGAGGCAAGGTGCATTCCAAAACTCTTGAAATCTTTCTCCTCTCTTCAAAATCCTATTTTTTAAAAAATGTATTTGAATTAACACACAAATTCGAAACAGCACAAAAAGTTGTTTTTGGAAAATTTTCAAATAAATCTTTAAATAAACTAGATAATATTTGAGAGAGGTAGGAAAAAGAATCAACTCATTTGGAGTTATATTTAAAAAGTTATAGCTGGTCAAAGTTTTGGTCAAAATATGTTAATTAAAAAAATAAAACAGAAAAGAAAACGATTCGAATATATACGTACACGTCAAAAGCGTACTCTGGAAACAGGTTTCCACTTATCCAGCATGGACCGCGTCTGAGTCACTGACAGTGGGCCCGCCTGGCTCACTGGTCAGGTTTGACTAGTCCACCTTCCCTCCTCTTCCTCTGCCCGTGAGGGGGGGCGGGACTCCGGTGACGCTCGCCGACGAATGGTGGCATCGTTCGAGAAACAGAGGTCACCCGCGGGCTCAGAGGGTCGAGGCGGTCACACCGGTGGTCATTTTGGTCTCTAGGGTGGATGGAGCTGCCGGCGACGAGATCCGCGGTGGACGGTGGTCGTTGGGAAAAGTGAGATTTTGTCCGCGGCGAGTCCCGATCCAAATTGAGCAGGGGGATGGACTCACGAGAGGGAGAGGGGGTTCCTGGTGAAGAGAGTGGAGAGGGGGAGGCCCTGGTTGCGCCAAACGGAGCCGGGAGGCGGCGGTGGCTGTGGTTGCGGGAGGCGGGGAAGAAAACCTCCCCGGGTCGACTGGTTGCCATGGGGAAACGAGGAGGGTGATTTGAGGTTGCTTGCGTGCTCGGAGGGCTCGACGAGCTTCCTTATATAGCGCTCCCACGTTGGTTCGCGACGGCAATGGATGAGCTCGTCGGCGACGGACGTTCTGTAGCTTGCAGGCATCGTGGCGAGGCTGGGGATGGCGGCAGGAGCTAGCGGACGAGTGGGTACTTCTCCAAGGGCGAGCTGGCGAGCGGGCGTGGCTCGGGCGGCGCTGGCCATTGCAGGGGCTGTCGGGCGGCAGTGGCAGCTAGCTTCTGGCCTGCCGGACACGTGGCGAGGGCTGTGGTGCTCGTGGGGAGCAGAAGTGGACGTGGCGTGCTGGCTGCGGTCGGCCACGAACCAGAGTGAGTGCGGGGCGAGACGCGGCGGCTCGGTCTTGGCACGTGCAAAACGCGTGCTCCGCTCGCGCTCTGGGCGTGCCCAGAGCACGCATGGAACGTGCTCGACAGAAAGCTAAGGCATGTTAGCGGGATCTAAACCACAAGAGGGTTAGCAGGGTGGGGTTATAGGCTAGGGCAAATCCATGGGACATGCTGGTCTGGTCAGGGGGTCAAGTTCATAATGTAAACAAAAACTCATGCCAAATATGCCCATGCTCTCAAGGTGTATGACAAAATTCCAAAGGCTCCTAGGCAGTTCTTGGAGTGGCCAAATCTCCCAGAGTGGGGTCTCTTTAGATGAAAGAGAGGGTGGTGAGGTTAGTTTGACAAAAGAAGAAACTTGCTAGTGCAAGTTTTGCAAAACTTCAATTCTGGGCAGGGAGTAAATGGCACCATTACATGGACCAAAAATGTCCCAAACAGTGCATGCTCCTGGACTTAGGGGTTTTTTAGGGTTGACTACAAGCGGGAGAAAGCACAAGGTCACTATAACAAGAATGAAAAGGGTTGCAGTAGAAAACACAAGGCTGGTCCAGAATGAAAAAGAGGTTGATTCACTCAATTTTTCCAAAGAACTTCACTAGGTTTTAGCATAAAGTTGGATGGCATGCTACCACTGACATCCCATAATTTTGGTGGAGGCTCCAAGGAAATATTTAATTAGGCTATAGTGCAAAAATGTCCACTGGACCAGATTTGAAAAACAGGTGTAGAACTAAAAATATGAAATGAATGAAACATATTATTACATAAAAGTGGTTTAGAGACATCACATGACATCTCCAAATTTTGGTTGGAATTTTAGTTAAATTTATCAAATGGTTGTAGTTCAAAAAGAGCTCCAAAACTAAATGGAAGTCATTTTAAAGAATAAAGCTCAGGGTGAAATATTTTTAATAAATAAATCCACTAATTAAGAAATGTTATATTGAGAGAGCATAGAAGTCCAATACATTTTGGAAAGTTCCACTTGGGTAAAACTCCTCAATATTAAAAGGAAAGGTTCTGAAATCAACAGAAAAATCCAGAAGGCAAAAAAAATTTTAAACTCCTGGCAAAATTTTAATACTTAAAACCTGGTTAAATTTTTGGTGTGTTACAAGAATATCATTCAAGAATTCTTTAATTGCACAAGAGTCACACCAATAATTAAATGATCTATTATTGATAAAACTAATTTCTATGTGGATGCTATTGTTATGCTTCTTGTTAAATTAGAGATAAAGTTCTTGCATATTCATCTAGCCTTACAAAAGATATTCTGTGAAGTTCCCAACATCCATAATCCTAAGGCTAAAAAGATTGCCACTATTATCCTTATGCATCAATTTGACTATATAACTAGAGAACCTAATGATATATTTGCCTTCTATAAAATTTATTTTGAGCATCCTCCAGTAGAAGAGATCCTTCATGATAAAGACACAATGCGTAGGTTGGAATATAATGTTTATTTTGCTAATGGTGAAAATATTTGGAGGAGAGTTCCTTATGCTAAAATTGTCAAAACTTTGTACCACAACACTTGTGATAAATTTGAATGGATCACTAAAGGGATTGATGAAGGGTTTGAAGAAGAATGGTTTGAACGTATGGCTAGAGATCCTATTGGTGATGAAATACATGTTTTATATGAGGATCTCTATGGTGATGATTCGGAGTTTGAAGTAATGAACATTAAAATTATCGAACAAAGTCCCTTTAACTATTTAAGTTGCTTGCTAGAAAAGTAGAACATGAAAGTAGGGAACTAATGAGACAAGTTTTGGAAGACTTGATTAAAAAAGGATATAGAAACTAAGGATGAAAATACTTAAAAACAATGCCTTAAGCCTAGCTAGGGGCGTATAACAATATCATTTATTGGGAGGCAACCCAATATTTATCTCAAATTTTTGCTTTTACTTTCTGTTTTGGTGTGTTGACATAATTATTGCTACTGTTATGATTGTGTTTTTATGATTTAGTTAGTGTTTGTGCCAAGTAAAGACTTTGGATGATTTGGTTGATAGTTGACTTGATTTTGTGAAAAAACAAAAACTTTTGCTTCCAGTACTGGAAATACCATGACTCACTGCAATGTGATACAATTCTGAATCTTTTACACATTATTAATTTACAAATTGACAACGTTTTCCTAAATTGTCGGACTTTTTGGAGTTATAGTATAGTTTATTGTTCAGATCATTACAGACTATTCTATTTTAGACAGATTGGGTTTTTATTGCATAGTGTGCTTGTTTTAATGATGCTATGGCTTATATCGAGGTTATAAGTCATGGAGAAGTTATAATACATTAGGTATTATGCAGGAATGAATTATTAGTGAGTTTATAATAGTACCTAAAGTTTATGATTTCTCTATCATACTAACGGATCTCACGAGGTTTCTGTTGAGCTTTGTGTGCTGAAGTTTTCAAGTTTTGGGTGAGATCATGATGGATGAAGGAATAAGGAGCGGCAAGACCCTAAGCTTGGGGATTCCCAAGGAGGGTGGTGAGGTTAGTTTGCCAGAAGAAGAAACTTGCTAGTGCAAGTTTTGCAAAACTTCAATTCTGGGCAGGGAGTAAATGGCACCATTACATGGACCAAAAATGTCCCAAACAGTGCATGCTCCTGGACTTAGGGGTTTTGTAGGGTTGACTACAAGCAGGAGAAAGCACAAGGTCACTAGAGCAAGAATGAAAAGGGTTGCAGTAGAAAACACAAGGCTGGTCCAGAATGAAAAAGAGGTTGATTCACTCAATTTTTCCAAAGAACTTCACTAGGTTTTTGCATAAAGTTGGATGGCATGCTACCACTGACATCCCATAATTTTGGTGGAGGCTCCAAGGAAATATTTAATTAGGGTATAGTGCAAAAATGTCCACTGGACCAGATTTGAAAAACAGGTGTAGAACTAAAAATATGAAATGAATGAAACATATTATTACATAAAAGTGGTTTAGAGACATCACATGACATCTCCAAATTTTGGTTGGAATTTTAGTTAAATTTATCAAATGGTTGTAGTTCAAAAAGAGCTCCAAAACTAAATGGAAGTCATTTTAAAGAATAAAGCTCAGGGTGAAATATTTTTAATAAATAAATCCACTGATTAAGAAATGTTATATTGAGAGAGCATAGAAGTCCAATACATTTTGGAAAGTTCCACTTGGGTAAAACTCCTCAATATTAAAAGGAAAGGTTCTGAAATCAACAGAAAAATGCAGAAGGCAAAAAAAATTTAAAACTCCTGGCAAAATTTTAATACTTAAAACCTGGTTAAATTTTTGGGGTGTTACAAGAATATCATTCAAGAATTCTTTAATTGCACAAGAGTCACACCAATAATTAAATGATCTATTATTGATAAAACTAATTTCTATGTGGATGCTATTGTTATGCTTCTTGTTAAATTAGAGATAAAGTTCTTGCATATTCATCTAGCCTTACAAAAGATATTCTGTGAAGTTCCCAACATCCATAATCCTAAGGCTAAAAAGATTGCCACTATTATCCTTATGCATCAATTTGACTATATAACTAGAGAACCTAATGATATATTTGCCTTCTATAAAATTTATTTTGAGCATCCTCCAGTAGAAGAGATCCTTCATGATAAAGACACAATGCGTAGGTTGGAATATAATGTTTATTTTGCTAATGGTGAAAATATTTGGAGGAGAGTTCCTTATGCTAAAATAGTCAAAACTTTGTACCACAACACTTGTGATAAATTTGAATGGATCACTAAAGGGATTGATGAAGGGTTTGAAGAAGAATGGTTTGAACGTATGGCTAGAGATCCTATTGGTGATGAAATACATGTTTTATATGAGGATCTCTATGGTGATGATTCGGAGTTTGAAGTAATGAACATTAAAATTATCGAACAAAGTCCCTTTAACTATTTAAGTTGCTTGCTAGAAAAGTAGAACATGAAAGTAGGGAACTAATGAGACAAGTTTTGGAAGACTTGATTAAAAAAGGATATAGAAACTAAGGATGAAAATACTTAAAAACAATGCCTTAAGCCTAGCTAGGGGCGTATAACAATATCATTTATTGGGAGGCAACCCAATATTTATCTCAAATTTTTGCTTTTACTTTCTGTTTTGGTGTGTTGACATAATTATTGCTACTGTTATGATTGTGTTTTTATGATTTAGTTAGTGTTTGTGCCAAGTAAAGACTTTGGATGATTTGGTTGATAGTTGACTTGATTTTGTGAAAAAACAAAAACTTTTGCTTCCAGTACTGGAAATACCATGACTCACTGGAATGTGATACAATTCTGAATCTTTTACACATTATTAATTTACAAATTGACCACGTTTTCCTAAATTGTCGGAATTTTTGGAGTTATAGTATAGTTTATTGTTCAGATCATTACAGACTATTCTATTTGAGACAGATTGGGTTTTTATTGCATAGTGTGCTTGTTTTAATGATGCTATGGATTATATCGAGGTTATAAGTCATGGAGAAGTTATAATACATTAGGTATTATGCAGGAATGAATTATTAGTGAGTTTATAATAGTACCTAAAGTTTATGATTTCTCTATCATACTAACGGATCTCACGAGGTTTCTGTTGAGCTTTGTGTGCTGAAGTTTTCAAGTTTTGGGTGAGATCATGATGGATGAAGGAATAAGGAGCGGCAAGACCCTAAGCTTGGGGATTCCCAAGGCACCGAAGGTAATATTCAAGGACGACCCAAGCATCTAAGTTGGGTACCCCGGATGGCATCCCCTCTTTTTCGTCTACAATCTATTGGTATGTTACTTGGGGTTATATTTTATTCATCACATGATATGAGTTTTGCTTGGAGCATCTTGTACCTTAGTTTTTGCTTTGTTTGCCTTTTAGTTTGCCACAATCATAGTTGTTTGGACACACCTTTTGAGAGGGACACACATTTATTGAGATTTGTTAGAATACTCTACGTGCTTCACTTATATCTTTTGAGCTAGGCAGTTGCTCTAGTGCTTCACTTATATCTTTTAGAGCACGATGGGGGTTATATTTTATAGAAATGATTGCACTCTCATGCTTCACTTAAATGTTTTTGAGTCTATAGATATGAAGGGGTAATGTGCACATATTGTAGACTATTCCAAGAAGGATATGTATTCAAGGGGGATAAAATAAAAAAGTTTATGTAGATCACTAGATATGAAACACATGGTTTAGTGACATTAATGTCGTAGTGTGAAAGGATATTGGTTCATGATCATTGGTTAGTAGAAATACGGTATTAAAGCTTGTTATTAACTTCTCATCTAAGTGTTGTCATGGCATTGTCGGGAGATTTGAGCATTTTTATGTATGAAATGAAATCCTTGAGTGATGTCATGATTATGGGTGCGTGGTGGTTAAATCCTACCAACCTCCTCCCTAGGGGCATGCGGGTAGTACTTTGCTTCGAGGGCTGATAGGCTTTCACAATAAGTATGTGAGTTCTTTATGACTAATGTGAGTCCATGGATTATACACACTCCTACCTTTCCGCTATTTGCTAGTGTAAGTGCATCTTAGTGCCACCCCTAGTTGGTTTTGGAGTATTGATGACAAGCGTGGTTGGGGGACTAATGTGTTTGTGAGTTTCATAGGAGAACATAGGTAGAAGTCCCTATTGATTCGGTTTACCCATCGAAGATGACCAAAAATGTATGAAGACATTGAAGACAATGGTGGTTCACGAAGACATCTGTGTCAAAGATAATGACACGTAAAGACATTCATTTGAAGAAAATGGTGCGTGCAGACATAGTTGTTTTGTAGGTTCATTTTCTTCTTTCTTGATTCATAGGAGCCATCGAAGTATTAAGTGGGTCCAAGTGAACAAAGTCAGAAATCTGATGTGATGCTCCACCCAAATCCTATGTCTTCCAGTGAAGACAATGAGAGAAAATCTTATCCTGAGTTGGATAAGTCAGCTTTACTTGTAGCCCAAGTCAAGTTGCCGCGTGTGTTTGAAATCCGGCCGTTGGACACGTGTCAATTCCTTAATGACCCAGGGTCATTTCAGACATATCATGTCGGATTGCACCCTGGCTATAAATAGCCACCCTCCTCCACCATAAATTGGTGGCTGCTTAGAGTTAGTGCACGGCTTCTGTTGTTTGAGAGCATCCCACCTCCAAAGCCTTTGAGAGAGAATCCTTGCAAGGAAAAAACCAAAAACACCCAAAACCCAAAAGAGTGTTTGGCATCACTGAAGTCTTTTTGTCCGCGTGATTTGAATACTTATTACACTTCAAGACTGTGATCTTCTAGTCGATTAGGCATCACGCTCTGAGGATCCAAGAGTCATTGTGGATTGCCGGTGAACGAAGTTTGTGAAGGTTTGGAAATCTACCTCGGAGACTTACCTGAGTGATCGGGCGAGGACTAAGTGACCTTAGCTCAAGGGGAATAAGGTGAAAACGTGGTCTTCTGAGTTCAACCTCAGCCTTCCTAACCAGACGTACAGTTTTCATAGCAACTGGAACTGGTCTATCAAATCCTCTTCTTCACCAAGCAACTGGTTCTATCACTTCACTCCTTTACTTACAGTTTAGCCTCGTGAAGTGATGTGTCTCCAACGTATCTACTTTTCCAAACACTTTTGCCCTTGTTTTGGACTCTAACTTGCATGATTTGAATGAAACTAACCCGGACTGACGCTGTTTTCAGCAGAATTGACATGGTGTTAATTTTGTGCAGAAATAGAAGTTCTCGGAATGACCTGAAAATCCACGGAGATTACTTTTGGAAAATATAAAAAATACCGGCGAAAGAATTAAGGCCAGGGGGCCCACACCCTGTCCACGAGGGTGGGGGGCGCCCCCCTCCCCCTGGGCACGCCCCTGCCTCATGCCCCCCCTAGATGTCCACCGACCTTAACTCCAACTCTATATATTTGCTTTCGCGGAGAAAAAAATGAAAGAGAAAGTTTCATCGCGTTTTACGATACAGAGCCACCGCCAAGCCCTAATCTCTCTCGGGAGGGCTGATCTAGAGTCCGTTCGGGGCTCCGAAGAGGGGGATTCGTCGCCGTCGTCATCATCAACCATCCTCCATCACTAATTTCATGATGCTCACCACCGTGCATGAGTAATTCCATCGTAGGCTTGCTGGACGGTGATGGGTTGGATGAGATTTACCATGTAATCAAGTTAGTTTTGTTAGGGTTTGATCCCTAGTATTCATTATGTTCTGAGATTGATGTTGCTATGACTTTGCTATGCTCAATGCTTGTCACTAGGGCCCGAGTGCCATGATTTCAGATCTGAACCTATTATGTTTTCATGAATATATGTGAGTTCTTGATCCTATCTTGCAAGTCTATAGTCACCTATTAGGTGTTATGATCTGACAACCCCGAAGTGACAATAATCGGGATACTTCTCGGTGATGACCGTAGTTTGATGAGTTCATGTATTCACTAAGTGTTAATGCTTTGGTCCGGTACTCTATTAAAAGGAGGCCTTAATATCCCTTAGTTTCCATTAGGACCCCGCTGTCACGGGAGGGTAGGACAAAAGATGTCATGCAAGTTCTTTTCCACAAGCACGTATGACTATATTCGGAATACATGCCTACATTACATTGAAGAACTGGAGCTAGTTCTGTGTCACCCTATGTTATAAATATTACATGATGAATCACATCCGACATAATTATCCATCACTGATACAATGCCTATGAGCTTTTCACATATTGTGCTTTGCTTATTTACTTTACCGTTGCTACTGTTACAATTACTACAAAACTGCTACCGTTACTTTTATCACTATTAGCATTACTATCATACTACTTTGCTACTAAATACTTTGCTGCAGATACTAAGTTATCCAGGTGTGGTTGAATTGAAAACTCAACTGCTAATACTTGAGAATATTCTTTGGCTCCCCTTATGTCGAATCAATAAATTTGGGTTGAATACTCTACCCTCGAAAACTGTTGTGATCCCCTATACTTGTGGGTTATCAATACTATTTTCTGGCGCCGTTGCCAGGGAGCATAGCTCTATTATTTGAGTCACTTGGGATTTACATCTGCTGATCACTATGAGGAACTTGAAAGACTAAAGAACTAAGATTTTTCCCTCAACTACGAGGGGAGGTAAGGAACTGCCATCTAGCTCCTGCACTAGATTCTCCTTCCATTTTGAGTAAGCTTGCGACACCTAAACCTGCTACTGCTATGAATTCTGATATGTCGCATCTTATTGATGATGCCACTTCTACTATGCATGATACTTATGATGAAACTACTTCTATGCTTGATACTACTATGCCATTAGGTGAATATCTTGATGAACAACTTGCTAGGGTTAGAGAGAATGAAATTATTGACGATGAAATTATTGAAGATAGTGATGATGAAGGTTCTCCCCCTAAGTATGAATTGCCTGTTGTTCCTGAGGGTTATGTTATGGATGAAGAAACTGCTAGAGATCTTCTTGCTTCCACTGATAGATCTGATCTTAAGAAGTTATTAGCTAAACTTAAACATAAATCTCTGAATGCTAGAATGAAATATGACCCTGCTTTTGCTACTTCACCTATCTTTGTTACTGATAAGGATTATGAATTCTCTGTCGATCCTGAGATAATTACTTTGGTTGAATATGATCCATTTTATGGCAATGACTCTGAAATTGTTGTGGCACATCTTACTAAGTTAAATGATATAGCCACCCTGTTCACTAATGATGAGAAATCCCGCTACTATTATATCCTTAAGATATTTCCGTTCTCATTAAATGGTGATGCTAAAACTTGGTTTAATTCTCTTGATCCTGGTTGTGTGCGTAGTCCCCGGGATATGATTTATTACTTCTCTGCTAAATATTTCCCTGCTCATAAGAAACAAGCTCCCTTGAGGGAAATATATAATTTTGTGCAAATTGAAGAAGAGGGTCTCCCACAAGCTTGGGGGAGGCTCCTCCGATTACTTAATGCTTTGCCTGATCATCCTCTTAAGAAAAATGAAATACTTGATATCTTTTATAATGGACTAACCGATGCTTCCAAGTACCACTTGTATAGTTGTGCTGGTTGTGTTTTCAGGGAAAGAACAACTGATCAAGCTGAATTGCTATTGAATAATATGTTGACTAATGAAAATAATTGGACTCTTCCTGAGCCAACTCCTGAGCCTATTCCTAAACCAACTCCGAAGAAAAGGGGAGTTCTATTTCTCAGTCCTGAAGATATGCAAGAGGCAAAGAAATCTATGAAAGAAAAAGGTATTAAAGCTGAAGATGTTAAGAATTTACCTCCTATTGAAGAAATACATAGTCTTAATTTACCACCTATTGAAGAAACACATTGTCTTGATAACCCGACACAGGTAGTAAAGGTAAATTCTCTCTATAGATATGATAAAGTTGAAATCTCATCTACTAAGTTTCCTAGCCAATGTTTGGATGAATTTGATGACTTTATGGTTAGACAAGAAAGTTTCAATGCTTATGTGGGTAGAGAATTAAAGAGTAATGCTTACATGATTGGACGATTGAGTGATTATATGGCTAGAGTTAAAGGTGAACTTAAACTCATTAGTAAATATGCTTCTATGGTTACCACTCAAGCAGAACAAGTACTTGAAGCTCAAAATGATTTGCTCGATGAATTAAATAATAAACATGATTTTGCTGTTAGAGTGGCTACTAGAACTGGTAAAATGACTCAGGAACCTTTGTATCCTGAAGGCCACCCTAAGAGAATTGAGCAAGATTCTCAGAGAAATAATTTAGATGCACCTAGTCCTTCTAAAAGGAAGAAAAAGAGAGATGATTGGACTTTGCATGCTTCTAGTGAACCTGTTGTAGACACACCTGAGAATCCCAATGATATTTCTATTTCCGATGCTGAAACACAATCAGGTGATGAACATGAACCTAGTGATAATGTTAATGATAATGTTCATGTTGATGCTCAACCTAGAAATAATAATGATGTAGAGATTGAACCTGCTGTTGGTCTTGGTAACCCACAATCAAAGAATCATTGTTATGATAAGAGAGACTTTGTTGCTACAAAGCACGGTAAAGAAAGAGAACCATGGGTTCAGAAACCCATGCCTTTTTCTCCTAAGCCATCCAAGTAAAAGGATGATGAGGATTTTGAGCGCTTTGCTGAATGATTAGACCTATCTTCTTACGTATGCGCTTAACGGATATGCTTAAAGTAAATCCTTATGCTAAGTACATGAAGGATATCATTACAAATAAAAGAAAGATACCAGAAGCTGAAATTTCCATCGTGCTTGCTAATTATACTTTTAAAGGTGGAATGCCTAAGAAACTTAGAGATCTAGGAGTACCAACTATACCATGCTCCATTAAAAGAAATTATGTTAAAACTGCTTTATGTGATCTTGGAGCCGGTGTTAGTGTTATGCCTCTCTCTTTATATCATAGACTTGAATTGAATAAGTTGACACCTACTGAAATATCATTGCAAATGGCTGATAAATCAACTGCTATACCTGTCGGTATTTGTGAGGATGTGCCTGTTGTAGTTGCAAATGTCACTATCTTAACAGACTTTGTTATTCTTGATATTCCCGAGGACGATAGTATGTCAATTATCCTTGGTAGAGCCTTTTTGAATACTGCAGGGGCTGTTATTGATTGCAACAAAGGCAATGTCACTTTTCATGTTAATGGTAATGAGCATACGGTACACTTTCCGAGGAAACAACCTCAAGTTCATAGTATCAACTCTATTGGAAAAAATTCCAACTATCATTGTTGGAGGTTTTGAATTTCCTCTTCCTACTGTCAAGAAAAAAAATATGATATTCTTATTATTGGGGATGTTCATATCCCCGTTGAGGTAACCTAGTGTTATTCGAAATTTCTCCAGTTCCATGTTATTCGGAATGAGTTTGTTAACAAGACTTGATCAACCTTGTTAGTGGATTCCTTTTGATGATCATGAGATGGATGAAACTAGAAGGCACAACCTTCTGTACCCTCCTTTTACTTTCTGTTATTTAGAATAAATAAAGCAAAAATAGTAGTATCTGTCTGTTTTCTGAATTAGCCATGCAATAAAAAATATCTCGAAAATAAAATTCTCCAAATGCCCTGCCAATTTAGTAAGATTTTTTATGGAATATTTGAGGAGTTTAGGCACTAAGAACACAGCAGGGGGGCAAGCACCTGGCCACGAGGGTCCAGGGCGCGCCCACCCTTACAGGGCGCGCCCCCTGCCTCGTGGGCCCATGGTGGCCCCCCTCCACTTATTCCTGCACCCACACACTCCATCTTCCTCCCAAAAAAATCCCCATCCAGCTCAAGCACGAGTTCTAGCTCATTTTGCTACGATTTTTGATCTCCTTGCTCAAACCTCCATTCACAAAACTGCTTTGGTTGATTGTTCCTTGGTATGTGACTCCGCCAATAGTCCAATTAATTTTTGTTCTATTGCTTTATTCATTGCAAATTTTTGCTGCCTAGGTGACCCTGTTCTTGAGCTTGCATGTCAAATTTATGAGGTCCCAAGTAATTCTAATGCATGATAAAGGCTCTAGGCACTTGTGGGAGTAGTTGCTATCAATCTTGTTGAGTTTTATTCACTTTTATTTTGAGTTACTAAAAATTTCAGGAATTTTCAGAAAAACAATGAAGAGATTTTTGAGGGGCTCTTCTAGCCAGAGCTCCAAGGATACACAAGCTAAGTTGAAAGAAAAGGCCAACTATAGTCTTCCTCATGTAGCGGAAGTAAGGCCGTGTGAGTGGCCTTGTGATAATTTCTTGAGAGCAGCCAGGATTTATGAAGACTTTTATTCTTTGGCTGATAATGCGGGCCTCGCCGACTTCCTCCACGACCGGATCGAACAGTATCTCTTACTCACCAATACTTTCGTGCAAAACTTCTACTATTATCCTAAGAATTCGCCTCCTTCAGTAGATTTTCATTTATATAATGAGGCTAGGGAGATGTCATTACGTAATTTTTGCACGGTTTGCAGAATACCCTTCGAGGGCAGCCTAGATGAACCACATTGGGAAGATGTGGATGGTTTTATTGATACTATTACTGTAGGGGAATCGAGGAAGGTTTCTGATGCAAGAATAACTAGCATACATTTTCCTATTTTACGCTACTTTGCCATATTTGCTAGTCGATGCTTAATTGATCGCAGAAACTGTTGAAACCTCAGTGTTCCTGATATCATTATTTTGTTCCATGCCTTATTTTGTGATAACTCTTTTAGTATGGGTGCTGTTAATGCTAAACAATTAAGCCTAAACTGTACGAGGGGCCCCATCTTTGGAGGTATCTATGCCTCACACCTTGCTAAACACTTTGAGATACCTATTAGGCATTATGAGAAAGAGGAAAAACTGCTGCCCCCTACCTTTTTAGATTACAAGAGCATGGTAGCACATGAGTTTATTGTTAACAATGATGATAAGATGCTTCTGTATAACCTGAGATTTAATAAGAAAGACAATGAGATTATTATCTTGCCTGGGCCCTCTTTGTTTGATTTAACTGCGGGCCACTACCTCGTCTTGCCGGCGGCCATTTACGCGCACCGTGGCCAGACATCAGCTCCAGAGCCTGAGCCGGAACCACCACTGGATCGTTATCGTCCATCATCTTATCAGTGGGATCTGGAGCAGATCGCCAGCCAGTGGCAGTACGATGATGCTCCTCAGTACACCGGGAAGAGTAGCCGAGATACATGGGCATAGACCAACTTAGGCCAAAAGCCTAAGCTTGGGGGAGTACGTATTTCTCACAGACATTACATTCATGTTCACACACTATACTAGTTGTCAGTGCTCATACTTTTTCATTATACTATCCATGCTAGTTTAATTTATTTTTCTAGTTCTCTTCTTGTGTGTTTGATAAACCTTAAGAAAAACGGAAAAAATAGTTAGTTTAATTTCCATGCTTGTAGTAGTTATTAAAAGAAAACACAAAAAGATTTCTCGTTCTTCTTTTTCTTGTAGGGAGCTTTCCCATGTAAATAGTTTTATTTCTTTTCTTTGGGGGTCAAGAGGAGAAGACCATAATGAAAATCTTTAGTGGCTCTCATATGCATGATTGATGATTTAACTTAGAGCCCATATTACTTTGTCTTCTCCCTTGAATTGAATGCTTGCAGATTCCAGCCTAGTCCAATGCACGTGCACTATTATTATTATACACATCATTCAGTCATGCAAGTGAAAGGCAATAATGACGATATATGATGGACTGGCTGAGATGAGAGAAACTGGTATGAACTCGACCTCTCTTGTTTTTGTAAATATGATGAGTTCATCGTTCCTGATTCAGCCTATTATGAATAAACATGTTTGCAATGACAATTGGAGATTATAGTTGCTTATGCCATGCTTAATTAGCTAGGAGCTTATAATGGTTTACCTTGCATGCCAACATGCTATTAAAATGGTTGTGATGTGGTATGATAGGGTGGTATCCTCCTTTGAATGATTTGAGTGACTTGACTTGGCACATGTTCAACATGTAGTTGAAACAAAATCAACATAGCCTTCACAATATTTATGTTCATGGTGGATTATATCCTACTTATGCTTGCACTCGGTGTTGATTAATTTTAATGCATGTTCATGACTGTTGTTACTCTCTCAGTTGGTCGCTTCCCAGTCTTTTGC
Source organism: Triticum dicoccoides (assembly GCF_002162155.2). NCBI lineage: Eukaryota > Viridiplantae > Streptophyta > Magnoliopsida > Poales > Poaceae > Triticum > Triticum dicoccoides. The sequence goes on along the minus strand of NC_041383.1, from coordinate 578,174,691 downwards.
TATCCTTCATCTGTACTAAGCAGGAATACTGCTTGTGCATCCAAACTCTATAAACCCCAAAGTTATTCCATATGAGTCCACCATACCCTCCTATATGTGGTATTTACCTGCCGTTCCAAGTAAAATTGTATGTACCAAACTCCAAACCTTCATATGAAATTCTGTTTTGTATGCTCGAGCAGCTCATGTATCAACTAGGGAAGTTTGTATCTTCCATGCTAGGTGGGTTATTCTCAAGGGGAGTGGACTCCGCCCCTCATTCACGACAAAATGGCTGGTAACCGGTATGCCCAGTCCCATGATCAAAAAGATCAAAGCAAATCAAAATAATTAAACAAAACTTCCCTAGGATTGTTGCTAGTTGGAGGCACCCGTTGTTTCGGGCAAGCCATGGATTGATGCTTGTTGGTGGTGGTGGGGTATAAACTTTACCATTCTGTTTGGAAACCGCCTATAATGTGTGTAGCATGGAAGATATCGAGATCTCATAGTTGTTGCGTTGATAGTGAAAGTATACCGCTCAAAATGTTATGCATCTCTATTTTAAAATTGAGCTCTGGCACTTCTACAAATCCCTGCTTCCCTCTGCAAAGGGCCTATCTATTTACTTTTATGTTGAGTCATCACCCTCTTATTAAAAAGCACCCGCTGGAGAGCACACTGTCATTTGCATGCATTACTATTAGTTTATATTGGGTATGACTTGACTGGATCTCTTTTACCATGAATTACGATGTTTAGTCAGTCCTTGATCTTTAAAGGTGCTCTGCATCTATGTTTTGCGGTCTCGGAAAGGGCTAGCGAGATACCATCTTGTTATATCATATCATGATTGTTTTGAGAAAGTGCTGTCATCCGAGTTTTATTATTATTGCTCGCTAGTTGATTATGCCATTGATATGAGTAAACATGAGACCTAAATGTTATTGTGAATATGGTTAGTTCATAATCTTTGCTGAAAACTTGAATGCTGGCTTTACATATTTACAACAACAAGAGCAAACAGAGTTTGTAAAAGTTTTTCTTTATCACTTTCAGTTTGTCAACTGAATTGTTTGAGGACAAGCAAAGGTTTAAGCTTGGGGGAGTTGATACGTCTCCAACATATCTACTTTTCCAAACACTTTTGCCCTTGTTTTGGACTCTAACTTGCATGATTGGAATGAAACTAACCCGGACTGACGCTGTTTTCAGCAGAATTGCCATGGTGTTATTTTTGTGCAGAAACAGAAGTTCTCGAAATAACCTAAAAATCCACGGAGATTACTTTTGGAAAATATAAAAAATACTGGTGAAAGAATCAAGGCCAGGGGGCCCACACCCTGTCCACGAGGGTGGGGGGCACGCCCCCTGCCTCGTGGCCCCCCTGGATGTCCACTGACCTTAACTCCAACTCTATATATTTGCTTTCACGAAGAAAAAAATCAGAGAGAAAGTTTCATCGCGTTTTACGATACGGAGCCGCCACCAAGCCCTAATATCTCTCGGGAGGGCTGATTTAACGCCCGGATAATTATGCTATAGTAATCCCATGCTAATGATGCCACGTCACCGGAATTACTGTTGTTGACCTCACGACGATTCTATCACATTCGATTTCAAAATTCAAGATTAAATCAAATAACAAAAGTAAATAAAAGAACAAGGAGAAACAAAAAATAAGACCTCTCCCACAGGGCCAACTGGCCCAGCTGGCCTACCAGCCCACGCCGCGTGGGGAGAAGACCAAGTCCCCCCACTCTCCTCGTCAGCTCCCTGGGATCTTTTCCCTCGCACGATCCCCCTCACTCCCCCACGTTCCCCACTCCCACGATCCCCTTCTCCTCCTCCCGTCTGGATTTGGGCAGAGCGCCCGAGCCCGCTGACCGCCGTTGCACCCTGGCGCTCTCCTGTCGCCGCCCCACCGGCGTCCACCGCGGCGACCGCTGCCCCCATCCCTCTTCGGCGCGTCCTAGAGCTCTACAGCCTCCAGCACCGTCATCCACACCCACGAGCAGGAGCCGGAAGCCCCTCCATCGCCGGGCTGGCCTTCTCCTTCCTCCTCGGATCACCACCACTTTGCACGTCACCGCGCGACCTCACCACCGTCGCCCCTACTCCGACGGACTACCCCTAGCCCCGCTGCCCGATCCGCTACAACGAGGGGTGAGGACCCCGATCCACTCCGTCCCCCTGCTTACCCCCTCGCCTCAAGTGCTCCCGCCGTGCTTCCCGCGCACCACGGTCACCTCGCGCCGGGCCGCGCCCCGCACAGCGCCCCCCCGTCGCTTGCGCCGGCCCCCCTCCTGTTGCGCCGGCCCACCGCGACCGTGGGCCCCTCCAGTTGACCGCGCCGTGGCCACGGCTCTGCCAGCGCTCGCTGCCGCCCTGTCGGGGCTGGTTTTCTGGGACATAAATTCCTAGAAAACGACCCTTATGTTACCACCAGCCCTAGGATTACTGTTGCTGGTGGATATTTCCTTGATACAAAATTCCAAGAAATTACAAGGATTTGAGTACAAGACCTTGTTGGTCCATTGAGTACAACAATGATTTCTAGTGGCAAATGATGGAAGCGACTCGTGGATCTCCAACGTTGATGGAACTCCATTTCCACGGGAACAGCTGGCCTGGATAACTCCTATCTCGTGTGGCTGCTATCTTCGAATCCAAGGTTGGGGTGTCGCTGCAGTACTCCCCTCTGAAACATGATCTGGCCAAGACAATAGCCAGGGACAAGCTAGTGAGTACGTTTGAATGTACTTGCAAACATCAAGAATAAAAGATATACCGGATGCATATGCTCATGATGAATTAAAAATTACATGCATGTGCTGACTCAATATTAAAGCATGGCATGACAAACATTCATACAGAAAATAAGTCATGTTATTAGTAAATCAAAGAAATGAAACGGAACGTCGGGTGTTGGACCACGTGAAGAATTCCAAGAGAAATGCCAAACGGGTGTCTAAAAGAGAATCGGGCGAGACAGGACCACCCGAGAACTCAAGCGACGCCACGAGAGGTCTTGAAAAGAAATGCCAAACGGGTGTCTAAAATCGACGCCTCGAGAGGTCTTGAAAATACATGCCACAGTCGGGTGTCTGAAGCGATGCCTCATAAAGGGCTTATAAGAAAATAATAACATAAGTATCCAGGTGGACTAGCCATCCCAAGTGATACTCAGAAACGAAAATAAATTTGAGTATCCCGGGTAGTGTAGCCATCCCAAGAGATACTTAAGGTTAGACATAAGAGGAAAAGGTTAGTCCACAACAATATCCATATCAACAATAATATTCATAATAGCACCCATCGTGACAATCATTATCCTGCAAAAGGAACCATGATCACTTTAATTATTTTCTCCGGAGACTGACACTAAGAACAAAACTTGACCTACCCAGACTGTAGTCCTTAACCATGGACACGTCTATTCGAATAGATATAACTCTGCAAAGGCTGTACTCTTTACCCACAAGTAAAGGATTTCTTTAGCCAGTACCGAGACGCCGACTAATTCCCGTTACGGCCTTTGGGTTGAAAACACACCTAACTAGCACACACTAGATTAACTTTCCGGATGCCAGGAATCACCGAAAGCATCGTTCAAGAGAAATTCTAAGGCGGGGAGACCATCGTCTCGAGTAGCATGGGATCACTATTAACACACGCGGATTACAAGGGGTGCCCCCCTCTCGGCCCAGCCGGATACACCCATGCCCCCTGGCCCGATGACTGGCATTGCAACCGATACCTGGAAACCCTCATCTTGGCCTCTCTGTACAGTGTGTGCACAAAAAGGGGTTAACAACTTACTGAACCGTACCCTACCTGCGGCGGGGACAAGTGGGAGCATGAACCAGTATGGGGGTTACCGGAACAAGACTCGATCTATGGTCAACTTAGGAGGTTTAAGTTTTCCTGTAGTGGTTAGCACAATATAACTCCTTGGCAGTACCCAACAGGGTCACCACCTCTGGTATGTCTCAACATACCCTCACTAATCATTCTCGTCACCACGAGATTTTAGTCTCACGGTCACTTTTCTCGTTACTGATTCTTCCCGCAAATTAGCCTGGACCAATATAGGCACATATGGCACATGAAAATAACCACACTCACTTATACTCAATGTTCAAGTGAAAAGAGAATACCATCAATGGGATCATGCATGTATGACCAGCAATATGCAAACTCTTTAGGAATTCAACATATTCATAATTCAAATACACATGCCACAAATAATCATGCAGTCACCATATCATGTGTTCAAAATGCTTGCATTGAGTACGCAGAAATGTTGGGTGCATTCCAAAACTTTGAAAATTACATCTCCCCTCCATTTCCTATTTTCAAAATATTTCAATTACCGCACAATCCCAAAATAGTACACAAAAGTTGCTTGGAAATTTGAGAAATAAATACTAAAATAAATTAGAGGAAATTTGAGAAATAACAGAAGAAGAATCAAGTCATTTGGAGTTTATATGGTTTTCCTATGAATTTACTAAGCTGGAATAATCAAGGAAATGGACTATTTATTAGACCCAGCAAAAACCAGGCTTAGGAAAAATGTTCACCCTATCTGGATAAATAGAGCATGAATTTAGAAGTATGAGAAAATTTGAATCATCAAATTTGGATGTGAAATGGCTGCTGTGGAATTATTTGAAATCTGCTGGAAAAGAAAAAAAGAAGGGCAGAGGTGCGCACTGGGCGAGACTTAGACGTCTGGCGCAACTGGGCCAAGCCCAATCGCTCGACGTGCGGAAGGGTGATGACGTCGAAGGCGTATTCTCCGGGTACGTCTCCACTTACGGACGAGCCAACGGACGCTGGGTCACTAACGGTGGGCCCGCCTGGCCCACTGGTCAGGTTTGACCAGTCCACGCGCGCGCCGTCTCCTCCGACCGAACAGAGGCGGAGCTCCGGCGAGGCTCCCCTGCGATTGGCGGCTCCGTTTGGAAAACCGAGGCCATCCGCAGGCTCGGGGGCTCGAGGTGGTCCCTCCGGTGGTCGCCATGGTCCCCGGGGTGGACGGAGTCGCCGGTGGCGAGCTCCGCAGCGGACGGCGGCTATCGTGCAGGGCGGGGCTCTTGCCTCCGACGGCTCCCAGGCCAAATCGGAAGGGGTAGTGGATGAGAGGGAGGTCTAGGAGGCTAGTGGTGAAGAGAGTGGAGAGGGGGAGGCCCTTGTGGCCTCGGAATGAACGAGACAGAGGCGGCGGCCGCGGTTGCCGGAGTTGGGGAAGACGACCATCCTAGGTCATCCTGATGTTTGGGGAGGCTCACAAAGGGGGAAAGGGGAGTGGTGATGGACTGAGAGGGCTCGGGGATGCTTTTATAGTGCGAGGGGGTCGGCTTCGTGGTGTCCCGAGGATAAGCACGGCAACAGGTGAGGCCGTTGAGGTTGGCAGAGTGGACGGTGAGGGCGGTGGCCGCTCACAGTTACTCCTAGGAGGAGCTGGGCTGCTCGGGATGCGCCACGCGAGTCGGGCAGAGACGTGGCCGTGCGGGACTCGTCGGGCGGCAGTCTTGGTCATCGTGGATGGCGGTGGACGGTGCTAGGGGCCAAGCGAGGGTGTCGGCGAGGTTCCTGGTGGTCGGGATGATCCAGAGGAGGATCAGGATGGGGGGGGAGGCAGCAGAGCGGTGGCAGCAGCTCGGTGCCGACGCGGGCAAAACGCACGCTCTGGCCATGCCAGAGCACGTGCACAGAGTGTTCGACGAAATGCCTCGATGGTCTAGGAGCCTCTGATGCTAGTGCCATTTTCCAGAGAGTTGATTTGGAGTAAATTAGAGCTAGTTGACATGGCGGTTTGGTCAGATGAGCAGATGCCCAATGCAAGTTCATGAACTTGCAGGTTCCTATCATGCACATGAAGTGTTCGACAGAATGCTAAGGCAAGCTAGAGGACTTTGATGGATTTGAGACTTGGTAGGGTGGGGTCTCTTTAGATGATAGAGTTGGTGGTGAAGTTAGTTTTGCAAGATGACAAACTTGGTAGTGCAAGTTTTACCAGAATTTAGTTCTAGATAGAAACTTCAGAGGAGTGTTTGGTGGACTTAAAAGATGCAAATAGAGCTGATCTCCTGGAGTTAAGGTCTTGGTTGGAAGGACTACTAGATGAAAAAGTTACAGAAGTAGTGGAGCTAGGAAAAGTAGGGTTGCAGTTATAACTCAAGAATGGGACATAATTGAAAAGGGGATGTTTCACTCAAAATTTCCAAAAGACATAGTTAGGTTTTTGCATAAAAGTGATTTATAGGCATCACCTGACCTCTCACAATTTTTGTGGGATTTTAAAACAATTATTTAAAATAGTTGTAGTGCAACAAAAGCATTTCAAGTACTGAAAATGCTTTAAAAAGAATAACTTGTGGCAAATTTTATTATGGAAATATTTCCTACTGTTATTTATGATATAAATGAAATGATTTACAAAACAACCAAGGACCACAACATTTCACAAAAATAATCTTCTATGGAGGGAAGAATTTGGAAAATAGAAAACAGAACATGCTCTGAAATTAATAAATGACCTGGAGTAGCTCAAACTTAATTTCTGGCCAAATTTTACTTAATAAAATTTGATTAAATTTTTGGGGTGTTACAAGCTCCCTTTCCTCCTGCGCCCGCGTGTGTGTGCTGCGGCTGCCGCATGCTGCCGCCCCGCCTCCGCTCGCTGTGGCTGCCGGACGCGTCCTCGCCCCACTATGCGCTGGACTTCGCCGGATCCGCACGTCCGCCTCTGGCCTCGTCTCAGGCCGTCGAGCCCGCGCCCGGTGCCGGCACCCTGACGCGTACACGCGCCCGTACGGGCTAGCGCCCCAGCGCCTGCGCCCGCCCTGTTAACCAACCGCTCCAGTGGCTAGATGGGCCACTACCAGAGGGGCCCCACCAACCCCCTTTTCTTGAAAAAAAACAGAAGAAGATATTATTCTAAAAATAATAATAATATATATATTAATAATAAACTAATTAATTAGTTAATTAACTTAATTAAAATGGTTTAGTTAAACTAACTAATGACAGGGGGTCCCACCCCTATTGACTGGTCAACTGGGTCCCCCTGGCCCACCTGTCAACCACTTGGTACACTTTTGTGTACACTATGCTGGGTGCGCCTAGCATTTTAGCATTTATTTTCGGATTAAAATTAATTGCAGAATATCATTGAAACTTTGGAAAATCATAGAAAATAATCCGTAACTCGGATGAAAAAGTTTTCTACATGAAAGTTTCTCAGAACGACGAGACGAATCCATACACGCGGTCCGTTCATCCGCCACACATCCCTAGCATAGCAAAAGTTGAACTTTTCACCTCTGATTCATCTGTCTGACAGACGTCCGGAAGCGGGAAAACTTTCTCGGATGTTATCTCACTTCACCGTCATCGTGTAGCACCGCGTTAGAACACCTCTAGCATCTCTTATTGTCATGTTATGCATATGTTTGCGTGTATTTACTGTTTCTTCCCCCTATTCTCTTCGGTAGACCCTGAGACCGCTGATGATGCCATTATGATCGACTACGTCACCGACGACCCTCCTTCTTGTCTGAGCAACCAGGCAAGCCCCCCCCCCTTTGATCATCCCAATATCGCCCATTCTATACTCTCATGCTTGCATTAGATTTTCCTACTGTTATTGATTGCTCCTATTCTGATGCATAGCCTGCTTTTGTACATGCTTATTGTTACCTACCTGCTTATCCTAAATTGCTTAGTATATGTTGGCTAGTGATCCATCAGTGACCCCCACTTGTCCTTGTTGCCCCTGCTTCATCATCGACGCCTCGATCGACGTGATCGATGACAAGAGCCTGACACCTCACATCACATCACGCCCCTTTAGTTGCTCGACTCTGCAGAGCTACTATTGAGTGCCGAGGGTGATCCCTCATAAAGCACTCCTGATGATAATTCTATAGTGTAGCTATTCGGTCGTGGTCATCGAGGGTGATTTCCTCTTTCACCATTCCTGATACGGCTCTGTCGTTCAACACCTCAAGTGTGAACCTCGAGGGTGGTCCCTCTTACGTTCACCTTGATGATTACATTGAGTGGAATCCTCCGTGGGTGATTCCTCGGGGTTTCCCCTTTATGTTTGGACACACGGTTACCTTGACTTTACTTGAGATCATTGTGGAAGTTGGGTCGGCCCTGAGGGGTACCCGCAAGTTGATGTGAAAGTCAGGCGGGCCCGTAGAGCACCCGCGAGTTTTCCACGTGGCACGACCGGGCAATCTGGGCCCTTGCCGTAAGTCCATGAGATGGGGCGATGGGGTCACCTTATCGTGAGTCTCTGCTCGTCTTCGCGAGCCCCCAATGCACTAACAGGTTTGGGTATTTGTTCTGAGTTGGCCTCTGGCCTTTACGCACTAACCACCACGCGAGAATAGATATGGGCCTCAACGTCGCAGTATCAGCTGAAGCTTTGTCAGACGTTCAGTTCAGCATTGTGGCCGGGCCGGATCATGACATCCACTCACCGGTAGTGCTGGTATCCCCTTGCACACAACCATCCGGAGTGCAATGGACGATGGGCCCAGACCCCGGAGTGCTTAGGATGTAGACCGGCGGGGACCTCTCTGCTGAGCCTAGGTAGGGCTGCGATGTGTTGATCTTCCGAGGGCGGACATTGACCCCAGAAAGGTGTGTCTGGCCAGAGTGATCGAGCGTGTTGGGTAACGTGGTGCACCCCTGCAGGGAAGTTATATATTCGAATACCGTGTCCATGGCAATGGACGTTCAGACTTATATCCTGATCTTACATAACTAGAAATGGATACTTGAGATATATGATGGATATGTGGCTCTGGGATTGCTTTCTCGCAGGGAGTCGAGGAAGGATCTCTAGGCCTTGATGCTACAACATGTTTGTTAAATATTAAAATACTATTCTTTACTCTTGTACATGCTGCAAGATGCTTGGAGCTGCGTGAAGATGCTAGTCTTTGATAGGCTAGGCCTTCCCCCTTCTATTCTGGCATTCTGCAGTTCAGTCCATAGATACAACCCTTCCATTTGATACCAATGCATACTTAGTATAGATCTGATGCTTGCGAGTACTCTGGATGAGTACTCACGGTTGCTTTGCTACCCCTTTTCCCCCTTCTTTCTTCTTTCCGGTTGATGCAACCAGATGGTGGATCCTTGGAGCCAGATGCCACCGCCGATGGATGCTATTACGTGAATATCACCGACGACCAGGAGTCGTTAGGAGGTCCCAGGCAGGAGGCCTTGCCTCTTCGATCATGTTGCTTTTGTGCTAGCCTTCTTAAGGCATCCTTGTTTAACTTATGTCTGTACTCAGATATTGTTGCTTCCGCCGACTCTTGTGTATCGAGCTATGTATTCGAGCCCTCGAGGCCCCTGGCTTGTAATATAAAGCTTGTATTATTTTATTTGTGTCTCTAGAGTTGTGTTGTGATATCTTCCTGTGAGTCCCTGATCTTGATCGTACACATTTGCGTGTATGATTAGTGTACGATTGAATCGGGGGTGTCACAAGTTGGTATCAGAGCCGACTGCCTGTAGGAACTCCCTTTCCAACTCCTTGGCCGAAGTTGAGTCTAGTTATGAAAAACGGTTTTACTAACATGGCTGTGTGGCTTACGGGCCCACGTCGCCATTTGTGGTATTAGGATCTTTTACTCCTCGTCTATACTCTGGGACTCTGATATCTCTTCTATTCGGGTTAAATGGTTTTGCTAACTCTACCCTAGGTTCTCGTGATCACATCCACGCGGAGATTTGTATCATGCCTTTCTTGAATTGGGAGCCAGGATCTTCTTCACTTTGTCCACGGGCCGCAGAAATCCTTCTATCGAGGGCACCCTGCGTCGCCCCCTGCAGATTCCTCGCTCTAATGGTTTTCTCCGATGATGATGTAGCCTTTGCTATGTCTCATTGTTGTATCCTTCCATCACGTGCATGTGTGCCGCCTAGTATGTCTAGGATGATCCTCTTGTCCAACTCCTACTAACAACGTGTATTTGGCTCTATATATGTATATGTATGTCTTTAATGACTACTGCTTTGTACATAATGTGCCTTTGCTCATTGTTCAAGTTACATCATGAATGACTCCATACACCTGCTCCATCCCCTGTTAAATTGCTCCTTGATGTTTTAGCAGGATGGCTGACGATCCTCCACCTCCACCCTATATTGCTGCAATGATGCAGCAGTTTGAGATGAATCGTCAGTTTATGACTGGAGTAATGGCCCAGCTTCCGAGCCAGAATGCTCATCAACAGCCTGCCCCAATAGCCCTGCAAGGATTCATGCACCTCAACCCGTCCGTTTTCCGCAACTCCACCAATCCTATGGATGCTGATGATTGGCTTCGTGACATCCAGTTTGAGGTGGAGTCGGCTAATGTTGCCCCTGCCAGTTATGTCATCTTTGTGACATTCCGCTTGAAGGGTCCAGCTGCCCAATGGTGGGAAAGCCACAAGGGTATGCTGCCTATAGAGACTGTAATCACTTGGCAGGAATTTCAGTTAGCCTTCCGTGCACGGCACATTCCTCAAGGCTTGATGGACCAGAAGAAGAAGGAGTTCCGCAAACTCTCACAGGGCACAATGACCATGGATGAACATCAGAGGAAATTCCTTGAATTATCCTGCTATGCTGCGGATGACGTCTGCACTGACGCTCGCAAGCAGGAGAAATTTCGTGAAGGACTGCATCCCGATATAAAGCTCGCACTTGTTTCTCATGATTGTGCAGACTTTGTGACGCTTGTCATCCAAGCTTTCCGAACTGAAACTGGTCTGACTGAGTACCAGGAGTCGCTCAAGCGTACTCGCGATGTTGGCTCATCCTCGAGTCAGCCTGCTCAGAAACGTCGAGTCTGGATCCCACACAATGTTCATCACCGACCTGCTCCAACACCAAGGCCGTCTTATGTTGCACCTCGTCTGCCTCCACCACTGAGGCTTCTAACGGCTCAGGGTGGACAGTCCAATGTTGTAGCTCCTCCCCATAATGATGGTTTATGCCGCAAGTGTGGACAGCCAGGGCACCCTACTCTCAACTGTCGCCAGGATCAGCCTAAAATTGCATCGCGTTCTGCTGTGGGATACCTCGATGGTAGGCCACAACAACCACATTGTAATTGGAGGATTAGTGTTCTTTGCTTCACTCATGGCCCTCAAGGGTTCTACCATAAATGTCATTCTCGGTATGGATTGGCTGAAAGCTCATAATGCTTTGATTGACTGTGCTACCAAGATAGTCCAGCTTACCCACCCTTCTGGCCAGACAGTTCAATACTCACCTCGAGTAGCTCAGGATGCTGAGAACCACATATATGTTCTGAATGCATTGAATGCTTCTCCTCTGGAGGGCATAGAGAACATTCCAGTTGTTCGTGATTTCAAAGATGTCTTCCCAGAACAACTTCCAGGAATACCCCCTGCTAGAGCTGTCGAATTCGTCATAGACTTGAAACCGGGCACAACTCTTATTGCCAAGTGACCCTACAAGATGCCGCCACATGAACTCCTTGAAATTAAGGAGGAAATCGACAAATATTTTCAGAAGGGTTTCATTCGTCCTAGTTCATCTGCTTGGGGAGCACCTTCTCTATTTGTCAAGAAGAAAGATAGTACGAATCGTTTGGTCCAAGATTACCGACCTATCAACCAGGCAACAATTCAGAACAAGTACCCGCTTCCCAGAATCAATGATTTGTATGATCAACTTGTTGGTTCCTCAGTATTCTCTAAACTTGATCTGAGGTTGGGTTACCACCAGATTCGGGTTCGTGAAGAGGATATTCCGAAGACTTCTTTTGTGACTCTCTATGGTTCATACGAGTACACCGTCATGTCATTCGGCTTAACCAATGCTCCAGCAACGTTCTCCCGATTGATGAACTATATATTCATGGAATACCTCGACAAGTTCGTTGTGGTTTATCTGGATGATATCCTTGTATACTCCAAGAACAAAGAAGAACATGCTGAACACCTTCGACTTGTTCTGGAAAAGCTTTGAGAACATCAACTCTATGCAAAGTATTCTAAATGTGAATTCTGGCTTCCTGAAGTGACCTACCTTGGGCATGTGATCTCCAAGGATGGTATTGCTGTCAACCCCGAGCGAGTTCATGCTATTCTCGATTGGACTCCTCCGAAGAATGTCAAACAAGTCAGAAGTTTTCTTGGACTCGCCAGCTATTGCCATCGATTTGTCGAGAACTTCTCCAAGATCGCCAAGCCCCTAACTGGTCTGCTTCACAATGGCGTCAAATTTGATTGGACAGAAAAGTGTCAGGAAAGTTTCCAAGCACTCAAGGACAAGCTGACTTCTTCCCCAGTCCTTGCTCCGCCAGATACTAAGAAGGATTTCGTCATTTACTGCGATGCTTCACGACAAGGATTAGGATGTGTCCTAATGCAAGAGTGCAGAGTGATTTCTTATGCCTCTCATCAATTGCGCCCTCACGAAGAGAACTACCCAGTTCATGACCTCGAGCTTGCTGCTATCGTACATGCACTAAAACAGTGGCGACATTACCTTCTCGGTAATCGTTGTGAGATCTTCACCGACCACCAAAGTCTGAAGTATCTGTTTACCCAGCCAGACCTGAACCTCCGTCGGCAGAGATGGATTGAAATGGTAGCTGATGACCCGCAAGTATACGGGATAGTTGTAGCCTCTTTTGATAAGTAAGAGTGTCAAACCCAACGAGGAGCTAAAGGTAGAACAAATACTCTCTCAAGTCCTATCTGCCACTGATATGACTCTACTCACGCTTGACGTTCGCTTTACCTAGAACAAATATGAAACTAGAGGTACTTTGTAGGTGTTGTTGGAAAGGGTTGCAAGATAATAAAGAACACGTAAATAAAAAATAGGGGCTGTTTAGATAAAGAAGCAATAAAGTAAATATAGCGAGTGTGGAAAAGTGGTGGTAGGAGTTGCGGAATTGTCCCTAAGCAATTGACTACTTTACTAAACCGATAGCAAGTTTTATGTGGGAGAGGCCACTGCCAGCATGTCATCCCTGACTTGGAATTCTATGCACTTATGATTGGACTATTAGCAAGCATCCTCAACTACTAACGTTCATTAAGGTAAAACCCAACCATAGCATTAAGATATATTGGTCCCCCTTCAATCCCGTATGCATCAATTTCTATGCTAGGTAGAAGCTTCTGTCACTCTTGCCCTCCAATACATAGTCCTATCAATATAGAACTAACCCTATGCTATGATCCACGCGCGCGCTCATATGATGGGCACCAAAGGACAGCAACATAACCACAAGCAAATTAAATCAATCATAGCAATTCATCAACCACCAATAGGACAACGAAAATCTACTCAGACATCATCACTACAAAAAAAATACACTTCCGTGATGATACGTGTTTGTCACAGTAGGTCGCGTTTTTTGTCATGCATATACATCCATGACGATTTTATGACATAATCAAGATAGTCATACCTGTGCTGTCGTAGAAGTGTTCCATGACATTACCAAAATTATCATCACGAAAGTGTCCACGTCCATGACAATAAATCGCGTGTCACAGAAGTGCTTTCGTCATGGGTGACCGACATGTGGCATCCACCGTAATGGAACGCCGTTAAGCTATCGGGTCTGGTTTTGGATCTGATAACCCGTTAACAGCCCAGACCAATGGGGATTTTCCACGCGTAAAATCATCATTGGCCGCAGGAAACACGTGTTTCCTCACCGTTGGGACAGATGTCATCCACTCATTGGACAGGAGGCGCCTATGATAGGTCGACACATGGCACGGCCCAACAGTGGCCCATTCCGGTGAAAAAGGCCGGCCCAGTAAAAATTAGCAGGCCGGCCCATATAAGGCCCACTTGTGTTAGGTCCATTTAAGCCCACAACCCATTAAAGATTTGACACCATTGCAGCCCATCGTCAGTTCGAGTTCGTTAACAGCCCGCTATATATTTGGGCTCAATATCGGCCCGATGAGATTTCGGCCTGTTAACGGCCCATTTAATGGATGGGCCAATTTTGAGGATGTACATCTTTCGGCCTTTTAGCGACCCATTTAAATGTTGGGCTAATTTTCGGCCGGTGTGTCTTTCAGCCTGTTGATGGCCCATAAATCTGATGGGCCATTTGTTGTTGGACCTGAGTTTCGGCCTTTTAGTGGACCATTTAAGTGTTGGGACAATTTCTGGCCCGGTGTCACTTTCAGCCTGTTGACGGCCCATAAATCAGTTGGGCCATTTGTAGTCGGACCTGAGTTTTGGCCTTTTAGCGACCCATTTAAGTGTTGGGCCAATTCCCGGCCCTGTGTGCCTTTCGGCCTGTTAACGGACCATAAATGAGTTGGGCCATCTGTAGTCGGACCTTAGTTTTGAACTTTTAATGGCCCATGCCCTTCATGGTCCAATACCATCCCGGTTTCTCTTTCGGCCTGCTAAAGGCCCACAACACAGTTGGGCCATTTACAATACGACCTGACTTTCGGCCTCTTAGCGGCCCATGGTCTTCATGGTCCAGAACAAGCCTGCTATCTCTTTCAGCCTGCTAAAGGCCTACAGTATAGTTGGGCCATATGTAGCCCAAAATTAGTAACGGCCTGTTAACGGCCCGTGAAATAAATTGGGGCCACATGTTGCCCGCTTCGATGTCGGCCTGTTAACGAACCGGGAGGTAAGAAGGCCGACCATTAACTTTTGGCCTAGTAACGGCCCATTAACTTAATGGGCCCACTAAAGTTCATACATGTCTTTAGGAAAAATTAGATAATTTGAGCCCATTACGACGAGCAATTATGCACAGGACCAAAACCGATCAAGCAAAGGTACGGCATACAGGGAATAATGTTGCACATCCAGCATATATTATAGGAAATTACATCCACTGGGCAATCAAAGATTGATGCCAGTGCAAATAAATGAGCAGAACCTAACCATCGACAACATCACAATCTGCAACCTCAGCACAAATGACGCCCATAAGCATGTGGGCAAGTTCTTGCTGCTTTGCTACATTGTCTCTGAAAACATTGATCAGTTGTTGTGTCGCACGACTCTGCACCTCTAATGCATCCACCATTTCCATCATTGCTTCAGCCATTAATTGGTTCACAAACATACATTTATTCCGTTGCATTCGAGATAGAGGATACTGAACAGATTCAGATGGCGATTTTGGCAGGCTTGTATTATTGTTAGTGGAGAGTGTCTCGACCACTGCATCATAACATAAATTAGGACGGGAACCAAAGAGATTAATCATGAGTTATTGCCATATTACCTGGCCTAGATTTACTGGAAAGAAACAATGGGGTTGCCTTGCTGTTTTCAGAGTTTGTCTTCTTATCTTCAGCAGCCTGCACAAAATTAACACAGTAGCATTGCTATGATTGGCCAAGCCAGATAATAGGAAAGCAACATTGACACAACAAACGTTTGGGCAACTAGCCTACACCAAATTAACACAATATGGCACAACTATCATTAGCCAGGTAAGGTAGTACGAAAGCAACATTGACACAATGAATGAATGGGCAACCAGAGAAGCACTACAATTCAGTAATGTGCGTGATATGAGATAGTACATTCATGTAGCTTAGTATGCAAAACTATCAGGCAGTTTTCCTTACAAAAATCGACATTGGCGCCTTTAACATTTTGCTACAACTAATCTTAGATCAGATAAAGGTTAGATTCACACTGATTAACAAAATACATGTTGATGTAAAAATATAGTGATATACAACAGGTACTTACATCAGCATTGGAGCACAGAGAATTCCCGCAAGATATTTTCCTCGAATACGATCCCAATGGAGGAAGTCTTCTATCGTTTAACCTTATTTTCTAAAAGAGAGATGGGTAAGAAACATGTAGAAAATATGATCAAAATGCTATAAAATTTCATGATGCAAGGATATGCACATGCTTCTTAGAATGGAGTTATCATTCTTTTGCTGGACTGGAGCGGACTAGTTCTTTGGCCACTGGAATCTGCTTATTATCAGTGGGGGTTGGGTTTCTCTGTGTTGGAGCAGTATCTATGAAAAATGGAGTTGGTTTATTATCTCCTGGCGTTTGGATCTCTTGCAAAGACCTGGTTTGTAACCCTTCAGATTCTAACATAGCCGTCTTCCCCTTGCATGCCTTATATAGAAGAATGGTGATTCAGTTATAAAACATGCTACAGCTGAGATGGAATAGGTACTGAAGAATAGAAAGGCATGACATATTGACATGTATTCCCTCCATCCGGAAATAAATGGATGGGTCTAGGCGTATTTCAGTTCTAGATACATCCAGTTTTATCCATTTCTGAGACATTTAATCCAGACGGAGGGAGTATGATGTAAGAGCTAGGGATACGACAGGACAACACAGTAAAAAAACACTGAAAAAACCCACTGCAGAACCAAAGTATTCAAACCCACTGATATGAGATAGTACACTCATGCAGCTCAGGATGCAAAACTACCAGGCAGTTTTCCTTACAAAAATCAACATTGTGGCCTTTAATCATACATTTTGCTACAACTAAATTTAGATCAGATAAAGGTTGGATTCACGCCGATTAACAAAATACATGCTGATGTAAAAATATAGTGATATACAACAGGTACTTACATCTACATTGGAGCACAAAGAGTTCCTGCAAGAATCTTTCCTCATAAACGATACCACTGCAGAAATTCTTCTATATGTTAAGCTTATTTTCTAAAAGAGAGATGGGTAAGAAACAGGTAGAAAATATGATCAGCATGCTATAAAATTTCATGATGCAAGGATACGCACATGCCTCTTAGAATTGAGTTGACATATTTTTGCTGGACTGGAGCGGACTAGTTCTTTGGCCACTGGAATCTGCTTATTATCAATAGGAGTTGGGTTTCTTTGTGCTAGAGCAGTATCTATAAAAACTGGAGTTGGTTTATTATCTCCTGGCGTTTGGATCTTTTGCAAAGGCCTTGTTTGTAACCCTTGAGATTCTAACATAGTCATCTTCCCCTTGCATGCCTTGTATAGAAGAATGGTGCTTTAATTATAAAACATGCGACGGCAGAGAGATGGAATAGGTACTGAAGAATAGAAAGGCATGACATATTGACATGTATTCCCTCCATACAGAAAAAAATGGATGGGTCTAGGCGTATTTCAGTTCTAGATACATCCTTTTTTATCCATTTCGGCAACATGTAATCCGGACCTAGGGAGTATGGTGTAAGAGCTAGGGATACGACAGGACAACACAACAAAAAAACACTAGTTGAATGTAAAACTATTGGCTAGCAGAATACATACAGAAATAATTAAGGCAACATACACGTGTATGATTGGGAAAATAAGATGGCATTGCAACAGAGCACTAGAACAGCACTTCAATGTGAAAAAACATGGTATGGCAGACAGATGAAGTACATACTGATGAATAACAATGCATAAGATATTCACAAGCATGATGTCCAAATTAAGCAGATGGCATTGCGATAGAGTAGAATGACAGTACTTGAATTTGAAAACATGTTATCATGAATGAAATAGGTACTGAAAAACAGGAGATGTTATTTTTTAAATGGGTTGTATTTGTCCTCCACGGGTTTAGAGGCTGACTTGTGGGCCTAGCAAGTTGACGCATACACAATCAGGAGATGATTGTATGTGGAGAGGATGACAGTAGGGGCCCGCCAAGGTCATGGCAGTACGTAAGCAAGTGCCTCCTTATTTCAAGCCAATAAAAAATGGCTCCTCCTAATGGATTTCTTACATCTGGGTCCCATGCCATTGTCAACGTAGTCAATAAACGAGAGAATTGCACAACTAGCGGCTGACACCAGGGACCCAGCAGCTCGCCCAGTTGTTTTTGTTTTGGGTTAGTTTGATAAATGCCACTCCAAATCTGGTGTATCCGAGAAATGCCAATGCAATTTCCAAACTTTGAAAAATGTCATTTCATGCCATCTCTAGTGGCATTTTTCGAAGTCTGGAGTGGCGTTTTTCAAAGGTTGCAAACTGCAGTGGCGTTTTCAAAGTTTGCAAAAATTGCAGTGGCATTTTTCAAAGTTTGGAAATTGCAGTGGCATTTTTATGAATCGCCATAATTGGAGTGGCATTTATCTAATTTGTTTTTGAGACGGAAGCAGGGTGTCAACTGGGCTGTGCGGGACATTCTGGCCTGTCAAGACAGCCTTTTCTTTTATGTTTACCACAGACCATCCCAGTAGTTTTTTTTCTTTCTGAAAATGGCTAGCCCAGTTTTTTTGTGATTTGTCAAGTAAGTCGCTTTAGCAAGCCTGTTGGGCTGCAAATCTTTCAAGACGAGGAGAGCTTCATTCGGCTGGCCGAGAAAATGACCTATCAGTAATGAGAAATGGGTTGTACATTTTTAAAACACATCAAACCGGCAATTAGTTTCAAATATCTTTTTTTATTTCGAGATTTTAAATTGCATTGATTTTTATGCGTGGACAATTTTTTGGATTTTATATTGATATACATTTATTTTTAAAATTAGTCTGAATGTGACTCGAAACTTCGGGATTAAAAATAGTTCAGACCGCACCGACATATGCAAAATTTCGTATAATTTTTTAACCGTGGCCACAATATGGGCTGTAATGCTAACAAAAAGAATATGGGCTCCAAAAAAACCCGTAAGAATTGGCAAATGGGCTGTAAATTATTTGAAATAATGGTAGATGGGTTGTATGCTGTTTTCCACAGATTTGAGGCTTTCCATAGATGGCCTGTATATTGTTGGATGTCCATCCAATGGCCGGCGTGCTTCTTCAATCTATGCTCTTCCTGCTCCAGCCGCTCAAACAAGCGCCGGCGGGACTGCCTGCTCCCTCCTCCCCGCGGCCGGCTATGCTGCCGCGCAGGCGTCACCGCCCCACCGTACTCCCATGCTGGCCTAGCCATCCCTCTACTCACCCACAGTCCCACACTTGTTGTTATTCTTCGTCGACGGCAGACGAACCAGTAAACCCTCATACAGTCGTACTCCCCTCCGCGTGGGAAACAACTTCCGAGTCTTCCCTGCCTCCGTGTCATTCACTTCCTAGGCCTCGTTGTTGTCCACCGCCCTGGTGCTCTCGGCGCAGCCTGGTCAACGTGGTCAACGACCGACATGCATCTGAAGTGGACTGTATGTGGAGAGGCCGACAGCTGGGTCCATGGCCGCACGCAAGGAAATGCCTCCTTATTACGCGCAAAATAATGATTCCTCCACCTGACATCTGGGACCCACCGAAAGGGCCTCTGTATTTCGCGGAAAAAATGTTACCGCTGCTGACAGCTCGGACCCACCAGCTATATCTTCACACGCAAGGAAGTGCCTCCTTATTACGCACAAAAAAAATGAATACTCCCCCTGCTAGCTGCGACCCAGTACAGTGGGCCTACTTAGTTGACGGGGACGAAGGGCTTTGTCAACTTAGTCAATATGCACGATTCTAGCTCGACTGACCGTACGATGTTCATCCAACGGCCATAGTGCTTCTTCAACCTCTGGTCTTCTTGCTCCAGCCGTCCAAAGCAGCACCGGTCGTGCCGCCTGCTTGTGCCTTCCGTGGCCGGCTGTGCTGCCGCGGAGGCCTCACCGCCCCCATACTACTCCCACCGCTGGCCAGGCCATCCCTTCACTCCACTCACCCACACCCCCTGTTATTCTGCGGCGACGGCAGCGCAGCCGAACCAGTGAACCCTCGTACTCCTCTCCATGTGGGCATCCACTGCCGCATCTTCCCCGGCTCCACGTCGTCCCCTTCCTAGGCCTCGCCATCGTCCACCGCCGTGGTGCTCTCGGCGCGGCGTGGTCAATCTGGTCAACGACCTAATTCCATCGGAAGAATACTGTACGTGGAGAGGCTGACAGCTGGGTCCACGGCAGCCGCAAGGAACTGCCTCCTTATTACGCGGAGAATAATTATTCCTCACCTGAGAGCAGGGACCCACTGGACGGGCCACCAGTATTTCGCGAAAAACACATTTGCCCCTGACTGCTTGGACCCACCCGACGGGCCACCGTATTTCACGAAAAAAACGTTCCCCCTGCTGTCAGCTCGGACCCACCGGAAGTGCCTCCTTATTACGCACAAGAAAATGAATACCCCCTGCTAGCTGGGACCCACCTTGGTGGGAGGTTGACTTGTGGGCCTATTAAGTTGACGGGGACGGAGGGCTTTGTCAACTTAGTCAATATAAACGATTCTAGCTCCAGTGACCGTATGATGTCCATCCAACGGCCGTAGTGCTTCTTCAACCTCTGGTCTTGTTGCTCCAGCCGCCCAAAGCAGCGCGTGTCGTGCAGCATGCTCCTGTCTCCCGTGGCCGGATGTGCTGCCGCGGAGGCCTCACCGCCCCCTACTATTCCCACCGCTGCCCAGGCCCTGCGGTGACGGCAGCCTCACACCGTAGCCGAACCAGTGAACCCTCGTACTCCTCTTCGCGCGGGCTTCCACTACCGTGTCTTCCCCGGCTCCACGTCGTCCCCTTCCTAGGCCTCGCCGTCGTCCACCGCCATGGTGCTCTCGGCGCGGCATGGTCAACATGGTCAAGGAACGATCTCCATCGGACGTGGACTGTACGTGGAGAGGCTGACAGCTAGGTTCACGGTCGCAGCAAGGAAGTGCCTCCTTATTACACGGAAAATAATTATTCCTCCACCTGACAGCGGGGACCCACCGGACGAGCCACCGTTTTTCACGAAAAAAACGTTTCCCCCTGACTGCTGGGACCCACGAGCTACATCTTCGCACGGAAGGAAGTGCGTCCGGGCAAAAAAAAATGATTCGCCCCCTGACTGCTGGGACCCACCAGCTACACCTTCGCACGCTAGGAAGTGCGTCCGGGCAAAAAAAAAGATTCGCTCCCCTGACTACTGGGACCCACCAGCTACATCTTCGCATGCAAGGAAGTGCGTCCAGGAAAAAAAATACCAAAACGATTCACCCTCTGACTGCTGGGACCCACCAGCTACATCTTCGCAACCAAGGAAGTGCCTGACAGTCGGGACCCACCTGGTCGAAGCGTACGTAGCATTGTCATTCTAGTCGCGAACGTGTATGTGTATATACTGGTCGATGTAGAGGCGCGCATGTGTCGTAGTAGAGGTGCATACGTGTCATAGTAGAGGCACGCACGTAGCATGTACACGTACGTATAGTGGCCAGGGTGCAAGAAAGAAAATACGGCCACGTACATACATACGGGCGGGGTCTCAAACGCCTACTCGCGCATACGTACGGCCAGGGCTCGTGTACATGGCTGGGTCAGAACGGAGAAACATCGTCGTCATCGTGTTCATGGGGAGGCAACGGAATGCGTCATGTTCATGGGGAGGAAACGGAATGCGTCATGTTCATCGGGAGGCAACAGAACGCATGGGAGCCAACCGGCTGGGTCAGAACAGAATGCGTGGTCGTGTTCATCGGGAGGGCTTGGATGGAATAGGCGATGGAAACGAGGCCTGGCGTACCACACAACGGAGGAAATGGACCTCCTACATTCGGAACGGGGTCCTGTTGATCTGGAGGGGTGTGGCGTACCGCAAAACGGACGAAACGGACTTGTGTTGGAGCACTACGGTCGAAATGGGGGTCCTGTTCATCGGGAGGGGTGTGGCGTACCGCAAAACGGGACTCCACGGGATACTGTTCACTCCACCGTCGACCTCCTCCAGCCTCCATGGGCCACCGTCGACCTCCTCCAGCCTCCACGGGCTCCTATTCATCCAGCCTCCACCGCGCGCTACTCCACCGGCTACTGTTCAACCACCCCTCCACCGTCTACTATTCATCCAGCCCTCCACACCACGGGGTCCTGTTCAACCACCCCTCCACGGGCACCCCTCCATCGTCTACTGTTCATCCAGCCCTCCACCACACCACGGGGTCATGTTCATCCAGAGGCAACGCCACCACTCACTGTTCATCCAAACCCCCGGCAACGCTCACTGTTCATCCAATCGACCGGCTTCAGTTAGCAGAGTAGTGAAGGAATCGCTCGATCGGGTTCAGTTAACAGCCATCGATCGATCGCTCGGGTTCAGTAACGCGTAGCCTGCAGTGCAATCGCTCGGGTTCAGTTAGAGCCAAACGCCTCGCTCGGGTTCAGTTAGAGCCAACACCTCGCACACACGCGCGTACATGTACGAGAGAAACGTGCATCGCTCGGCCCCCAACCTCCCACCGTAACCGGCAACTCCCCGAAATTTTCCTCCCCCTCGCTTCTACCATGGTTTTTTCCGTCATGGACGGCCCAAAGAATGTCATGCAGCTGCGTCTCCGGCCCACCCAGGACGAAAAGCCCATTTTCTATCATGATTTTTTGTCATAGAAGTAGGAGCCCACCACATCTATGATGATACCGGGTTTTGTCACAATTATCGTCATAGAAGTGTCATATGTATGATAGAAAAAAAATTCGTTCGGCCCAAAATGTCACGGATGTGTCTTTTTTTGTAGTGCATAGGATGGCAACACATCATTGGATAATAATATGAAGCAAAAAAGCACCATGTTCAAGTAGATGGTACAGCGGGTTGTGGGAGAGTGGACTACTGTAGATAGAGGGCGGAAGGTAATGGAGATGTTGGTGAAGATGACGGCGGTGTTGGTGAAGATCGCGGTGATGATGATGGCCCCCCGGCAGCGCTCCGGCGCCACCAGAAGCAAGGGGGAGAGAGGCCCCCTTCTTCTTCTTATTCCTTGACCTCACCCCTAGATGGGAGAAGGGTTTCCCCTCTGGTCCTTGGCTCCCATGGCTTGGGAGGGGCGAGAGCCGCTCCGATATTGGATCTATCTCTCTGTTTCTGCATTCCCAGATCCTTCCCCTTCACCGTTTCTTTTATATCCAGAGATCCATAACTCCGATTGGGGTGAATCTTTCGCCCAGATTTTTCTTGTAAAATTAGCTTTCTTGTGGCAAAAGAAGAGCATCAACGGCCTTACGGGTGGCCCAGGAGAGTGTCAGACGCGCCCAGGGGGGAGGATGCGCCCCCTATCTCCTGGCCACCTCGGGCACCGTTTCGCGTTGATTCTTACTCTGGAAAATCCCAAATATTCCAAAATAATTCTCCATCCGTTTTTATCCCGTTTGGATTCCGTTTGATATTGGGTTTCTGCGAAACATAAAACATGCAATAAACAGGAACTAGCACTGGGCACTGGATCAATATGTTAGTCCCAAAAAATAGTATAAAAAGTTGCCAAAAGTATATGAAAGTTGAATAATATTGGCATGGAACAATCAAAAATTATAGATACGACGGAGACGTATCAGCATCCCGAAGCTTAATTCCTGCTCGTCCTCGAGTAGGTAAATGATAAAAAGATAATTTTTGATGTGGAATGCTACCTAGCATAATCTTGTTCATATGTCTAATCATGGCATGAATATTAAGACACGAGTGATTCAAGGCAATAGTCTATCATTTGACATAAAAACAATAATACTTCAAGCATACCAACCAAGCAATTATGTCTTACCGAAATAACATAGCCAAAGAAAGCTCATCCCTACAAAATCATATAGTCTGGCTATACTCCATCTTCATTACACAAAATACTCCCATCATGCACAACCCCGGTTTCAGCCAAGCAATTGGTTCATACTTTTTAACGCGCTTCAGCTTTTTCAACTCTTACGCAATACATGAGCACAAGCCATGGACATAGCACTATAGGTGGAATAGAATATGATGGTGGAGGTTTATGTGGAGAATACAAAAAGGGAGAAAGTCCCACATCGACGCGGCTAATGAACGGTCTATGGAGATGCCCATCAATTGATGTCAATGCGAGGTGTAGGGATTGCCATGCAACGGATGCACTAAGAGCTATAAGTGTATGAAAGCTCAAACTAGAAACTAAGTGGGTGTGCATCCAACTTGCTTGCAAATGAAGACCTCGGGCGTTTGAGGAAGCCCATCATCGAAATATACAAGCCAACTTCTACAATGAAAATTCCCACTAGTATATGAAAGTAAAAGCATAGGAGACTCTCTCTATGAAGAACATGGTGCTATTTGAAGCACAAGTGTGGTAAAAGGATAGTAACATTGCCCCTTCTCTCTTTTTCTCTCATTTTTTTATTTTTTTTTAATTTTTTTGGTGGGCTTCTCTGGCCTCTCTTTTTTATTTGGGCTTCTTTGGCCTCTTTTATTTTTCATAAAGTCCGGAGTCTCATCCCGACTTGTGGGGGAATCATAGTCTCCATCATCCTTTCCTCACTAGGGCAATGCTCTAATAATGATGATCATCACACTTTTATTTACTTACAACTCAATATTACAACTCGATATCTAGAACGAAGATATGACTCTCATATGAATGCCTCTGGCAGTGTACCGGGATGTGCAATGATCTAGCATAGCAATGACATCAAAAAATGGACAAGCCATGAAAACATCATGTTAGCTATATTACGATCATGCAAAGCAATATGACAATGAATGATCAAGTCATGTATATGATGATTATGGAAGTTGCATGTCAATATATCTCGGAATGGCTGTGAAACAATGGGTTCATGATACCGGCGAAAGTTGCGCGGCACAATAGAGGCGAGAAAAGTGGAAGGGTGAGTGTGTGTATATCCATGGACTCACATTAGTCATAAAGAATGCATATACTTATTGCAAAAGTCTACTTGCCCTCGAAGCAAAGTACTACTACGCATGCTCCTAGGGGAAGGGTTGGTAGGAGTTAACCATCGCGCGATCCCGACCTCCACTCATAAGGAAAGCAATCAAAGAACACCTCATGCTCCAACTTCGTTACATAACGGTTCACCATATGTGCATGCTACGGGACTTGCAAACCTCAACACAAGTATTTCTCAATTTAACAATTACTCAACTAGCATGACTCTAATATCACCACCTTTATATCGTAAAACTATTGCAAGGAATCAAACATATCATATTCAGTGAGCTACAAGTTTATGTAGGATTTTATGACTAACCATGTGAATGACCAGTTCCTGTCATCTCTCTAAATAGATATAAGTGAAGCAAGAGAGTTTAGTTCTTTCTATAAAAGATATGCCCATGCTCTAATAAATATATGTGAAGCAAAAGAGCATTCTACAAATGGCGGTTTTCTATGTAAAGGGAAACAGGCAATCCAAACTTCAAATGATATAAGTGAAGCAGATGAAGCATTCTATAAAGCCATACTCAAAAGATATAAGTGAAGTGCAATGAGAATTTTATAAATAAACCAAGGACTATCTCATACCAGCATGGTGCATAAAAGAAAAGTGAAAACTAAATGCAAAAGACGCTCCAAGATTGCACATATCGCATGAACGAAATGAATCTGAAAACATACCGATACTTGTTGAAGAAAGAGGGGATGCCTTCCAGGGCATCCCCAAGCTTAGACGCTTGAGTCTCCTTGAATATTTACTTGGGGTGCCTTGGGCATCCCCAAACTTGAGCTCTTGCCTCTCTTGCTTTTCCTCATATCGAGACCTCCTCGATTAGACACTTCATCCACATAAAACTTCAACAGAAAACTCGATAAGATCTGTTAGTATAATAAAGCAAATCACCACTCTAAGTACTGTTTCAAACCAATTCATATCTTGTTTTTGCATTGTGTCTACTGAAATATAGCTTTTACATGGCTTAATCCACTGATATAAATTGATAGATTCATCAAAACAAGCAAACTATGCATCAAAAACAGAATCTGCCAAAAAAAAGAACAGTCTATAGCAATCTGAACATTCACCATACTTCTGGTACCCCAACAATTCTACCAAAATTAGGAAAAATAACAAAGTTGTCTAGCAAAACAGTGCAAAATGAATCAGAACCGTTTGACTTTCCAATTAAAAATGTAAAATCGCGCACTACAGCCAAAGTTTCTGTCCTGCATCGTACAAACCAACAAGCATCATAAACAATCCTAAAGGCAAACCTTGGCACATTATTTTTATAATACAATGGAATTGTACAAGGGGATAATTATTTTTGATGAAAAGTTTCTGTAGTTAAGATTCACAAAGTTTCCGTGAGCATGAACAAAGTTCAAGGAGCTCTCCCACTTCAACAATGCTTGTCTTTCTCACTTTCACTTCCCTTTTTGAAAAGATTTTTTTTGTTTTTAAACTATACGAAAGCACTCAACAGAAATAAATGACTCTCTAAAACTTCCGGGTTGTCTCCCTGGCAGTGCTTTCTTTAAAGCCATTAAGCTAGGCATATAGTGCTCAAGTAATGAATCCACCCGGATCCCAAGGTATATCAAAGCCAATTTTAATTAACAACGATTTGTAATTTAGTAGTGAGCACAAAGTAACATATATGATGCAATGGCGAAGTCTAACTCTCTTCCTATGCATCGGCATGTCATAAAAGAACAATTCATGCACACAAAGTAAAGGCCAATGCATACTATAAGCAGTTTCTTGCAATTCTATCGTGTTGGAAACATAAAGAGGCGGAGATGTAGTTCCTCTCTCAAAATAATTGCAAGTAGGAGCAGCAAGCACATGCATATTATATCTATCAAAATCATTATGTGCAATGGTAAAAGGCAACCCATCAATATAATCCTTACTAAGTGCAAACTTCTCCGATATAGTGTAGTCGGGAGAATTCAAAAAGATAATAGGACTATCATGTGTGGGTGCAATAGCAACAATTTCATGTTTAACATAAAGAACTATAGCAAGTTCATCTCCATAAGCATCATTCATATTGGCATCTTGGCCACAAGCATAGAAAGCATCATCAAAAAGGGATATTTCAAGAGAATCAACGGGATCATAGCAATCATCCTTCGGTAAGCACGAAGGGGAATTAAAAATTGTATGAGTTGAAGAGTTACTCTCATTAGAAGGTGGGCACGGGTGATCAATCCGCTCTTCCTCCTTTTGCTCTTCGCTCTCCTCATCCTCTTTTTCATCCAATGATCTCACAGTTTCATCAATTTCTTCTTCCAAGGCTTCCTGCAGAATATTAGTCTCTTCCTGGACAGCGGAGACTTTCTCAATAAATGCATCAATATTGTAATTGTATTAATAATTGTCATAGCAAAATTTCAGGCCTATAAACATCATCATCAAAAGCTTCATACTTTTCAAACAAAGATTCAATTTCATAAGCAGCCTTAAAAGCAACAAATTCTTCAATTCGTTCAACATCATAGTAATCATATATACCATTGCATAAGAAGCTAAGGTTTCATTATCATTAAATTTGCATGAAAAGGGAAGGTGTGGAGCCTTCATCCTAGAGCAACAAGTATAATCATATCTCAAGCATAGATCCCGAGCATACCAATGCAACATATTAATTTGATCCCATAATAGTTTCCCTTTTTGTGTCAAGCGATAATCCCTAAAGTATTCACGTTGATCCAACGTTACTCCCATTATAGAGTTGAATAGGGTTTTCTCAGGATTATCAAAGTAGTACATAATATATTGAACATAATGAGCATCAAGGGGTTTAGGAGGTTCTCCATCTCCATGAGAAGCAAGTACACCTAATTGTTTTGGTATTTTGTGTTCCATATCGATAACTAAAGATAGAGAACAACTAAGAACATCAAATAAAAATTACTTAGTGATAAAGCAAACAAGCACACACGAGAATATTCACCCCACGCTATGACTCCCCGGCAACGGCGCCAGAAAAAGGTCTTGATGACCCGCAAGTATACGAGATAGTTGTAGCCTCTTTCGATAAGTAAGAGTGTCAAACCCAACGAGGAGCTAAAGGTAGAACAAATAATCTCTCAAGTCCTATCTACCACTGATATGACTCTACGCACGCTTGACATTTGCTTTACCTAGAACAAGTATGAAACTAGAGGTACTTTGTAGGTGTTGTTGGAAATGGTTGCAAGATAATAAAGAACACGTAAATAAAAAGTAGGGTCTGTTTAGATAAAGAAGCAATAAAGTAAATATAGCGAGTGTGGAAAAGTGGTGGTAGGAGTTACGGAATTGTCCCTAAGCAATTGGCTACTTTACTAGACCGATAGCAAGTTTTATGTGGGAGAGGCCACTGCTAGCATGTCATCCCTGACTTGGAATTCTATGCACTTATGATTGGACTATTAGCAAGCATCTGCAACTAATAATGTTCATTAAGGTAAAACCCAACTATAGCATTAAGATATATTGGTCCCCCTTCAATCCCGTATGCATCAATTTCTATGCTAGGTAGAAGCTTCTGTCACTCTTGCCCTCCAATACATAGTACTATCAACATACAACTAACCCTATGGTGTGATCCACGCGCGCGCTCATATGATGGGCACCAAAGGACAGCAACATAACCACAAGCAAATTAAATCAATCATAGCAATTCATCAACCACCAATAGGACAACCAAAATCTACTCGGACATCATAGGATGGCAACACATCATTGGATAATAATATGAAGCATAAAGCACCATGTTCAAGTAGAGGGTACATCGGGTTGTGGGAGAGCAGACCGCTGTAGGTAGAGGGCGGAAGGTGATGTAGATGTTGGTGAAGATGACGGCGGTGTTGGTGAAGATCGCGGTGATGATGATGGCCCCCGGCAGCGCTCCGGCGCCACCGGAAGCAAGGGGGAGAGAGGCCCCCTTCTTCTTCTTCTTCCTTGACCTCCTCCCTATATGGGAGCAGGGTTGCCCCTCTGGTCCTTGGCTCCCATGGCATGGGAGGGGCGAGAGCCGCTCCGAGATTGGATCTATCTCTGTTTTTGTGCTCGCAGATCCTTCCCCTTCACCGTTTCTTTTATATCCGGAGATCCATAACTCCGATTGGGGTGAATCTTTTGCCCAGATTTTTCTCGTAAAATTAGCTTTCTTGGGGCAAAAGAAGAGCATCAACCCCTTACGGGTGGCCTAGGAGAGTGCCAGGCGCGCCCGGGGGGAGGGCGCGCCCCCTATCTCCTGGCCACCTCGGGCACCGTTTCGCGTTGATTCTTCCTCCGGAAAATCCCAAATATTCCAAAATAATTCTCCATCCGTTTTTATCCCGTTTGGATTCCGTTTGATATTGGGTTTCTGCGAAACATAAAACATGCAATAAACACGATCTGGCACTGGGCACTGGATCAATATGTTAGTCCCAGAAAATAGTATAAAAAGTTGCCAAAAGTATATGAAAGTTGAATAATATTGGCATGGAACAATCAAAAATTATAGATACGACGGAGATGTATCAGTAGCAGATTTTGACTTGGGTATTTCCTATACACCATGCAAGGCTAATGTAATGGCTGATGCTTTGAGCCGCAAGTCATATTGCAATCACCTCGAGGTTCGAAAAGTTCATCCCTCGCTTGTTGAAGAATTCAGAAAGTTGAACCTCCATATTGTTCCTCCTGGTGCACTTGCTCCCCCTACTCCAGAATTCCGCAAGATGAACCTCCGCGTTGTTCCCCAGGGTTCCCTCAATACCTTGGTTGTCGAACCAGATCTCTTGGACTCCCTCAAGAGAATGCAGGGATATGACTCTCAAGTTGAGAAGAGTAAACGCTACCTTGCAGAAGGAAAGCCCTCATTCTTCACTGTTGTTGATGATGGCACTTTGTACTTCAAAGGCCGCCTAGTGGTGCCGTGTAAGGAGAAAAACCTAGATATGACTAAGGAAGTTATGAAAGAAGCTCATGATACGCCTTTGTCTATTCATCCTGGTAGCACCAAGATGTACCAAGACATTCGACAGAGATTCTGGTGGTCTAATATGAAGCAAGACATTGCTTGCTATGTTGTTGAATGTGACGTTTGCCGTCGTATCAAAGCAGAACATCAAAGGCCTGCTGGAACTCTGCAACCTATCTCTATTCCTGAATGGAAATGGGACCATGTTGAAATGGACTTCGTCACTGGTTTTCCCAAGTCACATAAAGGTAATGATGCTATTCTTGTCGTCATTGACCGACTTTCCAAGGTTGCACACTTTCTGGCCATCAAAGAAACGATCACTGCTAGCCAGCTGGCAACTCTCTATATGTCCAGAATTGTTTCACTTCACGGTATTCCGCTGGTAGCTCAGACCGTCGCAGCTTATTCGCTTCAAGATTCTGGGCAAGTTTCCAAGAAGCTATGGGAACTCATCTGTCATTCAACACCGCTTTTCACTCTCAGTCTCAGGGACAAGTTGAACGCGTCAACCAAGTTCTCGAAGACATGCTTCGAGCTTGTGTTATTTCCTTCGGCAAGAAATGGGAGGAATCTCTCCCGTATGCCGAGTTCTCCTACAACAATAGCTATCAAGCTAGTCTGAAGATGGCTCCCTTTGAAGTGTTATATGGACGAAAGTGTTGAACCCCTCTAAACTGGTCAGAAACCGGGGAACGTCCACTCTTCGGTCCGGATATTATCCAACATGCCGAAGAATAAGTCCGCATCATTCGCGAGAATCTCAAGACTGCTCAGTCACGTCAAAAGAGTCAGTATGACCGTCATCACAAAGACATGGTCTATCAACCTGTTGAAAAGGCTTATCTTCGAGTCACACCAATGAAGGGTGCACACCGCTTCGGGATCAAGGGAAAGC
This sequence comes from Triticum dicoccoides, assembly GCF_002162155.2. NCBI lineage: Eukaryota > Viridiplantae > Streptophyta > Magnoliopsida > Poales > Poaceae > Triticum > Triticum dicoccoides. The sequence continues at coordinate 578,144,203 of NC_041383.1, read as the reverse complement.
TGGCTCCTCGCTATATTGGTCCATTCACTATTCTCGAAAGGCATGGAAAAGTGGCATACCAGTTGGAACAACCGTCGAACCATTCTCAGGTTCACAATGTGTTCCACGTGTCACAACTCCGTCGCTGCTTCAAAGACCCAATCCGAGCAGTGGATCATGAAGTGCTCAAGTTGCAACAGGACCTCTCCTACAAAGAGCATCCGGTCCGAATTCTCGACCAAGCTGAACGCCGCACACGTCAGAAGGCAATCAAGTTCCTCAAGGTCTAGTGGTCGCATCACTCTGGATGAAGCCACTTGGGAACGCGAGGATCGACTACGTAATGAATACCATGCTTTGTTTCCTTCTACCTCCTAAATAACGAGACAAGATTTCTTGTAGTGGAGGAGAATTGTAACGCGCGGATAATTATGCTACAGTAATCCCATGCTAATGATGCCACGTCACCGCAATTACTGTTGTTAACCTCACGATGATTCAATCACATTCGATTTCAAAATTCAAGATTAAATCAAATAACAAAAGTAAATAAAATAACGAGGAGAAACAAAAAAAACAAAGACCTATCCCACTGGGCCAACTGGCCCAGCTGGCCTACCAGCCCACGCCACGTGGGGATAAGACCGAGTCCCCCCACTCTCCTCGTCAGCTCCCTGGGATCTTTTCCCCCACACGATCCCCCTCACTCCCCCACGTTCCCCACTCCCATGATCCCCTTCTCCTCCTCCCGTCTGGATCTGGGCAGAGTGCCCGAGCCAGCTGACCCACGTTGCGCCCCGGCGCTCTCCTGTGGCCGCCCCACCGGCATCCACCGCGGCGACCGCTGCCCCCATCCCTCTTCGGCGCGTCCCGAAGCTCTACGGCCGCCAGCACCGTCATCCACGCCCACGAGCAGGAGCCGGAAGCCCCTCCATTGCCGGGCCGGCCTTCTCCTTCCTCCTCGGATCACCACCACCTTGCCCATTGCCGCAGGACCTCACCGCTGTCGCCCCTACTCCGACGGACTACCCCGAGCCCCGGTGCCCGATCCGCTGCAACGAGGGGTGAGGACCCCGCTCCACTCCGTCCCCTTGCTTACCCCCTTGCCTCGAGTGCTCCCGCCGTGCTTCCTACGCACCGCAGTTACCTCGTGTCCGGCCGCGCCCCGCACAGCGCCCCACCGTTGCTCGCGTCGGCCCCCCTCCTGTTGCGCCGGCCCACCGTGACTGTGGCCCCCTCCGGCTGGCCGAGCCGTGGCCACGACCCCGCCGGCGCTCGCTGCCGCCCCCTTTCCTCCCGCGCCTGCCTGCGTGTGCTGCGGCCGCCGCATGATGCCGCCCCGCGATCGCTCGTCGTGGCTGCCGGCCGCGTCCTCGCCCCACTATGCGCTGGCCTTCACCGGATCCGCACATCCGCCCCTGGCCTCGTCTCAGGCCGTCGAGCCTGCGCCCGGCGCCGGCGCCCTGATGCGTCCACGCGCCCGTACGGGCTGGCGCCCCAGCGCCTGCGCCCGCCCCGTTAACTAACCGCTCAAGTGGCCAGATGGGCCACTGCCAGAGGGGCCCCACCGACCCCCTTTTCTTAAAAAAACAGAAGAAGAGATTTTTCTACTAATAATTATTATATATATATTAATAATAAACTAATCAAGTGATTAGTTGGGTGAGTCAATGACAGGGGGGTCCCACCCCTATTGACCAATCAAACGTTGACTGGTCAACTGGGTCCCCCTGGCCCACCTATCAGCCACTGGGTACACTTTTGTGTACAATATGCTGGGTGCGCCTAGCATTTTAGCATTTATTTTTGGATTAAAATTAATTGCAGAATATCATTAAAACTTCAGAAAATCATAGAAAATAATTCGTAACTCGGATGAAAAAGTTTTCTACATGAAAGTTGCTCAGAACGACGAGATGAATCCGAAAACGCGGACCGTTCGTCCGCCACACGTTCCTAGCATAGAAAACATTGAACTTTTCCCCTCCGGTTCATCTGTCTGAAAGACGTCCGAAACCGGGAAAACTTTCCCGGATGTTATCCCACTTCACCGGCATCGTGTAGCACCGCGTTAGAACACCTCTAGCATAGCATATTGTCATGTTATGGATATGTTTGCTTGTATTTACTGTTTCTTCCCCCTATTCTCTCCGGTAGACCCTGAGACCGCTGCTGATGCCATTGTGATCGACTACGTCACCGACGACCCTCCTTCTTGTCTGAGCAAC